>NC_134778.1:60049802-60077302 GCF_046742065.1 Oratosquilla oratoria | reverse complement strand
GTCCACTTCTATACATTGTCACTACAGATAATTTTTTTTCTTAATTGTAAAAGTCTTAAAACTGATTGACAAAGCAAAATTAGGAAATTATTTCGTTAACCCCTTCGCTTGGGTCCCACGGACGTGAATGAAATAGTCTGTTGGCAACAAGGATAAATAAAAAAATTAAAAACTATGTACTTATGTTCCTGAATAGCATAAGTCAGTACTACGAGTAGACAAAAGAACTCACTGAATTGAGACTACGGAAATAATGTTTTAAAACCCTTCGCTGTAGTGATTAATAATAAATATCTCCATTAATAGAGAGGTGTAGGATACGAAAAAAAAAGAAAAGAAAATGAGAAGAAAGTGAACGCCCTTCTCCTTGCCACTCCCCCCACCATTACCACCAATGGCGGGAACGCTGTCTTGCATCAACCCATAATGCCTCGGGAAAGTGTCGGTAGACTCTCACACTATGCCTTCTATCACTTCAATTGAAGAACAGAAACGAGGCTAATAATTTCTTCAGGTACTTTTGGCACCCTCGGGATTATCCAGAGCTTTTCGAGCTTACCAAAATGAAACGCCTTCTTGGTGTTGGCATAAGCTACGGACAGCTTCTGCCGATATTCATGGCGGAGTGTGACGTCATGTCGCTTTTCGACGAAGGCAACGATAGAGCTAGGATGCAAACCCTGTACTCCTTGAGTATAGAACCTGATTACTTAAGAAAATAATTCATTGACTAGTAAATTTTTTTCACATTTACTCGTCAATAGAACACAAACAAAAACCTTAGAAAAACAAAAATAGGAATGCTGGAAAGTGTGAATTCTCATTATGGCATTCGGGTCGCTGGGCGGGAAAGAATCTCGTCGGAAATCTACAGAGGAAATGTTTACTTTCCACACGGGTGGCAGCTGCCTTACAGAGGGCCTTGTTTATGGATTCCTTCCGAACTTTAGCAGTTCCCCCCACACCCACACCCACACCCTCCCGTTAACGTCGTACAGCTGGTGCTACCTTCTGCCCTCATAAGTTGTGCACGTAATGGAATCTGTCCTGGTGAGTCTGAAAAAAACAGTCGGTTTGTGTATGTGTGTGTATATGTGTGTATGTGTGTATTTACCTAATTGTATTGTACGGGAAGGGGAGCTATACTCGTAGCGACCCGTCTTTGTATCTCTCAGCATCTAGTTTGTTCTTATATTCTTGTATAGTGTTTCCACACACTAGTGTGTGTGTGTGTATGTGTGTGTATGTTTTCATTAAATGCACACACTCATACACATGAAATAGAACAGCCACAAACACATGAAACTTGTATATGGTACAGAAACAGGTTCCACAGATCGATACCAAATAAGCGAAGAAGACTTAACTCTGCTAATAACGAGAGTACCACGGACGTTAAAGAAAATCCCTGACGGCAACATTAAAACAACAATAAAAACAAATTCCACCCGGAATGGATTTTTTTTTTTTTTTTTTTTTTTTTTAAGCTAAGTTGATTTACAAGTGGACGGGCCCATATCTTCCCCACCCGTAGAAGAAATGAGAGAGGGGAAACCAAGTTTTCCTCCCGAGGAACTTGCGCTGTTAAAGACTTTGGACGTGTGGGAAAGTTTGGTGTATTTGGTATATATGGCTTAGTCTCTCAACAGCCCAAAGCTTAGACTTGTACCAAGTTCAGAGCAACGGTGGCAGTGATGATTGTGGCAGCACGAGAGGAAAGAAATATTGGTGTGTGTGTGTGTGTGTGTGTGTGTGTGTGTGTGTGTGTGTGTGTGTGTGTGCATAATTTTAGTATACAAGAACAACGTACATGGGGTAATGTTTGTTACTTTCAAATTATTATACCTACCTGTGTGTGTGCGTGTTTCGTAGGGAAGCTATACTGTATTACATTTGATACAACATTAAATAAATTAAATAGAAAGAGTTATTTCAGAATCTTATCTTGATTATAGATTTATCAAAATTGATATGCGATCTGTAGGTCAGTAGATGTGAGTGGCCACTATATTTGGATCGGAGCGAATGTCATTGACATTTCCAGGAAGAAGAAGACTGGCATTGGAAGGTCACGATAAAACTGTTCTCACAGATAAGGAGATAGCGTGGAATCCGAGTTCTGTTTTTAGCACAAAATACCTGAAGAAAAAACAACAAACGGGAGAACAAGTATTACTAGAAATTATCCTAAAAGTGTGTGTGTGTGTGTGTGTATTTATTTATCTAGTTGTATCTTACGGGAAGGGGAGCTATGGTCGTGGTGTCCCACCTTTGTATCTTGCACACTATTGTTTTGTCCAGTTTATTTCAGATGTCTACCACTGTGTGTGGATATTTTTTCTTCAGATCTCTTCGATAACTATTCTTTTTGAGTTTTTTCCATGTCCTCTTGTGTTTCTCTTGTCCCAGTTTAGTAAGTTCTCTCTGTCAAGTATTTCCGTGCCTTTCATGATTTTGTAGATGCTCAGTAGGTCGCCTCTCCCTCTTCTTTGTCTTTGTTCCAAAGTCGGTAATTTCAATTTAGCCAGTCTCTCCTCATATGACAAGTTTGAACGTGCTGGGGCCATTTTCGTGGTTGCTCTCTGGATTCTTTTAATTTTCTTTATATTCTTTTTGGTACTAGGTGACCATAGTGTCGCAGTGTACTCCAGTCTTGACCTTATTAGTGTGAATAATATTTTTTTAACCCTTTCTTTGTCTAAATAGGTAAAAGCCACTTTTATTGATCTTAGCAAGTTTATTTGTTTATCAGGGGACAAGTCATTTGAGATAATTACTCCCAGGTCTTTTTCAGGTCCCACTTCCTTTACTTCCTTTGTTCCAAATGTATATTGCCCTGATATCCTTTTTTCTTTGTTTTGTGTGTGTGTGTGTGTGTGTGTGTGTGTGTGTGTAGACTTGAACACACATACATAAAAAAGCGGGAGAACAGGCATTATTGGAAAATACCCTAAAAGTGTGTGTGTGTGTGTGTGTAGAATACTATGGTCGTGGATCACGTTTTGGGCCCGTGATCGACAGCTGTCATCCTTTCAGATGAGAGCTCAGAGTTCATCTATGCCCCTATCTGTAGGTAATTTCATTACATTAAACATATACACAGGGCTTCTTCAATCATGAATAAAATGTTGCTTTCCTCTCAATCAACCGAAATGAAGAAGATAGCCATTTTTACAGGACAGAAGCCCCCACGGTCAATAAGATAAACATTTCTTGAAGATAAAATGTCAGGTCAAAATATACTTAGATATTAACCGGCAGAAATCATCCTTGAAATTGAATGAAAAACCTTTGCAACAAATAGAAAAGAATATTAATGTCAATATGAGATCAATAACTCGACTGGGAGTTTTGTCAAGCGACATGACGTCACGCGCTTGGCAATTGTCTGTATTCGTTTTATTTACGCTATTTCTGCTTCGTGGAGCTTCTCCGACCAACCTCCCTCCCTCAGCTGAATAAAATCACCTGGCGGCAGACAGAATAATCGCATAAATTAAATTAGCTAATCAGAGGAGGGAAGAGGAAAATTAACTTTACTATTAAACTGATTTTTGGTTTGTGATTCTCAGCTTTCGCTGATATTTGTCATTAGTTTTTTATTTCTAATTATTCATAGATAAACGTAATTTAATGAGATTAACACTGATCTGTAAATGATCCGTGCATTCGTTTCTTCTTCTAGAATCTTCGATGATTTCTGCAAGAATGTTCTTGCCCTCTCCTCCCTCTCCCCGTCTATTTCTTCTTCTTATATCTTTGTACCCTCCTTCTTCCTCGTCTTCCTCTTCAGCTTCATTTTTCTTTTCTTAGTCCTCTTCGTCCTCTTCCTCCTCCTCCTCTTCCTCCTCCTCCTCTTCCTTCTCTTCCTCCTCCTCCTCTTCCTCCTCCTTCTCTTCCTCCTCTTCCTTCTCCTTTTTCTTCTCCCTTTTTCCTTCTCCCTGTTCTTTCTTTTCCTCATCCTCCTCTTCCTCTTCCTCCTCATCTTCCTCCTTCCCTTTTTCCTCCTCTTCCTCTTCCTTTTCCTTCTCCCTGTTCTTTCTTTTCCTCTTCCTCTTCCTCCTCTTGCTCCTTCATCTTCCTCTTCCTGCTCCTTTCCCCCCTATTCCTCCTCCTCCTCCTCCTCCTCCTCCTTTTCTCCTCCCCTCTCTTCTTTGTCTTCTTCTGTCACCGTCCTCCCCCCCTCCTCCTTCTCCTTCTCTTTCCCCTCTTGTTCCACTTCTGTCTCTTCCTCCTCCTCTTTCTCCTCTTATTCCTCTCCTTTCTCTTCTTTCTCCCTCCTCCTCTTTCCCCTACTATTCCTCTTCTCTTCTTTCTTCACCCTCCTCTTCCTCCTCCTAATCCTCTTCTTGTTTCTGCTTCCTCTTCTTCCTCTTCCCCTCTTATTTCTCTTCCTCTTAATTTTGCCTCCTCCTCCGCCTCCTCTTCCCCCTCTTCCCTTTCTTCCCCTTTCTATTCCTCTTCTTCATTCTGCCTCCTCCTCTTCTTCTCCCACCTCCTCCGCCTCCTCTTCCTCCTCTTCTCCCTCCTATTCCTCTTCTTTCTGCCCCTTCCTCCTCCGCCTCCTCCTCCTCCTCCTCCTCCTCCTCCTCCTCTTTCTCCTTTCCCCCTCCTATTCCTCTTCTCCCTCTTTTGTCTCCTCCTCCGCCTCCTCTCCCTCCTCCTCCTCCTCCTCTTCCTTTTCTTCATTCCCCTCTTTTTCCTTTTCTTCCTCTTCTTTTTTTGACCTCCTTGTCTTTCACCTCTTCCTTCGCCTCTCCCTCTCCCTCTTCCTACTTCTGTTCTTCGTGACTTTCTTTCCTCTCCCCCACTCTCTCTCTCTCTCTCTCTCTCTCTCTCTCTCTCTCTCTCTCTCTCTCTCTCTCTCTCTCTTTCTCGCTTTCTACTTCCCTCCCCTTCCTTCCATTTTTTCTTCAGACGAACTTTTATCGTCATTCCTCTCCTCTTTCTCTTCCTTACGTATCACCGCCTTTGGCTTCTTATTTTATTATATTGTTTGATTCTCGTCTGTGTTTATTATCTCCCCTCCCCCCACTACACTCCTGTTATTGTTTATATCAAAGAAACATTCCCTTCCTCCTTCTCCTCCTCCTCCTCCACCTCCTCCTACTCCTCCTCATCATCATCATCATCATTACCACCATTACCACTATAGTCGTCATCGTTGTCGTCGTCGTCGCCTTCGTCATCATCATCATCATCATCATCATCATCATCATCATCATCATCAACAATATCATCATTGTCATCAACATCAACACTGTTAACATTATCATCGTCATCATCAACATCATCATCATCGTCATCAATATCATCATCACCAGCACTATCACTATCGTCACCGTCGTCGTTGTCGTCTTCATTGTCATGATTATCATTGTTGTCGTCGTCATTGTCATAATCATTGTCATCCTCATTCATCATCTTCATCATCATCATTATCATCATTATCATCATCATCATCATCATCATCATCATCATTATTCATAAGCAAATAACTTACCTTTTTATCATTATTTTAATTTATCGTATTGTCCTTTAACTCTTCATCATCATCATCATCATTATCATCATCATCATCATAATCAGCACCATCATCATCATCATCATCATCATCATCATCAATACCATCATCATCATTATCTTCTTCATCATCGACGTGTTTATTTTCTGTATTTATCTAATTCCTCTTCCCCTCTGACACTGATTTAATTTCCTTCCCTTACGTTTTCTCCTTTTTTTCTTCTGCTTCTTAACGCTTTACCACCCAAGGGGAGAGAGAGAGAGAGAGAGAGAGAGAGAGAGAGAGAGAGATGTCCGTCTTTAAGAACTCTATTCTGTCTAACGTCAGTCGATTTTATTCAGCTTAGAGGATTCCCCGGGAGGTCTGAGGGGTTTAATCTTTAATCGGTGCGTCGTCTCCTCTTTATCCTGTGAGCCCTGCATGTCAAATCCTCCTCTTGCGTCATCTTTGATTCCTATCTGTCGTTCTCTCCCTCTTAGTCTTCCTCCTCCTCCTCCTCCTCCTCCTCCTCCTCCTCCTCCCCCCCTCCTCCCCCTCCTCTACCTTTCTTCTTTTTCTTTCTGTCCTCTTGTCTTCCTATTGTATCTGTCGTCTTCTTCCTCCCAGTCTTCCACCTCCTCTTCCTCTTTCCTTTTGTCCTCCTTTTTTCTTCCTTCTCTCCCCTTTTCCTCCTCTTGTCTTAGTCTCGTCCCTCTCTTTCACCTCCTAATATTCTCTTCCTCTCTTTTCCTCCTCCTCCTCCTCCTCCTCCTCCTCCTGCTTTATGTCCTCCTCTTTACCCATTTATCCACTTTGTTTCTTTGTTTTCTCCTTTTTCCTCCTCATCTTTATTTTTTCTCCTCTTCCTCCTCTTTCACCTCCTCCTCCCCCTGCTTCATCTCCTCTTCCTCTTCTTTTTATTCCCTTCCCGTTTCTTCCTTTTTCCTTCTTTTTACTGTTTTCTCTTTTTTCCTCACCTATTCTCCTCCTTCTCCTTCTCCTCCTCCTCCTCTTTCTCCTCTTCTTTCTCGAATATTTTTTCTCCACATAGGAATAACAGAGACCGCGGTGACTTTCGTGTTATGCTTTAGAAATGCATAATAAAACCCCAAGCCTCGGCCCACGCCGCTTTCCACTGTCCGGGAGCTCCGTGTCCTGCACCACCCGGGCGGGCGGCGACCAAATCCTTTCTCTCAGCTCTTTGCTGATGGGTCTCCTCAGCCGACACTCTTACAAAGGAAGCCCCGTTTAGTGTTGTATAGGCATTGCGTAGGCGATTAGACAGTGAAATATAACATTATTTATCGTGATGCATGTATCGTGAAGTATGGATATAATTCTCCTCCTCCCCCTCCTCCTCCTCCTCCTCCTCCTCCTCCTCCTCCTCCTCTTCCTCCTCCTTCTTCTCTTCATTCACCTCCTCTTCCTTTCTTCACCTCCTTCATTTCCTCCTCCTACTCCTCCATTACCTCGTCTTCCTCCTCCTCCTTCTCCTCTTCATTCACCTCCTCCTCCTTTCTTCACCTCTTTCACTTCCTCCTCCTACTCCTCTTTTACCTCGTCTTCCTCCTCCTCCTTTTCCTCCTCCTCCTTCACCTCCTCCTCTTCCTTCTTTACCTGCTCCTCCTCCTCTTTAACTTCCTCGTTTCTTCACCTTCTTCACTTCCTCCTCCTACTACTCCTTTACCTCGTCTTCCTCCTCCTCCTCTTCCTCCTCCTCCTCTTCCTCCTCCTTCACCTCCTTCACATCCTCCTCCTTCTTTACCTCCTTCACCTCCTCCTCTTTCACCTCCTCCTCCTTCTTTACCTCCTTCACCTCCTCCTCCTTCATCTCCTCCTACTCCTTAACCTCCTCCTTCTTCTCTTGTTTATCTTCTTCCTTTTCTTCCTCCCCCTCTTCCTCTTCCCTACTCTTTACTTCATCCTTTTATTCTATCCCCCCTCTTATCATTTATTTATTTTTTGTCATTTTCCTCATTCATCGTATCCCCTTCTCTTTCTTCTCTTTCCCTTCCTCCTCCTCCTCCTCCGCTTCCCGAATTTCTTCCTCTTCTCATCTACTATCCTCCCTCGTCCTACTCTTCCTTTTTCTCCTTATCTCCACTTTCCGTTTTTTTCTCTCTTATCTCCCCACTTCCCGTTTTCTTCCTCTACTTTTCCCCCTCTCCCTTTTTTCACTATCTTTACACCTCCCCATTTTCTTTTTTCCCCTTACATTCTCTCTCTCTCTCTCTCTCTCTCTCTCTCTCTCTCTCTCTCTCTCTCTCTCTCTCTCTCTCTCTCTCTCTCTCTCTCTCTCTCTCTCTCTCTCTCTCTCTCTGTCTCTCTCTCTTTATCTCTCTCTTCGCTACAGCCGGCAGAAAAAGCCCACTCCATCTACTTTGCCACCACAGGAACAGCACCAACACCACCATCATTATCGTCACCACCAACATCACTATCATCACCACCGCTGTCACTGCTACCATCATCACCACTACCACCATCACTGCAACCATTATCACCTCCAACTTCACCACCACCACCACCACCATTACTGCTACCATTATCACCACTACCATCATCACCGCCACTACCATCACTATCACCACTGCTACAACCACCACTACTACTACTACCACCACTACTACTACTACTACTACTACTACTACTACTACTACTACTACTACTACTACTACTACTACTACTACTACTACCTCCACCGCCACCATTATTCCTGTTACCACCACTACCACCACCACAACCCCCCTCCCCCACTCCAGCAGTGTCACGGGCGGCACCCACTTTCGCCCCGCCCCGCCCCGCCCCCCGGCACATCCGCTGCATGAGAGTTCCATCTCCTCTATCTCATTGAGCATTTTGATGCTCTCTCTCTCTCTCTCTCTCTCTCTCTCTCTCTCTCTCTCTCTCTCTCTCTCTCTCTCTCTCCTTTTCTCTTCTCCCCCTCTCTCTTCTCTCTTTTTCTCTCTCATTCCACCTCTCACTCTCTCCTTCTCTATCTCTCTCTCCCCTCTCTCTCACATCTCTCTCCCTCTCTCTCTCCCTTTCTTCCCCTCTCTCCCTCTCCCTCTCTCCCCCTCTCTCTCTCTCTTCCCCTTTTCTCTCTCACCCCTCTCTCTCTCTCTCTCTCTCTCTCTCTCTCTCTCTCTCTCTCTCTCTCTCTCTCTCTCTCTCTCTCTCTCTCTCTCTCTCTCTCTCTCTCTCTCCCTACCCCACCTATACTACTCACAATTTTTCGTACGCGGTGGTGGGATATGCATGCTATCACTTCCTCTCCCTCTTACTATTCCTCCTCCTCCTCCTCCTCCTCTTCCTTTTATCCCTTCTCCTCTTCCTCCTCCTCTTCCACCTCCTCCTCTTCATCATCCCGGATCTTCTTCCAACCAGATAAGCCATTTCGCTTTGGGGTCGGAAGTTCGCTCGGCCGAATAGAATCGCCTGGAGGTAGCTGGAATGGCTACTGAGGTCACGGAAATCACATCTGAAAGGTCCATAGAAATAGTGTTTCATCCCTCACCTGAATGATATCGTCAAACGTCAGCTTGGATTATCCTTGAAAACGCGGCGCAAGGTTCTCCTTCACCCTCTCGCCCTCGACACCCTGGGCACCCTAACCACGGTCACCCGAGTGGAACTCGAGCATATCATCCACCTTGATCCACCTCGATCCTTCCTACACTAATCCACTAATCCACCATTTCCTTCACAACGACGCCCCCACGCCCCGGTCCACCCTATAAGCTTAAAACCATCGAACAAGTTTCTTGATCTCTGCTTCCTGTATTATCATCCTTCTGTTCTTTCTTGAAGAACAGATGTTCTGTTCTTGGTGTTCTTCTCGTCTTCCGGATGTTGTGCCTCGGAGATGCCAGACCGGGTGGTGGCTGAAGGTGCGTAAGGAAGCGTCCTTCAATTTTGAAGTCTGAAATGGTCTGTCAAGTTTTGTGACACATTCCTACGTCGTATTCTGCCCCCCCCCTGTGCCATCCCCCCCACCACCGCCACCACTTTCTCTGCCACCCCTCCCCCCGTGTCCCCCCTAAACACATCCATCCCCCCCCTTTTTTTTCTTCTTCACTTCTTTTCGAAAGTTTTTTCTTCCGAGTCGCGCGACGTCGATCGATGGCTGACCGGGCCCGCCAACTGGGACGGTGTGGATCGGTCGCGGCGGCTGTAACCGTCACTAACCGTCACTAACCGTCACCAACCACGCACGTGATCCACACACATGTGACATGGTACTCAAGGAGCGCCCCGACATCAACACCACGAACCTTAACATCATCAAAGGACGCCCAAGCAGGCAGAACTTCGTCGTCATTGTTTGCGAAGGACACCAACACTTCGGCCACTTCTGCCTTAGGAAGTGAAACATGAAGTGGCAGGCAGGTCCATCATCTGTTGACAGATGCAGCAGGGAAAGAAGTGAGGAGATGGCGAAGGAAGAATAGACATTGTGTGGGGAAGGGAGAAAAGTGAAATGTATATTTATTTAATGTATATGTAGGTCTCCGCATGCATACGTAATAAATACGCAATTATGCAATCCTGAGTATCATTGCTCGCATGTATACGTACACGCATACACACACACACACACACACACACACACACACACACACACACACACACACACACACACACACACACATATATATATATATATATATATATATATATATATGTGTGTGTGTGTGTGTGTGTGTGTGTGTGTGTGTGTGTGTGTGTGTATGTACAGGGCTTTCACATGACCATCACACAAAGTTCGCAAAATTATCGCAGGAGAAAGGAAACTTGAAGACCGTACTTTCATATATTACATCCACAGACGGATTACAAATAAACAAAGGCGTAAGTGTGGTTCAGTATACAATCATTAAGAACCATTGCCACGCGTGTGTACGCATGCCATGTGCGACCTTTTGCCTGGACTAGGTCCGAATTCGGACCATACGTGACATCATGATCCCATCGTTAGGCATAAGATCTCTGGAATATCAGAAACGAGTCTGACCACCCGACACCCAGCAGGTTGTCGAGGGACACTGGGAAGCCCAAAATGGGTCTCTTTTACAGCTCCCTGCCTGACCCTCTTCGCGTGACCTTACGAGGTCAGGGAACCTCTGGCAGAGGTCGTTAACGCGTAGTAGCTTTGGTAGTTACGAGCAAGAGTTAACTACAGGAAGTTATGTTGTTCGAGGAAGTAGTTGGAGTAGTTTAATGGGTCATACGGATTCAATTGTGGAGTGTCAGATCAAGTCGTAATCTTCATAATGTAAGGTTTGTGTTAATTATTTACAGGAAATATAGTTAGCATGTCAGTGGTTTGATTACTTACCACTTTTTACTTCCAGACAGTGAACTACGAGAAAAATAAATGTATAGAATAATTCACATTAAAAAATGCGAAATGTTGTTACTTCTCAAAACGAAAACTATTTAAGAAAATCTCACCATAGAAAATGGGATGGAGACAACGAATTTGAGAAAATGGAATAACAACAATGATTTTGAGGAAATGGAATGACATTTGAGAAAACGGGGTGACAACAATGAATTTGAGAAAATGGGAGAATCCAGGTGTTTTGTCAACAGTTTATAAATAAGATCGATAGATTTAATTCAGAAAAGCAGAGAGAGAACTTCAAAGCGAATAGCGTGCAGGTTCTAAACGATTGAACCCAGAAGTCAGATAAAACTTTTCCTTTTATTTTTATTTGCGTCCTTGAAAATGTACACAAGTAGCGAGAGCTAGAGCTAGAGAGAGAGAGAGAGAGAGAAAGAAACACATGCACGCACGCACGCAAAGAAAAATCACATGCATACAGGCACACATAATGACAGATACACTCGAAGAGGGATTGAAAGCCATTCGGGTCGTCGTTGCATTCTAGGGATCACGCCCTGATTCTTTCAACTCTCCCCGCTAGTCGTTTCCAGTCCACCAAACCTAACCTAACCTAACCTAGCCTAACCTAACCCTTCTAATATATCCCGACTTAATCTAGACTGTCCGTTTTGCAAAAGTTAGTAAGTCTTTCCATTACGGTTGATATATTTTTTAGCTGTCTTCAGGCGATTTAATTCAGCGAAAGGGTTGTGTCTACCGCGATTGTATATTTCCACAGCTATCCAAGTGATTTTATTCAGCTGAGGGATAGAGACACACACACACACACACACACACACACACACACACACACACACACACACACACACACACACACACACACACACACACACACACACATACTGTGGACATCGAGAGAAATAAGATCGTTTTGGACCTCCGCAGTTCAGTGGACATCTACTGTTGCTACTCTTCGCTTCCTCCAAATATGTTCCCCATTTTTCTTCTCTCTCTCTCTCTCTCTCTCTCTCTCTCTCTCTCTCTCTGTCTCTCTCTGTCTCTCTCTCTCTCTCCCCTCCTGCACGGGCTCTCTGCCCTCAACATGTACCCAGAAGGCCAAGATAGCTGTCACGCCCCCCTGTTCACTCCTCCTCTTCCTCCTCTTCCTCCTCCTCCTCTTCCTCGTGAATGACTTCCGAGCTCCCTCGCAACTGTCTTCTCCTGGCAGACCCTCCCCCCGTTTCTTTCTAGACATTTTCAAGAATGCCATCGAAGTCTTCTTCTCTCTACGATCTCCCTCACGGCCTTCTCCCGGCAGACTCTCCCTCCCCTTTCTTCCCGAACATTGCCTTTTTAAGAACGCCCGCGAAGTCTTCTTCTCCCCTCCGAACTCCCCTTTCGAGGGGCAGACTTCCCTCTACGCACCCTCTGCAGCATCATGATGTCTTCTCCCCTCGTCCCGTCTTCTTCCTCTCCCCCTTCACCCCTTACTTCACCCACCTTTTTCCTCCCCTTCAATTGTCATACCTAACCTCTCCCTTTTTTCCCCGTTCCCCCCTCCAATTCCTTCCTTATTCCTCATCTTCCTCCTCCACCTCTTCCTCCTCCTCCTCCTTTTTTTTTTTTTTTTTTCTTCGGGTTTCCATCCAACTGGGCCTCCTTCATTCTTTAGCGCCAGGCGATTTTATTACGATTTTATCCAGCTTGGAAGTTCTCTGTCCCAGTCTTGTCCCATCTGTCTCTCTCGGCCGTCCCGTTCCTATCTTGGCGCGGTCCGTCACCGACTGTTTGGGGTTCCTTTTTACCTGTCCTCTCACCTAACCTTGACCCACCGCCGTCGTCCAGATACTGTCCACTCTTCCCTCTCTCCCACTCCCTCCCTCCCTCCCTCTTCCCACCTAGTACCATTTCCTTTCTTCCTCTCTCTCTCTCTCTCTCTCTCTCTCTCTCTCTCTCTCTCTCTCTCTCTCTCTCTCTCTCTCTCTCTCTCTCTCTCTCTCACTGCCCATCTCACTCCCCTCCCCTCTCTCTCTCTCTCTCTCTAACTCCCCCCCCCTCTCTCTCTCTCTCTCTCTCTCTCTCTCTCTCTCTCTCTCTCTCTCTCTCTCTCTCTCTCTCTCTCTCTCTCCCTCCCTCCCCCATCTCACTCTCTTTCTCTCTCCCTGTCTCCCTCTCTCACCCTCTCTCTCGCTATCTCTTTCTGTCTCCCTCTTCCCCTCTCCTTATCTCTCTCTCTCTCCCTCTTTCTCTGTCTCCCTCCCCCTCTCTCTCTCTCTCTCTCTCTCTCTCTCTCTCTCTCTCTCTCTCTCTCTCTCTCTCTCTCTCACCCTTTCTCACCCTCCCTCTCTCACCCTCTTTCTCTTTCTCTTTCTCTCTCTCTTTCTCTCTCTCTCGCTCACTTTCTCGCTAGCTATCTCTGTCTTCCTCTCTCTCTCTTTCTCTCTCTCTCTTTCTCTCTCTCTCTCTCTCACTTCCTCTCTCTCTCTCCCTCCCTCTTTCTCTTTGTCTCCCTCTCCTCCTCTCTCGCTCCCTCCCTCTCTTTCTCTTTTTCTGTAACCCCCCTCTCTCTTTCTCTCTCTCTCCCTTTCTCATCCTCAATCTCTCTCTCTTTCTCCGTCTGTCTGTCTCCCTTCTTCGCCGCATGCTCCCCTTGATAGCTTAAATATTTCATTTCTTCTATCCTTTGCAGAGTCTTGAGGAGGTCCTCCTCCTCCTCCTCCTCCTCCTGGTGTTCCACTTCCTCCGGTCCTCCTCCATCTTCCTCTTCTTCTTCTCCTGGTGATAGAGGATCGTCACAGACTGCGCCGATGGACCCCGTCCGTTCCGGGTGCCACTTCTCATTTCTGCTCTTGGCGCCGCTGTCGCCAGGTCATTTCATTCATTTCCGTGGCAACCACCCATCCACCCACCCACAATCGATAGCGAAGGCGTTGATGTATTTGCTGTAATCATCTTCCTCTCCCTCTCTTTACCCCCTTCTCTCTCTTTCTCCCTCTCCCTTTCTCCCCTTCTCTCTAACTCTCTCTCTCTAACTGTAACTCATTCTAAATCTATCCAACTCTCTAACTCGTTCTAACTATCCAACTCTATCTCTCTCTCTCTCTCTCTCTCTCTCTCTCTCTCTCTCTCTCTCTTTCTCTTTCTTTTGTGTTTACCCCCCACCTGTATTTGTACTCCCACCTTCCTCCCTTCTAGACTTACCTCATAGTTATCCCTTTCTCTCTAGTTTGGTCTAGGCGGACCATCGATTTCCGTGATTTATCAATTAATCTAACCTGAGTGGGTTAGGGTGTCGCTACTTACTATGGAGGTCGAGGAGATGGCGGTTCAAACCCTGCCACCGGTGAGTTGAACTAAGGACATGGTCCATTCAGTTGCATTCTACAAAGTTCTCTACAAGGGGTACCGTCCTAGCCTTCTGATAAGGGGTAGTTTCACGACGTTTTTTTTTTTTTTTTTTTTTTTTTTTTTTTGTTTTTTTGTGTGTTTTTTTTTTTTTTTTTTTATTTTAGTTTCGAAGTTTCCGTGAATTCTGGCTTCTCGATGTTATCGTCACTAGAAAGCCTCGATCTCCTTGTTCCTCCTCCTCTCGAAGGAATGATCTCATCGGTCGTTAACCTTTTACAACCTAGAAGTTGCTGAAACCCATTGACTCTCAACCATGGAGGTGGGCGGGGGGTAATTCTACCACGCCCTTGGGGAGGGGGTACATATATCATGGATGAAAATTTATTATTAATTCATCAGTTCACTGTACTGGCAAGCCACATTTTATATACATGATGATAGACTGGGCGTTACACTAAGATTCCTATACTAATTGGGAGATGCCATATTAGTGTAACCGGTTGCAAGAAACTAACAATCTAACTAGCCCATTCCTTATCGCTCTTCACTCGACCTGTCTTTCTGTCCCTAACCCTCACCATCTTAGGAATACCTCCCATCCTATAACCCTAACCCTAACGATCTTGGAAACTAATTTTCTCTCAGCAAGCTCTACTTAACGCATCGCAATGGAAGCCGTCAATAAATACTTAAAATGTACAGCACTGATTGTAAACTAACTTTATAACCAAACCTTGACGACGTCGAGTGTGGAAAAGGAAGAAAAAGAAGAAAAAAAAACATTAATGGTCACAGTAAGACATGGAACGGAAGTAGACTGCGACTCTTAAACAGTGGGCCGGCCACACACGTGCAATTTAAACTAACAGTTACAACTGTTCACTTAAAACTGTCAGTTGAAACTGCACGTGTGTGGGTATCTCAGTATCACTGAGATACCCACACACGTGCAGTTTCAACTGACAGTTATAACTGAACAGTTGTAACTGTCAGTTTAAACTGCACGTGTGTGGCCGGCCTTGGTTATCATTCAACCTGCACTGGCTATTTGGCTGTACAATGATTTGCAGTTGACTCTAGTGGCGTCCCTATGGACCAGCGTTACACAACATTATTTTATGTTACGATTGTGATTGGTTTTCGTAGTAAAGCAGATTTGGTCGTGGAAATGCTACTGTGAAACTTCGTTTAATTTGTTCTTGTTAAGTTTCTAAGGGTGAATATTTTTTACTCGATTTTTGAGCGACATTACCATCGCCTTCAGTGAAGTCAGTTGAAATTGAAAGCTTTTCAGTTGAATTGAAATAGAATTGAAAATTTTCGTTTCATGATTGAAGTTATTTGATTTGGAATTCGAAGCTTCGTGAGTTAAGTTGAAATAGAATTGAAGGAAGCCATTTTACAAATGAAATAGATTGAGATTAATTACTTAGGTCATTCTCCTGAACTAGAGTTGTATTGAAATTAAGAAAATAAATTTACTCCATCCCTGCAAGGAACATAGAGAAAGTTTGAATATAAAACCGACACTGATATTCTCCATTCTTTCTTTTATTTCATTGATATAAAGAAACAAATGGCAATCCATCCTTTTCCCAGACTTTGTTTCACTGGGCTGCTGTCTTGGGAATGGGTTCTCCTGGACTCAGGTTTGGGGGCAAGCAGTGTTTCACCCTTTCTAAGAATAAAAAGGTTACTAACTATTTAGGGCTCCCAGAAATTTCGTGTCTATTTTGTAAGCCCACCACACCTGGTCTTGAGTAACAAATCATAAAAAAAAAAATTCAAGTGTGTAAGTAGCTTCTTGTTTTCGTTGTGTTACTTTTAATTTTTGTGTTGATAAAGAAATATTAAATTGTGTTACCCCCAACTAATTTGCAATTGCCTATAGAAACATAAAAAAGAAAATCTGGGATGACATTACAAACTTGATACTTTTATTATCTTTATTTTCTATTTTCTATTTATTTATTCATATGTGTATCATTATATATTTTTACTCTGCATGGAAGTCAGTGTTTGCATGGTGATAAGAAAAGCGCCTAGGGAACTCCACGACCACGACTAGTTCAGTAAGATGGTTCGTCAGCTAGTGTGTATGGAAATTTCTTATTATGACTGACATCCTTATGAAATATATATATATATATATATATATATATATATATATATATATATATATATATATATATATACAAACACACTGTATTTCCAAATACTCATAATGGAAACAACAACGAAAGACATGTTTTTCTCACAATGGCATAGTCACCCCCTAAGGTCCTCACACACACACACACACACACACACACACACACACACACACACACACACACACACACACACACACACACACACACACACACACACACACACACACACACACACACACACACACCCTCCCCACCACGATCACCAACCAGGAACACCATTAAAAGTAATCCCCCCAACCTAAGAAAATTAATAAATAAAAAATAATCCCACAGAAAATAAATTGTATATGTGTTCTGTAGTACACTTGTATCATAGTGAGAGTAAATTCTAGCAATGAAATTGCATCAATGCAGGAGTGTCTAGGCATTTCCACAGTTCGATTGAGGGTGGGTTATTGGGGGTTTGGGAGTGACTGTGCAAAGTCTGCAGACATGTAAACAGTGTTTAACGAGCCATAGGGAACGAGTTAACCCTCTTACGAGTTGTTATCTAATCGGGTTATGACTATCGATTGACTCGTG
Organism: Oratosquilla oratoria; assembly: GCF_046742065.1. NCBI lineage: Eukaryota > Metazoa > Arthropoda > Malacostraca > Stomatopoda > Squillidae > Oratosquilla > Oratosquilla oratoria. The sequence continues at coordinate 60,060,366 of NC_134778.1, read as the reverse complement.
ACCAGACTTTGCTGTTACTTCATTTTACTGTATTTGTATTATTTATTCATTTATACATTATATTATTTGTTAATTTTTATAATTATTTGAATATTTATTTATTCGTTTATCTATTTACTTATATAGTTTTGGAAACTTTGAAGGGGCATTAAAGAGAATGTTTGTGGTCGATGGAGTTAGCTGGGGGGAAAGGTCGGGTGCAGCGAAGACCGTGGGGGGGGGGGGGCATGGGGGGTAGGTCGGGGGCAGTGGAGACGGGGCGAAGGGTTAGGGGGATAGTGTAGGGCATCCGTTAGGAACCCCGGACAACTCAAGGTATGTGTGACCGTGTGTACATACATATGTGTATATATATATATATATATATATATATATATATATATATATCATATATATATGTATATATAATATATATATGTATATCTATATATAATATATATATGTATATCTATATATAATATATATATATATATATGTTACGTTATGTCGCCATTGCCTTTTCAACTTATACATGGATGGGGTAGTGCGAGAGGTAAATGCAAGGGTAGTGGGTCAGGGATTGGAGATGATTAAAGAAAATGGAGAAAAGTGGGAGGTGAGCCAGCTGTTGTTTGCGGACGACACTGCGCTTGTGGCAGGATCGGAGGAGGGATTGAGGAAGTTGGTGACAGAGTTTGGGAGAATATGTGATAGAAGAAAGCTAAAGATAAATGTGGGTAAAAGTAAGGTGATGAGATGTACAAGGGGTGAAAGTGGTAGTAGACTGGAAGTGAGCATTAAGGGAGAGCGACTGGAGGAAGTGGATAGCTTTAGATACTTGGGTGCAAATGTGGCAGGAAAAGGTGGAGTGAAGGTGAAGGTAGAATGTAGATTGAGAGAAGCGAGTAAATGCCTTGGAGGATTAGAGTGTAATGAGGAATAGACATTTGGGAATAAATGCTAAGAGGAGACTGTGTGAAGGACTGATTGTGCCAACAGCACTGTATGGGGCAGAAACATGGAACATAGGAGAGGAAGAGAGAAGGAGTTTGAATGTGTTTGAGGTGAGGTGTCTGAGAAGTATGATGGGGGTTACTTGGCTAGATAGATGAGAAATGAGGAGGTGAGGAGGAGAACAGGGGTGGAAAGGGAGTTGTGAGATAGGGTTGATGAAAGAGTATTAGGATGGTTTGGACACATGGAAAGAATGAGTGAAGAAAGACTAGTAAAAGAGGTATGGAAGGCAGATGTGGAGAGAGTGAACATGAGGGAACGTCCTAGGATGAGGTGGATGGATGGGGTGAAGGGGGCTTTGGGGAAGAGGGGAATGTCTGTTGAGGAAGGACGGGAGAGGACAGAAGACAGGGGTGAATGGAGAATGGTTGTATATGGATGATATTGTGATGCATGAGGTGGAATGGGCGGGTGGATGGGGGGTGAGGTAGTATGTGTGAGCAAAATTTGACGCAGCCCGAAGGGATTTCTCCCCGTCTTCTCCTTTTATGCAATGGGGGGACGGAGAGGGGGGGTCGCCGATTTAATGAAGCTGCCTTGCTGTGGATGTGCTGTGTCTTGCGACACTGCTTCTGACCCAGGGCAGTGGACAAGGTGCAGGGATGACCCGTCATCCAGGAGGTGCTAAGATGAGAGGTAGGGTGGAAGGGTGTGGAGTGTATTTAGGGATGGAATGGGTGGGAATGATTTTATGCCTTTTCCTTTTTGGCTACCTCCCTTGTAAGGGGGAAAAAGCCTTGGTATATGTATGTATGTGTATATATATATATATATATATATATATATATATATATATATGTATATATATATATGTAAGTATATATATGTGTGTAAATATATATATCACTGATGAAAAATGTAGTCACTCATTTATAAATCAGAATTAATACCACGGTCAGAGCAGAAGAAAAGACTGGAGACCGAGAGTCTATATTTCAAGGGTACTACTGAAAAAGGCTGCAGTTAGCAGCCGAAATATATACCTCTGCTCCGACTGTGGTTGTGATATATATAAACATGTATATATATATATATATATATATATATATATATATATATATATATATATATATATACAGTATAGATAGATATAGATATGTATGTACGGATTATGTGGAGACAGGTTTTTACTCTCAAGGCTTATTTACGTGGTCAAACTGTTTGTCAACCAAGTGTTTGAAGTGATGTTTGACCATGTGAATGGGGTATTTGGTTGTCAAACATATTTGTCAACCGTGTTTGACAACCTAATGCCCCGTTCACACGGTCAAACATCACTTCAAACACTTGTTTGACAAACCGGGTTTGACAAACAGTTTGACCGTGTAAATGTCCCTTTAAACGGCGGGGGGGGGGGGTTTCCTTGAGTTGAATGAAATAGGTTGGCGACAGCTAGAATAAAATCACTAACGAACTTATGTATTCATCTCTGCACCACAGTGACGGAGTCTGTCTTTTCTGGTGTGTCGCCAGGCGATTTTATTCAGTTCAAAGGAACGTCGTAGTCGTTCCGTCCTTCTCTTCCTTCCTTCCTCTCCTCCTCCTCTTCCTTTCGTCCGTCTTTCCTTCCTCTCCCCCTTCTCCCCCTCCTCCTCCTCCTCCTCCTCCCATCCTTCTCTTCCAAAAATTTCACCTTTCCCTTTTTTCCTTCACCTCCACCCCCTCCCCCTCCTCCCCGTCCTCCTAACCCCTCCCCCTTCACTCCCCTCTTCTCTTACCTCTCTCCCTCCTCCCTCCTTCATCACCATCAGCTCCTCTTTCCTCTCCATCCTCCTCTCTCCCCCCACTCCCCATCCTCCTCCCCTCCCTCTTCCCCTAATTCTCCCCCTCCTCGTCCCCATCCTCCTCTCTCCCCCCACTCCCCATCTCCTCCCCTCCCTCTTCCCCTAATTCTCCCCATCCTCCTCTCTCCCCTCCCCCACCCCCCATCCTCCTCCCTTCCCCGTTCCCCCTTCCCTTCACCCTCGTTCTACCTGTCTCTCTACCTTCCCTCTCACATTGATGGGACCTGTGTGGTCTCCCTTATCTTCCGTATTAAACCCTACTCACTCTAGGTCCAGCCTACTGCCCCCCACAGTCCCCCCCTCCGCCCCCCAGCACCTCCCCCCCCGGCCCCTCCGCCTCCAGACTGACCCCTGTGCTTCGCGAAAATGTAAAAATTAGACCAAAAAATCGCCGTCTTTTAACTATGTCTGCTACAACTCTCCCCCCCACACCCCTGCCCCCGCCCCTCTTCTCCTTTTTTTCCTCCTTTCGTGTCCCCTTTCTCACTTCCCCTTTCCTTCCCCCCCTCCCCCTCCGTACCCCTCCTTCTCTCCCCCTTTCCATCCTTTCCTTTACTACCACTTTTCCCATTCATCGCTTTATCTCTTCCGCGGGCTTCCCCCCTATCCCCCCAATCCCCCCCATCTCCCCTTCCCTCTGCTCCCTAGTCCTCCTTACCCTTGGTTTTGTCTCAAGCACAGTAGCGTTTAAAGATCTTGCTCTGTTTTCTGTTATTCAACTTTATTTTATTTTGCTTAATTTCATTTATTATCGTTACCATTATTATTATTGTTATTATTATTATTATTATTATTATTATTATTATTATTATCATTAATATTACTATTATTATTATTGATGTTATCATTATTGTCGTATTATCATTATTATTTTCAGCATATCTCGTTATAGAGTTAAAAGTCTCCAGGCATCGTGCTTTACATTGTAACTCATTCTTATTTATTGATCTATTTATCATTTTGTTTATTCATTTATCCATTTATGTATTTTTTTCTTTCAGTATTGACTTTGCATTATAGGGCAGTTTCTTGTAAAAAAAAATATGTGTAGGAACACGCGTTAAGGTTGGTTACTGGAAGATCCGCATGTCGCCTCAAGACTTCTGACGTCAACTGTACCCCTTCCTCCCACTCCTTCTCTTCCTCCTCCTCCTCCTCCTCCTACTCTTCCTCCTCCTCCATCAGGAGGTCTGGAGAACACACGAGTAACGCTCTCATTTCATGTGCGAATGACCAGAGTTCGAATCCCTATGACGGTGCTTTGTGCGTATGTTTGCGCCCTGTCAGGATCGCCTGATGCCTTAATCAGGCAGCACACACGTAAACAAACCCATTCTGACACCTTCCGACTACATGGATACCCTTTTTACGAAAACCTTTTGCGAGTTCACCCAGTCATGCTCTGATGTAACAGACTGTAACTAACTAGGTAACTAGCTAACCGAATAACTAGCTTCAACCCTTTCTCTATCTGTTCCTTCCCCTTTTTAGTGCTCCTTATATCCGCAACACACCTAGTTTCTTCTTTATACCTCGTCCATGACGTCCATCCAACACTATGAATTGAGATAGAGGAGAGAGAGAGAGAGAGAGAGAGAGAGAGAGAGAGAGAGAGAGAGAGAGAGAGAGAGAGAGAGAGAAGGGGAAGGAGAGAGAGAGAGAAGGGGAGAGAGAGAGAGAGAGCGAAAGCACGCCCTGGGGCACTCCGCAATTGTAAGTTCCTGTGGCACCTCTCGAAGTGCCAAGCTACTCCTTCAGAAAAAACGTCAACAAATGACACAGACGAAACAATCTGAGTTGCTGCGCTCGTCCAGGGCTCACCTGATGTCATAATTAAAGTCGTCCGTAATATTTCGTTCAAATGAGTGAATAAATATTTAACTTTATGAAGTCCTGAGTTGTGACGAGATGGTTGGGTTCGACGGTTTCTGTCCCAAGATGAAACGAAGGAGATTGTATCAAGATTTTTTGTTTTAATAATTTTCTATTCCCCTTTTTATTGTACTTATTCATTTCTACTTTGTATTTTGATTTGTTTGCCCATCTGATTTAATTGTTATATTTTATTAATTTACTCAACTGCTTATTTAGCTCTATTTTTTTGTCTTGTGAATATCTTACATTTGCGATCCACCATAATGTCATTTTAGGCTAGATACGCTAGTCACTGTTCATATCTTATTTGTGTACATATATATATATATATATATATATATATATACATATATACATATATATGTATATATATATATATATATATATACATATATATATATATATATTTTTTTTTTTGCAAGCCAAGTGACGTCATGGTCTCTTCCCCCCCCCCCACCGCCCTTGCGCGCGTGGGTTGACCTAGCACTGTAATAGTGCCAGGTCACGACATCCGCTTATTGGCTGGGGGAAACAAAAATAGTCATGCTAGGAGGAGCTCTGGTTTACAGTGGCAAAGCATGTCGACAGGAGACATCACAACAAAGTCAAATGCAGAGAAACAAACAAATAAATAAATGAATAAATAAAAACATAGACAGGTGATTTAAGAGAATAATTGAGTAATTGAGAACTATTCATAGAATTTGATTTAAGTCTTTGAACTGTAATACAAAAGAGAATTTCATTCCTCGATTACGCTGGTGTTGATGTTGTTTCTACTTAAGTTTATGTAAAATTTACGTCTTGACAACTTTAGGCCTGTCGTTCTGGTCTAATTATTATTCATTATAGGAAATATTCAACAGCACGTAAAGTTTCGATAGTCGGAATATTTATTTCTTTGTATATTTTTCTTTCTATATTATATCATCAAAGGTGAATTGAAAGCTAATAACGAGTACCAATTAAAGTGTCAAAACATTGGTTCCAGATCAGAAAGTATTAGGCCATTTGCAATGTTTATTACAAAGGATTACAAAGGCGGAGCATGCCGACAGGAGACCTTTTGGTTCATGTTTTGGAGAAGTACTCCAGCTCTTTTGTAAATGGCGTGGCAGTCGTGTGTACCGAATGAATGAGGCTATGTTAATCATGGAACTTTTACAATATTCTCTGCAATTCGTATTATGAAATTACTGGGAGCGAGAGATTGCCATGTTTACTGTAGTCACTAAGATATTCAACAGAGTATCATAAGGTATGTGGAACTACCTCAAACTCGTTTTCTGTTAGCCTCGTCTTAATTTTTATTTAATTTTGATGTATTTGTTTGTATATTTTATTATTTTTCTTAAATCAGAGATGTTCGGCACATGCTTGAAAATACGGCCGGAAATTTTACAATTTTAGTCTTGTGATTGTTGGCACTTATTCTGTTAATTGGAGTAAACACATCAACAATTCGCTACCATACTGTATACGCACACACACACACACACACACACACACACACACACACACACACACACACACACACACACACACACACACACTTACACACACACACACACACACACACACTTACACACACACACACACGCACACACACACTTACACACACACGCACACACACACACACACGCACACACACACACACTTACACACACGCACACACACACACACGCGCACACACACACACACACACACACACACACACACACACACACACACACACACGCACGCACACACACACTTACACACACACACACACACACACACATACACACACTCGATGGCGCGGTGGTAAGAGTTTCTGGCCGCCACTACAGTTCGAATGTCGTCCGGGGCTGAAATAATTTCAGTATCGCTGCGCTGCGGTTCATTACTCCAACTCTCGTGGGCGGGGAGTTGGGTGTGTGTGTGCGTGTATATAACCCATATATCAGTCATACATGAGCCCTGAGCTCTCTTCCGGGAGGGAAATAGCTGTCGATCACGAGTCCAACATGTGATAAATACACAAAAATAGATATACCTGTGCATTTATTTATGTATTTTATTTGTTATTTACATTATTGTAGTTTTTGTTTATTCATTTATTATTATTTCTTTTCGCATCCGACTTAGATATGGACCAAAAGGTCTCCTGTCGGCATGCTCCGCCTTTGTAATCCTTTGTAAGATAGAAAGTTTCATTTAGTAAATCGGCACATTTTGAGGCCTTCATAGCCCCAAAAGTGCCGGATTATCAAGAGTTCGAATGCATCTCAGAAGACGAGTTATCTACTTAATAGGCGGGCAAACCAAAGTAATGACATATCAAACTATAATTCTGAAAATTGAATCATCAGTAGCACTGTACATGGCTTTTAAAGAAAGAAAAAAGTTCTCTGCCCATATTGAAGGACAGGAAAAATAAAAAGAAAAGAAAAGAATATTTCCAAGTGTACCATTGTAAGAAAAAAAAAAAAAACAATGCCATCAAGTTTTCAATTTCATTGTATTGTTCTCATCTTCAGTGGCTGATAGTTGAATTTCTACACTTGATTGGCGTAATCATGATGTCAAACTCCATTCAGAATAATATGGCCTGATATAAAGACGGCAGGATTTCATGATTAACGATGTATGTGCATGAACAAATGCTCGCTTGCGACTTCCCCTCCTCGTTTAATTTATTCATTTATTCATTTATTTATTTATATATTTATTTATTCATTGCTATGACTCCCTTCGACCAGCAGGTGACTGCAATTAAAGATATAGAATTCGTTTAAAGGGCGACCAGCTGTTACCCTTGACAGAAACATATTGAAAGTAGAGACCATTACGTCACGACCGGGTGGTAGGCTGGCACTCCATCCCCGGCATGAAAACCGACCACCAGGGAAGCGACACACACACACACACACACACACACACCTGACGCCTGATAAAGTCGACTTTCCACGTCTCGCGCGTTGGCAACCCGCCATTTCTTTTTTTCTTTCTTTCTTTTTTCTTTCAAATGCATAATTAATTTTGTGCCTGCGAGCAGATAGGGATGGACAGCAGACGCCATCTGTCGAGGCGCTCTCAACTTCCATCCTTCAACTGAGCTTTCGTCTAAGTCTTCGAATCCATAACCATTAGTCCTTATCTTTTATCAGCGTACTCGGGGTTACCGTTTACATCTATTAACCCTTGTTGATGGTTCCACCAATATAAACAGAATTGCCTGTTGCTAGCCATGATCAAGTTCTGAAAGGTGCCAAAATGAAGCTTTTTAAGTACTTAAGGCTTAAAGAAACACATTGGTTCTCTGAAACCGAAATGTAATTTAACTAAAGCCCTTATCCGACTGTTGGAGCAGATCTGCAGCCCGCAGGTTCCGGGAAGGAGTGTGATATGCTGGAGGAAGACAAGTTTCCTCCAGTATATCAAAAGGCGCTGGAGGTGGTCGATACCGTCAACGAGTTGGAGGTTGAAGGAAAAATAGCCCAGCGTGATAACCCTTTCAGGGGGGAAGGCGGAGTACAGTGTAGCCGTTTGCATTGGGACTCTTCGAGTCTTCGTGACTCTTTGAGACCTTGGGGCCTGAGCCTTTGAGACTCTTAAAGTCTTCCTGGGTAGACTGCGAGACTATTCAGGACTTACAAGACTGAGATGGGCGTGTTTTAACGAAAACGTATTTCACACGATCAGTAAGTTGATAATCTCCCCGCTTGCGTCGATAGAAAAAAACACCATAAAACTAATAGTAATAATTAATCTATGATTGAGTTATTAGTAATGATAATGGTGATGATAATGAAATAAAGTATCGTCCACCAGGTTAAAGGGAGCCGTGACTTTAACCAAACGCTCGAAGTCCTAAAAGACGGCAACCCTCCTGGCGAAGCGCGGAGTCCCGTTTTCTATGAAAGTCGTCTCCCGCTATGCGAGGGGCGATCATAAGAACATTAGCATAAAAGAGACTGCAACAGACCGTAAGTCCTACACTAGGCAGTTCCATGTCCATTACCACCTATCATCCCCTTCCATAAAGTTATTTGACCTCGTAAAACAACCCGATTCGTGTATCGAAAGCAGTGTAACACGGCTTCAGTGGAGATCTATGTGCCTACCATTATTGTCTTTGTACTCTTCTTGTTGAAGAGGAAGTGTACTTGTGTGGACGCATCTGTTGAATCGACCAAAGTGTCGCTGTCGAGGTGAAGAATAACAAAGGGTCTTCATACATTTCATGATGGTGCAAACCACCAATCCCATTTTGTGGGAAATTTCCACAAATTTGTGGGAGAAATTTGCTTGCATGGGATGTTATGTGAGCAAATTGTAGTTTGCAATGAAATTATTACATATAATAATCCCTTCTTTTTGTGGGAAAAATGCGGAAATCTAGATCTCCTTGTGGGAATTTTGTGGAAAAATCTCGCTCATTTGTGGGAACTGGTATAGAGCACAGTTGCAACATTGGTGCAAACCATAAATTCCATTTTTATTTGGGATGGGGATGGGGAGTGAGGGAGTATGGGTGAATGATATCTTGACACAGCCCGAAGGGACTTCTCCTCGTCTTCCCTTTTTCTTCATGATGGGACTGAGCAGGGGAGTCGCCGATTTAATGAAGCGGCCTTGCTGTGGATGTACTGTGTCTTGCGACTCTGCTTCTGACCCAGAGCAGTGGACAAGATGCAGGGATGACCCGTCATCCAGGAGGAGCCGAGATAAGAGGGAGAGAGGGGGGGTGAATGGGAGTGGAGTATGTGGGGGTGAAATGGGTGGGAGTGGATTTATGCCTTTTTTTTCTACTTCCCTTGTTAAGGAGAAAAAGCCGTTGATATATGTATGTACTTATCTAATTGTTCATTTATATATTTGTTTATTTATCTATTTCTTACTTCAAATACATCAAAGATAGAAAGAAAAGAAAGGAAAATATAGATTCAGAGGATAGAGCAGCGTTTCCCAACCTGGGGTGATAATACCCCCTGGGGGTGCTGAAATCAATTACAGGGGGTGCTGGGAAGTGATGCACACAAAAATCACACACACACACACACACACACACACACACACACACACACACACACACACACACACACACACACACACACACACACACACACACAAAATACAACTTATTGTGAGTGTATATATATATATATATATATATATATATATATATATGTATATATATATATGTATCACTGATTACCCAGTTGTGCAGATTTGACTTTTCCCATGCTATTTTATTTTTGGTGTTCTTATTTCTTCTACAAACAATATTGTCAGTTTGTTTCACTTCTAAGGAATCAAGAAAATAAATCATCAAGCAGTACACTTCACTTTCTTTTATCCTTCTAATAACAAGATAGGGGTGCTGGACTGCATAGAAATGACAACAGGGGGTGCTATGGTCGGAAAAGGTTGGGAAATGCTGGGATAGAGCTCCGCAAAGAAGGACGCATTCCATAAGTTTAGATCAAACAGACCTTCTTAGGCTAGAAACTCGTATTCACCATCCCACTCTCGCGCAGTGGGAAGTGAGAAACCTCTAGTAGGGCAAAGGCCAGTCTGTTGTTGCAAGGCTTTTTTTTCTGCCGACGTTGGGTCGCCTCCCCCGCCTGGTCATGGGTGTCGGAAACCAACGCAGCAAGCCCGCAGCGGGTCCCGGGAATCGAACTCACGACCACCTTCTCATGAGTTCAAGACGTTATCTTATCATCAGAATTGATATAGTGTAGCTATTTGATTTACCTATGAATCTGTTTATTTATATGTATATTCACTTGTTTGTTTATTTATTATCTTTTCTAAAGTAACGGAGGGTCTTTAAGTTGGCAACCACGTTCTTGTGGCCGGGAGTGCGCAACGTCCAGATTGGTGACTGACCTTTCCAAAAGTTGCTCCTTTTCATTTCCAAGACA
>NC_134778.1:60032302-60039802 GCF_046742065.1 Oratosquilla oratoria | reverse complement strand
ACTCAGAAACTATATATATATATATATATATATATATATATATATATATATATATATGGGGGATATGTGTATATATGCACATGGATATTTGCATGATCTAGGAAAAATTGCTTTACCAAAGTTAAGGATCTTTCAAAAGAGAAGATGATTATAGTTTGATATAGAGAAAGAATCGCAAAGAAAATAATAAGAGCACGAGTCGCTGACAATTTTAACGATGTATATATCAGGGAAAAATCTGCCCGTACACAACTTTGACATATATATATGTATATATATATATATATATATATTTTATATATATATATATATATTGATATATATATATACATATATATGTGTGTGTGTGTGTGTGTGTGTGTGTGTGTGTGTGTGTTTTGTGCGTTCTTTTGTCATTTCAATTATTTGTCAACCAAAGTCTTATTCCTTGCACAATGACTTACCTTTCTCGATAGGCCCTCTATTATAACAAGTCACCAAAACTGGCTAGCTCATGTCTCCTCTCGTGTACAGTTTGGAAAATAAAACCTTTGTCGTTTTATTAGAACGTATTTTATATTAGAAGGGTCTTGAGTCATGTCTGACCGAAAAGAAAGATACAAGAGTGTTATTCTCGGTGAGAGAAGTGAAGACAAGACACTCGGTTTGTTTATTCACGATGAATTATACAACGACAGTTTTCTGCTTCTTTGTTGTTGTCAGAACTCCACACCAGAGGGAGTCTTGGAAACTGTTACCTCGGCTGCACTCTGCTTGCTTTGCTTTGTTAGAGTAGAGTAAGTATAAGATGATGGGTCTCTCTCTCTCTCTCTCTCTCTCTCTCTCTCTCTCTCTCTCTCTCTCTCTCTCTCTCTCTCTCTCTCTCTCTCTCTCTCTCTCTCTCTCTCTCTCTCTCTCTCTCTCTCTCTCTCTCTCTCTCTCTCTCTCCTTCTCTCTCTCCCTCTCTCTCTCCCTCTCTCTCTCTCTCTCTCTCTCTCTCTCTCTCTCTCTCTCTCTCTCTCTCTCTCTCTCTCTCTCTCTCTCTCTCTCTCTCTCTCTCTCTCTCTCTCTCTCTTTCTCTCATTCGTTGGGTGGTAATCTCCTTTGTGCGCATGTATGTGTGTGTGTCCGCATATGTATGTGCACAGGTGTGTGCGTGTTTGTACATCTGTACATGTGTTCTGCATACATGTTTCTGAATGGAAATGTGTGTGCGTGTGTGTGTCTATGATTGTGTGTGTTTGTGTGTGTGCGCGGCTGTTTGTGTTTGTGTGCCCTTTACGCAGATTCCATCTTGTACACGTGTACAACGCACGCGTGGCCTAGGCATTATGCGAAATTACCAGACATAGTGTACATTTGTTCCTGCTGTTGTGTCTGCAGCTTTAGAAAGTCGTCGAGTCTCGTGCAGCTGGTGGAAGCTGCTGGCTGGCTGGGAGCCGTCCCCTTGTTCACCCCCCCCCCTGCCCCTCCCCCTCCCCCCTGTTAGGGAGGGTAGGAGGGGGGCAGACGAGGGGGAGGGAGGGAGGGAGGGAAGAGTACAGAAGGGGAAGACAGATAATAAGAACGACGCTAATTAGCAAATAAAGTAAGCAGACACGAAAGAAAAATGGTGAAGGGGAGAATCCGGATGTTTAGCGAGGCAGAGGAGGAGGAGGAGGAGGTGGAGCACGTGGAGAAGACGAGGAAGAGGAGGAGGAGATGGAAGAAGAGGTATTGTAGTAGGTGAAGACGAATGTAATTCGAGAAGAAACGGAAAGGTGGAAGAAGAGGAAAAGGATTAGGATGGTGCGGAAGGAGGAGGTTCCAGGAGAGGGAAAGGGAAAGAAAAGGAGAGGAGACGGAAAAGATGAAGGGAGATGAGGTGAGACGGAGATGGGAATGAAAAAGACAAGGACAGCATAAACAGGTGTGGAAGACGGATACCGGAAAAAGCGAGAAGGATGGGAGGAAGGGAAGGGATGGGTGAGAGAGAAAGAGAGGAAGGATGAAAAGAAAAGAATAGTAAAAGACAGACAGAATAATTGACCGGAATGGAAGATAGACAGAGAAAGATTCAGGCAAACAGATAGACAGACGGACGTGCAGAGAGAGAGAGGCAGAAAGAGAAACAATCAGGAGAAAGAGAGGAGGGGAAAGGGAGAAAGACATAGAAAGATGCAGGGAAAACTGGGAAAAAACTGAAAGGGAGAGAGAGGAGAAGAGGAGGAGGAAGAAGAAGACTGGAGTAAGACGGAGGAAGAGAAAGACAAAGTGAGTCGAAAGGAAACGATGGAGAGGAAATGCACACTTCTAAACCCATCTCGCTTAACCCTCTCACCGTTATTCACGATTTTAGACATATTCTAGCTGCCGCCAGGCTATTTTATTCAGCCGAGGGGGAAACCAGTTATGCAGCAAAAGGGTTACATATGTGTATAGAAGAGGTGAAACAGAATCGGTGTAAAGATGTGAGGGATTATGTTCTTGTTTCGTCTGGGTTGTGGGAAAGTGTGTTTATGTGTATTATTTTGTGTGTGTGTGTGTGTGTATGTGTGTGTGTGTGTGTGTTTGTATGGATGTCTTGTGACTCTAAAGCTACTACCATGAGATGGACCCCATCGCTACTGACCGACCAGTAATAGGTGTAACCTTCATCACAGATCTCACTATTGCCCGGTCTCCACACCTTACGGAGAGCCACAATATTTCTATTCCAAGCTCCGCCGATCAGAAGGGTAGTCGATCGTCCTGGAAGAGGGAAAGAAACGTCTAAATGCCCGTTCGGATACCCCGCCGGAAGTTCACACTAATCCTGCTTCAGCGTGCTCGTGTCCCATTTGCAACACACGAAAACCCGCGTGGTGGACTTGGTGGATGTGACTAGTGGCAGTCTGCAAACCTATCTCACCATAAGTGTTATGTATATACACCAGCTGTATGAATTTAGGAATCGACTCTAACATGCCCCCGCACCCATCGTGGAGTTCAACGGAGTTGGGGGGGGGGGCGACTCCTTGGCGTTGAAAATTCATCTTTAACCCAGCGGTCTCTGGAGTCGTGGAAGAGTGTACGTATCAACCATCTTGGTACCTTGGTGTCGTCCAAGGCGGTAGCTGCGTGGCTCAGAGTGTGTCTGACTTAAAGGTTCAAGTCAGGTAGCCCAACCGATTTTTCTCTCGAAGCCAGGAGGGGGCCAACTTTCTTGACCTGAATAGAGGACCGAAGAGGCACGTCGCCAGCCCTAAGTGAGACAGTCACTCAGTTTGCAGGGCTCCCGTCTTCAGGACAACCTTTTGTGAGATATGATTTATTTTTTTCTACAGTTGCCCTGATCCGATCGACCAGACTAACACAGTAGTAGTCTTGTCTTTATAAATAATTGTATGTTGTTCAGACATGTCCATCATTATAAATATAGATATAACTTATTCCCAGAAAAAAGAGAGAAATATAATAATCCAACTATCTTGAGTACTTTGATATGTTATTGCAGCTATTTGCATGACAACTTCTATACACGGTGGACATGTGGGTTGGTGACCCTTAATAAACTTGGATGGGTATTGGCTCACAAGAAGCCCTGCCTCCAAGATGATTTTATTTGCTCACCTGGATATACAACTCACCCTCCTCACTGGCGGAGAACCAGTGGAGGAGCCGATTTAGTCCCCGACAATACAATCCTATCGTGCTGTTGGTAGTACTTGGTTACACGGTACCAGTAGAAGGACAGCTTTCTCACCTGGCACCTGGTATATCAGAACTGTATAAATATTCCTTTCTACTGTTGCTTTAATGCAGTGTTATTTACAAAAATTAGGTGGGAACTTGTGTATATGAAAATTTGTCAAATACTCAGCAAAAATGTGTATATTTGCATAGCTCCAGTGTGTCATGGGTCAGGTTTTGGCGTCCGCAGTCGTGCATTCAGAGATCCGGTGCTAACACTCTTCCCTGTGGTACTCCGCTCGTCACCTCTGACGCCTTTTTTTTTTCCAAATTTCTTCATTTTCATCTCCATCTTTGGATCCCTATCCTTGGTCGTTATTACTAAATGGCTTTGGTTATCGCCATACGCATTTCCGTCCCGTACTGGAACCTTTGTCGCTTTTCCTCAGTCAAACAAACCAGTTCAAAGCATTTGATACAAAACATAAATACGCTTCCTCTCTAAAGTTTATTTATTCCCAAGTCAACGCTGGTCAGCGATAAAAAAGAAAGAAATAGTAAAGGTTAACTCTGAATACATGACGCAAAAAAAATACGAACGATCTAGAATAATTTCTAGAACAGTGTTGCCACACAGTGATTCGTCACTGCTGTAGACGACATGACGTAACGAACCGAAAAAGACGTTATCAGAATCTATCAGCACTTTCCGATACCTTTAGTGGGATACTTAGATAAATCAATGAACACGTGTTTGGCGTTTAAACAGATTCAAACACAGACGTGTTAAATTTGTTTTCATAGATATGTTAGTATTGTTTACAGTGATTGTGGACAAGTAGATGTACTAATATAGAATTCGAGTACAGTCACCAGTACAGAGGTCTTCCGTAATATTGAAGCCAAAGTTCTAGTTTATGATGATGCACAGTAATGAAATACATCTGCAAAGACAAGTCAATGAAAACCTTAGACCAAATCTCCGGACTCCGTTTAATATATCAGATTAGATATTTGAAACTCTAATAATGATAGTAATCAGATACGAATTATTTGTCCTTGGTGCCCATATGAAGCAGTGGATAGTATCATATCCTCGAACCCAGGAAGCCCGGGTTCGGTCCCCGGAAGTGCTAGGCATCGGAGGGGCCGTATACCAGTGTCGCATTTCAGTGGTGGTAGCTAATAAGTATACTCGAGGTGATGGAGCACTGGTTTCAGGCTCTTTTGACAACCTCAACTACTCAAACAACATCGACACTTCACGTGCACCTCGTACCAAGCAAAAAATAAAATAAAATAAAAAATAAAGCGAATTAAGGCACATTGGTGAGGTACAGAGGCTGTATCGCCACCCGAGGGGATCGCCCGACGGTCCTGCAGAGGACCCAAAGGCAAGACACTCCATTCTCCCCTGAATACTCGGGATTGAAGCGAAGTAACACAACTGAGTGTGTTCTGTGCCCAGTGCAATACTGCAGAGAAGACTGCATTTCAGAGAACACATTTCCCCGTTTTAGTAGTTACACAATGGGATCTTCATTTTCTTGTGGTCGGTTATTGAGAAGTCTGGTCGAGGAGTGAGTGGAAGGAGGAGAGTTTGTTGGTCTTCCATCCGTAACTTCATCGGCCTTGTGCCCTCAGGTTTAGGTTCGAGTCCCGCACTCCTCTCCAACTCCCAGCAATATCTCTTTGTTACCTGCCCCAGAAGTGCAAGCGCATAGGGCAAAGATGACGGCTTCGGCTGCAGCTGCTCAGCGCCTCCTGTCGTAGGCTTCTAACCAACACTTTGATCGGCCGTGGGTGCACAATTGTTTGGGTAATCTTTTTCTCCAGGTAACTTATGGTCCAAGTAATTTTTGGTGACCTCTCTTCGAAGTAACTTGGTAATTTTCATAAATAATTGTCCATTTTTTACGCCTGTAAATAATACATGTAACGACCATTTTTAGATGATTTAGGAATCCATAATATTTTATCTTTTTATTCTTCTCCTATGTTAATGGAAATGAAATTCACAAAAGTTAAGAAAAAGTGAAAGAAAATGAAATTTCATTTAAAAACTTCCACCCCCAAAAAATATCTGTCGAGCTTCCTAAAAAGATAATTCTTCTCCCCCTGCAAAGCCTATTAGAAAAGTTTCCTTCAAAATGATTTTTGGGTTGTCTAGGTTATTGGCTCTGAAATCGAGTCATATTCACTTTGTATCTATTTACATGTATTATGTTATATATTTGTTTGTTTATTTTTGTGGATTTCGGCGTTAAAATCTCCTGAACAATTGGACCAGTTATTTTTTATTTATTTATTTATTTTTATTCATTTATTTATTTTATAAGTACGTTGACCATATGGGCAAATGTGGTGGAAAAACAGAAAAATAAAGAAAAGAAAGCAAATAAATAGATAAATAAGAGTGGTCTTAGCGACTGGAACTCACGTACAAAGCTACCCAGCAACAGTCTCCGACTTCCACTGAAGCAACGGCCTTGGTCGGAGTGAAACGCCTCGTGGCGTGACCAGGCGAGGCGATAACCTACGTACCCGTTACCCGCTGCAGGTGAGCGAGAAGTAAGTAACCCCAGCGTTTATGGTTCGCCAACTTTACGACTCCACACGCTGATTAAAAATTCAGTTTGTCAAAGCCCCCTCTGTTTAAAGCTAATAGGTCCATGTGAACCTGTTATAATCCCTCCTATCACCATGGTCTTTGATCACGTGTTGGACTCATGATCGACAGTTATTAACCTCCCGGAAGAGAGCTGAGAACTCGTATATGACCGATCTATGGGTAATGCTATGACCTTACACGCGCGCACACACCCCAACTCCGTCCACGAGAGTTGGAGTAACAACCCGCAGCGCAGCGATACTGAAATTATCTCAGCCCTGGGCGGGATTCGAACCCGGACCTCCGTAGTGGCAGCCGGAAACTCTACCAACTGCTCCACGAGTTGTGTGTGTGTGTGTGGATGGGTGTATTTAACTAAAATTAATTTCATAGGGAAATAGTCATACTCAGTACATCCCATCTATCCTTTAGTAATTGAGACACTGATCTTCAGTGGTTTGGGTACCTTCAGTGGCTCGGGGTATCATCACCCCTTCCCTTCAGAAGGTTTGACTGTGCTGCTTGAGTGTGTTCGTTACTATCAGCACAGTGTATAGTCATTTGCATACGTAAGCATTTGTTTTTGTTTCTATATCTAGGTTTTTGCCACACCACTTCTCTTTTTCTTTTGCTCTTCTCTCTTTCTCTCTCTCTCTCTCTCTCTGTAAAAAGTAACATCCCGTCTTAAACTATATATATATATATATATATATATATATATATATATATATGTATATATATATGTATATATATATATATATATATATATATATATATATATATATATATATATATATATATATATATATATACTATTTCCTCAGGTCGTCTGTGCTCTCGATGCCTACCCTCTTCCTGATTCCCCAGAACACATCTACCCTCACTCTTCTCTCCTCTGGCGTTGTTATTCCTGGCCCCTTTCTTCTTTCGTCTTACTCTAGTCCTTATGGATATAGTACTTCTCTTGTGATGGCTTGATGGACTTTTTCGAGCTTGGATATAGTATGTTCTTGAGCTTGGACTTTGCCCCATCTAGGCTGAGTTTTGTGTAATGTGTGTTTAGTGCCTTAGCCATATCCACATACCTGAGGGCTGTTTTGATGTTTGTCCACTATGTTTAGTGTTTACTTATGTCGATTTTTCTCTCTCTTTACCTTCTTTAGGTCTTCTCTGACTTTGCTGTCGTCTTTTCGTAGTATTATTCCACATGCGTGACTGTGCATCTATAGATTCTAGATTTCGTTTGTGTCTTTTTTTTC
>NC_134778.1:60017302-60027302 GCF_046742065.1 Oratosquilla oratoria | reverse complement strand
TTGTATATCTATGCATATATCTGTGTTTGGTGTATATATCACATGCGCGTGATCACAAGGTCTCTCTCTCTCTCTCTCTCTCTCTCTCTCTCTCTCTCTCTCTCTCTCTCTCTCTCTCTCTCTCTCTCTCTCAAGTGACATAAGGAAGTTGAACATACTGTAGAAAAATACATGTGCGGGAAAAAAGATGAACAGGACTCTTCCAAGAGTAAACAGAATGAACATGTATAGCGTCACAAACTGTAATTCTAGCGTTGACAAATAGAGCTGGAGAACAAGAAATGAGGCGTGTGCGTGTGCGTGTGTGTGCGTGTGTGTGTGTGTGTGTGTGTGTAAGAGAGAGAGAGAGAGATAGTCCACGGAGAGAAAGGTGCCCCTGGGCGGAGAGATGGGCCATGTAGCAGAGGAGAGAGGAATTGGCAGGAAGGGGGAGTGGGGAGAACCAGATAGGTTAGCTACCCAGTGGGTCATTATATAATCAAGATTCGTATGAGTATATATATATGTATATATATATATATATATATATATATATTTATATATATATATACATATATATATATATATATATATATATATATATATATATATGATGTATGTGAGACAGAATGAGTGGAAGGATGATGAGATAAACACAAATAACCGCTGGAGTTTTATTAGGAAGAAACGTTAGTAATAAAACTATAACGTTTTTTGGTGTTTACCACACACCCCTTCCACTCATATATATACATACATATACACATATACATACAGTGATGTCTTCCCCATAACTAATTTCAGCCGTCACAGAGTCTCGATCCCGGGCTCCCGAACTTCGGACGCCCGATGGTTGGCATTGTGTCCGCGAAAGGATCAGAGCCTGCCACGAACTGTAGGCGGTGAAGCGAAGCTGATCAGCGAGATCGGAGCCGCTTTAATTTCACCTAACCCCATCAGTCGACATGGTGACTTTTGCACTAAGCTTTTATTCGCCTCGCTGTTATAATCATTGCATATATTTGTGTGTGATATTTTCCTCTCTTGTAAAGAGATCAGTTTTTCATTTATGGTCCACTGTAGAACTGCAAGTATAATCCGGTGTCTTCATTTGTATTGGTGAGTTATGGACGGTGTGAAGTTCATGTGGAATGTGTTGGAATGGCTGTGAGTAGAGTCTGTAACCAGTGTAATCAACACGATCACTGTATTAAGGTGCCAACACTGAAATACGTCTCTGATGTCCGACTTTGGGAAAACCACGAAAGTGTGACTTGAACAACACCTAACACATCCCAGATCTCGAACCCGGTCCTCCAGCGTTTGAGGTAAGGACGCTACCCACTACTCCACGCAGGATCTTGTACAGGACGCCCTCTATTATACTGATGCTTATGACAGCAACCAACAGTTTCTCGGGTGAAGTGAGGGCAGCCCGTTTTCTTCGTTGTATCGAGAGTCCTTGGTTCAACACTCGGCGAGTTGCTTTTTGGTGTTCGAGAAGCCATTCCCCTTTCCTGCCGGTCCCTAATCTGTGATGCCTCTATTCCCTGACCCGAAGGAGCTTCGCATCCCGTCGTCGGACCCGACTCTGCCTTGCCTAACGTGTTCTCCATCACTGGGACAGGATGTATCCATATGCATATATATATATATATATATATATATATATATATATATATATATATATATATATATATATATATATATATATATATATATATATATATATATATATATATATATATATATATATATATATATATATATATATATATATATATAATGAAGTCCACTTGATTCCACTTCGGAGTCCACTCCTGAGCAAAGGGCTCACCCAACCTCATCCATGAGTCCCACGGCTGAGCCAATCTCTGTCACATCGCTCCTGCAAACTTCTCTGTCACGTCTGTCCACCTTCTGTCCGATCTCCCTCATCCACGTCTGGCATCTCGCGGCTTTGAGCAAGTGGAACACCACCTGGCAGGCATCCTCCTTTCTTGCTGCCTGTCCAGGGCCACTTCCGTTGCCTTATCGCCTCCACTGTGTCTCACACTTCAGCCTGCTGTCTTTACCAGCTTGCCCTCGTTGTGTCCCTCAGTGTTTTCCCCAATTGATCTCTCCATTACTGCGTAGCCCCCCGCCGTCGGCTTCGTTAATTTCCAAGTCTCGCATCCATAAAGCGTTTCAGACATGGGTAGGGACTCTCTCATGATGTTTCCATATTGTCAGATATCTTCCAGTCATTTGTGATCAATCTTTATAGTTGACATCTCATGATTGTTATCGTAAGGTACAGTCTTTAGCTGATTGAAGGGACGCGTGTAATGGGAGTGACAAGTGTGGGGATACGCCTATCCCATGCCTAGCCACCACGCTTTGCGGGAGTTGGCAAATAGTATTGTAAAAAAAAAATAATAATAAATAATATATATATATATATATATATATATACATATACATACATATATATATGTATATGTATATATATATATTTATATATATATAAATTTATATATATATATACATATATATATATATATATATCATTGAGTCTAATCAAGTTTACTCAAGTTTCTTAAAATCCTCACCATTAATTGTAATTGCTTTACACTTAAGTTGAATATTGCCTTGGTTTTGCTCTTCATCTCCTTCAAGCCTACTATGAGACTTTCTCATGTTGAGATCTCTGAACATTTCATGCAAGATCTACTGCTGTCTCTGAAATGAAAATAATAGGCTACCATCCACATACATCAGTGTTCAAACCTTTCCAACTCAGATCTCTGACAATCTCTTCGAAGATGTAACTTGAGTAAAAATTGGTTCTCCCTGCTTTACTTCTTTTTCGTTCTTAGCTTTTTCTGCATGGTTATGTTGTCGAATTACTTTCTTACCTTTTTTTGCTGTTTTGTAGAACCCTTAAAATGCATTCTTTTACACTGTTTGCGTGCTGAGTTAGTATTAACGTTTTTCCACTGAGTCAAAGGCATTATTGTAATTTATGAAAGTTTAGGAATGTTTATTGTATTCTGCTGTTTTTGTTGAATTGTTGGTCCATTGCCTGCAAATGGTCATTTGTGCTTTCAAATCTGTTTTCAAATCCTACTCATTGTTTTGGTTGGTTTTGATCTACAGTTTTGCATAATCCATAAGAGTCTTCGGTAACATTTTAGATAGATTTGATAACAAACTTACTGAACGATAATCACAAAGATCTTTCCGAACTCCAGCTTTGTGAATCAAAATAACCTTAGCATTACATTATGATTCAGAAAAAAATATTTACATATACACCGAGTGTATAATCCAGGTAATCTACATTAAATTTTTGTTACTGTGTCTTTCAAACTTTTGGATATACCATCCTTCACAGGTGCTTTTCCTGATTTCATACTTTTTAGTGTGAACTTTATTCATTCATTTGTAAATTCTGGAACATTATTAACTAAGGTCAACCAGTGAATTTACCGATTGGTTTGTGATATCTGAGAGGTAAAGATTTCGGTAAGATTGCTCAGCTCTTTATACCATTCAATGAATAACATCTCCCCCCAAATATATATATATATATATATATATATATATATATATATATATATATATATATATATATATATATATATATATATATGTATATATATATAAACACATTTTCTGTTTTCCCAAAGCTAGTCAGCTCTGAGCCTGTTCAACATATTTACCTTTTCGAATAGTTTCCTCTATATAATCAATGTTTCTCTTCTTTTCGTGTCTGCCTTTTATTCATAAACTGGTACAGGTTACCCCACTCCGTTTCATTCCTCCTATTGTAGCCAAAGTCAAGAGTGTGTATATATATGTACATATATATATATGTACATATATATATATATATATATATATATATATATATATATATATTCCTTTCTCTTCTCCATCTCTCTGTGTACCTCGTTTTCCTTCTCTGCTTTCTTTTCGTCCGTCCCTTCTCCTCCAGTCGTCTCTCCTGTGTGCTCCTCTCCTAGTTGTTCACTTTTCTACCTTCCCACCTAATGAATTCCCCTCTTCCTGACTCTCCTCCTCCTCCTCCTCCTTACTCTCTTTTCTCTTCCTCCATTCCCCCCACAACCTGCCTGCAGGAGCATCTTGCTCCTTTGCAGGAAGGATCCTTCTTGTCCTGAGAATTAATGAATCCCCACCACCACCCCACACCCCTTCCGCCTCTCGGGCGAGAGGACCCACATCATCAGCCGCATCGGAGAGTTGACGTCAGGAGTGAAACAAGGTGTGACGTCAAAAGCCTACGTGAATGGTGACGTCACTCAAAGCGCCATTAATGACGTCATAGTCAGTCTCGGCTTGGGTCAGAAAAAATAGAATACCTTCTGTGTGTGTGTGTGTGTGTGTGTGTGTGTGTAGTCTTGATCTCGTGCTGGACACATGATTGACAGCTATTACCCTCCCGGATTAGACCTCGAGCTCATACAGTCCGATCTGTGAGTCCTGCTGTGAGATATACACACGCACACCATACGCCCATCCCATTGCTCAAAGGAGAAAATAACGGTTTTTTGTATCACTGGAGTTTTCATGCCTTGATTATGCGTGAGTGTACGAGTATGTGTGTGTGTGGTGTGTGTGTGTGTGTGTGTGTGTGTGCATATGTGTATATATGTGTGTGTATTTGTGTGAGTGTGTGTATATGTGTGGGTGGGTGTGTATGTGCGTTTGTATATGTGTGTGCACCTGAAGACGTGTTTATACACAAGTTACACTGTTTAGTCAGCAGTGTGTGAGTCGCAAAGGATGCCGACAAGAGATCTTTCAGTTCCACAGGTGTATTTCAGACGTCTCTTCAGTTACCAAGATTTATTTCAGAACCCTGAATGCTCGGGGTGGCGTTACCCCTTGGCAGGTTTGCCCTTGCCGTTGTGGTGAACAGAGTCCCCCACATGTGCGTGTACGCGACATTTTAGCTTATAGTATCGTCGCTGCAGAAATGGTATGGACAAGGAATTTATATGTTGTGTAGAATCAGCTGGCCTTCGGCCTTATATTACTATTGTTTAGATTAAGTCCATATTACGCCTGTACTACAGGCATTTGTATCCTCGCGAAAGCACAAACTTGGCCCTGCCGAGCTATGTTTCGGCGAGGATGTGTCCTGCGCTACCCTTCGGTACGTTGGCTGTGTATATAAGGAGCCAGGTTTTGGTCTCCAAAGGCAGTTCTCTTCAGTACTTGTAACTCTGTGGAGCGCAACCCAAGGTCCACGTGGTCAATTTTGCGGTCGGGTCGCCTCGGAGCCTGACCGCCCGACCCAGCCTAGGTCGACACTCACACTAACCATGATAAAGCCAACAAACTTGAGCTTCATTTACTCCCTCGTCACCATAGTCCAAGTAACGTTTACGCAATGTTACACCGTTGACCACGTGCCCTCTTTTGCCTGTGCCAAGTGTAGGCTCTCGTGATGGTGTTTACAGTATGTGCTTTGTGTTCCAGTGTACCTGTATAGTGGGTTTGTTTTCTTTATTTTTTATTTATTTACTTATTTATTCTTATTTTTATTATTTCTATGATTTACTTATTATTTTCTTCCATCAGGATTTCTCAGAAAATCTTATTGTTTCGGTTCTTATTCTTCCCGGTAGCCATTTATTCACATTTTTATAGTTTTCATTCAGAAGCATTACCTAAAGACAACTCCTATTTTTCATCTTCCCTTGGGCTTTCCATAGTTTTAACATATATCCTCTCGATCTTCTTCCTAATATTATACATATATATATGTATATATATATATATATATATATATATATATATATATATATATATATATATATATATGAATGAAGGTGTCTTGACCACAAAGCTAACAACTTAAACATAACAGGAGATTTTGTACATGGACGGGTCATCTCATGGGACGCTTCGGAGAGTTTGTTATTTTATTTGCGTATTCTTTTATTATTGATAAGCTTGTGGCTTTTGCTAGACATATAAAGCCTTCTCTATGGTTAATGTTGTCATTAGTGTTAATGTATGCTGACTCAATTGTCTTCCTTAGTTTCTTGGATGATCCTTTATTTAATATGGTTGTGTTGTTCCAGTCTGGAAGGTGGCCATGTTTATCCAACTGCATTACTATGGAGTTAGATGATCTTTGGGTTTTATATGTCTAGCAAAAGCCACAAGCTTATTAATAATAAAAGAATACGCAAATAAAATAACAAGCTCTCCGAAGTATCCCATGAGATGACCCGTCCATGTATAAAATCTCCTGTTATGTTTAAGTTGTTAGCTTTGTGATCAAGACCCTGCGGGTCGAAACGTTAAAGCGTGAAATTCTCCCATTACTCCTCGTCTGCTTCCTCCACCTTCAGTCTTATTTGTCATAATATAGTCTATATGTATATATATACAGTATATATATATATAGATATATATATATAATATGTATATTTCTAGATCTAGGAGCTTTTTTCCTCATATTTCTTCTAGTGTTACTAATTCTATATTGTTCCTTAGTCCCTTACATGTCAGTCTTTGAACTCACTCTTATTTTTCTAACCTTACGGGTTTTGAGGTCGCTTGGGTCGAGGATTTTAGTGAGTATGTATTATGTGTATATATATATATATATATATATATATATATATATATATATATATATACAGTATATATATATATATATATATATATATATATATATATATCGTTTTATTCATCTTCTTTAGTTTCTTTAATTATTAGATACCTTATGTCGAAAGTTTTAAAGGGTACTTATCCGTATCTACCTTCACTAATTTCTTTTTTAGTTTTCGTGTTGCTCTTCTCTTTTTTCTAGCTCTCGTATATGTCACATTTTGTTTATCTTTATTAGATTTCATGTCGTTTATCCAAGTTATGTGTCTTGTCTAGATATGACTACAAGATTCTTGTCTTGCATCATATCTTTTTCTCGTCTGCGACTTACTATCATCTGTTTATAAAAAAAATATATAGAAAATTTAAAAAAAACATAACTGGTATTAACACTGATCCCTGAGGAACTCTAGGTTTACATCTTTTCACTCAGATTGTTCTCTAATTCGTTTATTTATTTATCTTTCAAATCTCCCATCCAGTCCTACTGCTTCTCTTAAACTTCACTCTCTGCGATGAGTTTACATTCTATATTTTTATATGATACCTTGTTAAAGGCCTTCTCTAGGTCCAAGAACACACAGTGCGCCCATCCTTCTTTTTTTTTTTCTCCAGGGTTTCTGTAATTCTTTCATGGTGAATAAGTCTAAGAGGTGTGTGCATGTGTGTGTGTATATATATATACATATATATATATATATATATATATATATATATTATATATGTATATATATATATATATATATGTATATATATATATATATATATATATATATATATATATATATGAGACGCAAGTGGGAGTAGGAAACACAAAAATCTTAGTCTGACTACTTTCGCAGGTATGAGAAAGCATTTCCTGCGAAACTAGTCAGGAATAAACTCGGACGAAGACTCCTGTGTTTCCTACTCCCACTTACGTCAACTTGTCAGAATGTCTCAAGAATATATGTATATATATATATATATATATATATATATATACACACACACATATATGTAAATGTATATATACATGTGTGTGTCTGTATCTGTGTGTGTATTTGTTCGTGTGTGTGCATATGTTCAAAAGCATGAATCTTGCGAAGTAGTACGTAAGAGTTTATGAGAACGGGAGGGATGAGCGAGGGGACGGGAGGGAGTGGCTTAAGTGAGGGTAATAGTAATTATCGATCATGTTTCGGTCGAGGGATGATGGAACGGCTGACTGGTCGTATTGTGTTCGTGTTGCGTAGGGGGATGGAAGTGGGATACAGATGGGGGGGGAGGGGGGAGTGTTAATTGTAGTTTGTTCGCCTCGAGTACAGTTGTCTCCACTTACAAATCGCCACGTCGCCACGGGAGCTGTGGCAGCCGTGTCTCTGAGGTCCTGAAGGATATTTTCGTGGTTTATTTTAAGTATTGGAAGTCACGAAATGGGTTTTGGACGGATGAGGAGGCAGTACACGCTTCATCATCCTGCAGTTCTTCGTCTCTTCTACAAAGGCTGTTCTGAATCTCGGAAACTGCGAGATCTCAGCTTTCGAATAGGAGGTAACCAAGCTGTTTTATTCCCCATTTTCCGTGCGAAGGGTCAGAATAAGCCGGACCCCTTCGCCAAGTGGAATTAATCGCAGAGTTCCCTATCGACCGGGAAAGCCAGGAACCCCACGAGGGCAAATAAAAAGTGTATCAAACAATGGCGGGTACTCAGGGTTGAAGCCCATACGTCTCGCTCTAACGTCTATCACTAAACGTCGATTTGCTTGATTAGAATCGACTTTAATCCAGGAACAAAATCGTTGCTGCCCTCTGAAACATTTGTGAAACATGGAAAAGGGGGGTTTCCGAAACGCAGCTTTAATATTGGCAAGTAGATGGCGCTCCAGATGGGCACTTACGTTTCCTCTTTTCCAGGGAGAGAAGCCTGGAATACACGTGAACCCTTTTGATTATGAAAATCCTTCCGATTAATCGAATACAACCTTAACGTAACCATAATTTCCATGCACGTATATCAAACCTGATTAAAAGTAAATCCATGCAGGCGTTTGGAATATCTACTTAAAACTAGATATTATACACGATATCATACGAAAGTCGTATTTAACCCATTGTGTAGGTTGGTAGGTTAGCTTACAACAGGCAGCAGCAGCCCATAATGTACGGTGCTATGTTAACATCCTCGTCTGATAAAAAGACAGTCTTGTTGTTGTCATTGTTGTTGTTGTTGTTGTATAATCATTATAGTGTAATGTATCAATTCTAACGATGTCTTCCAGCTTATCAAAGTTAAACAACTCCATCCAGGGTAATGAAAAGGTAAACTATTTTGGGAAATGGGAGCTGAGGTGTAATGTAAAGACATCCTTTATCAACAGGGTGGTGATGAGGAACACGTCAGAAGACGCGTAGATGCGGCCGAAGGCGCCACTTTCTCTCTATGCACTCTGAGTGTTGGGGCATGTAACTATAGTCACTGCTGGGAAATCGGAGAGAAGTGCGGGATTCGAACCCACAAATGAGCGAATGCGAGACCAGCACGATCCCAATTACGCCACAAGCGCACTGTTGGGAGGCAGGAAACTAAGAGCTGGAATTAATATATTAAAAACATGTGTAAATCCAGCAAAGTGGACAAACTGGATATGGTAACCTTTGAATGAAATTACTGGGAAATAAGTGATCGTAAATACGATCTGGACATACAGCGTAAGGTCGAGTATTGGTTTAAAAGAAAAAAAACTGAGAAAGAGACGAAATTGCCTTCAAGTAATACAGTTGGGGCAGAATATCAATGACGACCTGTATCGTAAGCGGGGCGCACAATGAACTTGCAGTATCGCTGGGTTAGTGATGGGAGTGAAGCTGTACCTCTCCCACGCCCAGCCCCCCTTCTCTTTATGGGCAGCAATTGTGTGGTTTAAAAAAAAAAAAAAAAAAAAAAAAAAAAAAAAAAATATATATATATATATATATATATATATATATATATATATGTGTGTGTGTGTGTGTATATAACATATATATATTATATATATACACTATATATATATATATATATATATATATGTATATATATATATATATATATATATATATTTATAAATGTGTGTGTGTGTGTGTGTGTGTATGTGTGTGTGTACATACATACATATACCTAAGGCTTTTTTACCCCTACAAGGGAGGTAGCCAAAAAGACAAAGGCATAGAAACCATTCCCACCCATTCCATCCCCTACACACTCCACTCCCCTCTACCCTCTTCCCTCCTTCTTATCTTGGCATCTTGGCTTGATATATATATATATATATATATATATATATATATATATATATATATATATATATATATATATACACCTAAAACCTGGTAAGATACATATAAGTGAAATACACATTTAAGTAACATT
>NC_134778.1:59984802-60007302 GCF_046742065.1 Oratosquilla oratoria | reverse complement strand
ATGCATTCATAAACTTTCCTTTATCCATCTATTAATAAGACATTAGGGTACTGGACTGCTTAGACCTGACTACATAGGGTGCTACGATCGGAGAACTTTGGGAAATGATAAACATCATGGAGGAGGGGATGAAAAAAACTCATCAGGTTGGTGTATGTTGGTGTGTTATGTTCCCAGTAGATAAATGAATAAATAAATAGATAAATCAATTGATAGATAAATTGATGCATAAATGAATAAAGAATCCGAGAAAGAAGCTAATTAAATAAAAAGAAAATCAATCACGCAATCAGTAAAAGGTAGATCATCTAAGAATAACAGCCAAAAGTGTTCTTTGTCTAGCTGAAGAAGAAAGACTAAGTACTCTGGAACTAACAACATTAGAAGAAAGAAGAGAGAGAGGTAATATGGCAGTAGTATTCTGAACTATGAAGCCTTGAATAACTGAAAATGTTTTTACTGAGGACATCAAAAAGTGAGGACAAACAATTTGAAGGATATTATAATACCGTGTTTTCCATTCATGGAACAAAACTGAAGACAAAATGATAGCCATATAACATAAGCAAGACTAAATTTGATCGATGGGAACACAGAGACGAGACTCCACGAACATTGGTCTTATCCTCTATAGTACAATTAGGTTAATATTCACGCGTGCAATTACATGAACTAGCATTGGCCAAGAAAGAAGAAAGAAAAAACTTTTGGAAAGATTTACACACGTAACACATATCATTTAGATGTATTCACGCTCATTTACCAAATACTTATGTTCTGTATAACTGAGAGAGGGAACTACCACCACTATGCACCTAGGTGGTCTTGCAAGAAGGACATCGAGAGGGATCACCTCCCCGGGAGGAACTACAGGATGAACCTACATTGGATGGTTCTAGCGGATGGACATCGGACAGGATCGTCACCAAAGCCCATCAACACCTTCATCTTGGGTTTCACACTTGGTGTGAACAGTACCAACAATTTTCTCTCGTGTTACGTATTCCAGAATAAGAAACGGTGACTACTA
The DNA here is from genome assembly GCF_046742065.1 of Oratosquilla oratoria. Taxonomy (NCBI): domain Eukaryota; kingdom Metazoa; phylum Arthropoda; class Malacostraca; order Stomatopoda; family Squillidae; genus Oratosquilla; species Oratosquilla oratoria. Next base: position 60,006,272 of record NC_134778.1, on the reverse strand, counting down.
CCTTCCATTCACTTAACAAAATCAGTCCAACGTTTCTTCCCGGAAAGGTCATCTGGAGGGACCGAGCGCTCGATGAGCGTGTATGTGTGTGTGTGTGTATTTACCTAGTTGTATTATACGGGAAGGGAGCTATGCTCGTAGTGACCCGTCTTCGTATCTCTCAGCTTCCAGTTTTTTTCTTAAAATCTTGAATAGTGTTTGCACACACTGTTTCTTTGTCCAATTTATTCCAAGTATCTATCACTCTGTGTGGGAAGCTATTTTTTTTCCAGATCTCTTCTGTAATTATCTTTTTTTAGTTTCTTTTCGTGTCCTCTTGTTTTTCCATTGTCCCGTTTCAATAAGTCATTCTTATCTAAGATTTCCATTCCCTTCATAATTCTATAGATAGTAAGTCTCCTCTTTCCCTTCTTTGTTCCAGAGTTGGTAATTCTAATTTGGGCAGTCTTTGTTCATATGTCATTTTGGAAAGAGTTGGTGCCAGTTTTGTTGTTGCTCCTTGTATTCTTTCCAACTTTTTATATTCTTTTTGGTACTGGGTGTCCATAGAGCTGCTGCTTACTCGATTTTTGGTCTTATTAGTGTAGTTCGATTTTTTTTTATCATTTCCTCGTCCAAATAGGCAAATGCCACATTTATTGACCTCAATAAATTATAGGTTTCTTCGACTATTTTATTAATATGCCTATCCGGTGTCATGTCTTTGCTGATCATCACTCCAAGGTTTTTTTCCGAGTTTACTTTTTTGACCGCTTCACCAATTTTATAATCTCTCGATATTCTATTTTTACTTTTTCGAAATTCCATTATACTGCATTTCTTGATATTGAATTTCACTTCCCACTTTTGAGTCCATTTCCAGGTCTTGTCCAAGTCTTGTTGTAATGAGTTGCAATCCTCCTCCGTTTTTACTTTCTTTAGTATTTTTTAGTCATCTGCAAAGAAATTCATATAACACTCTACTCCGTCCATGTCATTATGTATATAGCAAACATGATCGGGGCCAGTACTGATCCCTGCGGGACACCACTTATCATTTCTTCCCAACTTGAGAATTTGTCTCTAATTACTGCTCTCATTTTCCTCCCAGTCAGGAACTCTTTCATGTATTCCAATAATTTTCCTCTGATGCCACCTATTGATTCTATCTTATTAGTTTATTGTGTGGTACCCTATCAAATGTCTTTTGTAGTTCCAGAAAGGCACAGTCTGCCCAACCATCTCTCTCTTGTATTATGTCTATTAATCTTGAGTAGAAGCAGATAAAGTTTGTTGTACATGATCTTCCTTGTCTGAATCCAAATTGATTTGGATTCAGTATAGTTTTTTCTTCCAAATGTTTAACCCATCTATTTTTGACGACCCTTTCGTAAATTTTCGTTACTGTGCTTATCAGGGAGACAGGGTCTGGAATTTGATGGGTCTTCCTTGTTTCCTCCCTTATGAATTGGTACAATGTTTGCATTCTTCCAGTCCTGTGGCACTTTTCCTTTTTTAAGTGAGAATTTAATTATATTGTGTGTGTGTGTGTGCCCGTGCGTGTGTGTCAGAGAATGTGGAAGCAATAAATCAGTAATTCTCATCCAGTGGTAAATTTACCCCTTGGGGATACGAAATTACTTGTCATGTGTGTGTGTATGAGAGAGAGAATGCTAATTATATATATGTATGCGTGTGTGTGTGTATTCACCTTGATCTTTGGATCACGTGCTGGACTTGTGATCGACAGCTGTTTCCCTTGCAGAAGAGAGCTCAGAGCTCTTATGACCGATCTATGGGTAATGCTTTGACCTTACACGCACACACACACACCCAACTCCCTGCCCACGAGAGTTGGAGTAACGACTCGAAGCGATACTGAAATTATTTCAGCCCTGGGCAGAATTCGAACCCGGACAGCCGTAGTGACAGTCGAGGACTCTACCAACCACGCCACCGAGTCGTGTAAAGTGCCCACCGTGCCTCCAGGTGTGTGTGTGTGTGTGTGTGTGTGTGTGTGTGTGTGTGTGTGTGTGTGTGTGTGTGTGTGTGTGTGTGTGTGTGTGTGTGCACGCCTAGGGAGAGAGAGGAGAGAAAGGGAGAGTGTCTGACAAACCTTTTTTGTTCCTTTATGATATCTATGAACTTTTTGTACGGAAGTAAGGCGGTAAACAGAGAAATACATCAAGCCGAAGGGAGTAAATGAAGGAGGAAAAGTTGAGAATCTCTTCATCCTAGGATCTCATGTATGCGCGCGCACACACACATGTACACACAGGCGTGTGCACACGCTCGAGCGAATACATGATGTAGCATTTGCCAGTGAATAAGTGAATGACTCTGGAGAACAGCCAAAGAGGAGGATTACATTGACAGAAAAGAAGTTTACAGATGAGAAGGATTCACAAGGCCACGGGAACAAATTGCACCAAATACTGAATTTCTGAAGGTTGTTAAAGAAAAAGATAAGATCCAGGCAGATGCATAAATGATCGGAATAACTTACTGTAGAGGTCGATACAAGCCAAGCTGTAATGATACATGAATTTAGATCTAATTATGACCATTGGAGAGAAAGGTGACATAGCCAAAGTTGGAGCCATACATTAATGAAACACACACAAATACACACATGCTGCGCTGCGGGTTGTTACTCCAACTCTCGTGGGCGAGGAGTTGTGTGTGTGTGTGCGTGCGTGTAAGGTCACAGCATGACCCATAGATCGGTCATATACGAGCTCTGAGCTCTCTTCTGGGAAGGAAATAGCTGTCGAACACGAGTCCAACACATGAACCGAGACCATGGGGAATCACATGCATATATGTATATGCAATATTACCACAGGAGAAAAGAAACTGTAGACAGTAAGTACCTACGTGTATTTACATATTCAGAAAGTACTTACTGATGTGAAAACCGTGCACGCACACACACACACACACACACACAAACACACACACTGACACACACACACACACAAATATATATATATATATATATATATATATATATATATATATATATATATATATATATATATATGCTGGGACGTTGTGACACGTTGATGAAGGTGGAAAAAAGTCACGGGTCTAATTCCGAGTATTTGAGTTTATTCCTGACCGGTTTCGCTCTATGCTTCTTGCAAGAAGCGTAGAGCGAAACTGGTCAGGAATAAACTCAAATACTCGGAATTAGACCCGTGACTTCTTTTTTTGCCGTCATCATCATCATCTATATATATATATATATATATATGTATATATATATATATATATATATATATGTGTGTGTGTGTGTGTGTGTGTGTGTTCTGTTGAAGTCGACAGCAGTTACAGCATTATTCAGTTTGCAGTTTGCTTTTTCAATTTTTCTAACGGTGTTCCGATCTTCGTAGGCGAGGGTACTAAGTAAGTTTCCAAAATCCATATTAACTCGAGACGTCTTTCGGCCTTCATTCGGCCATCTTCAGGAGTGTAAGTATAGATGTCTTATGTTGAAATGGTGATTATATGTGGTTTATGTTGGCACTGGGGGAGGTGACCTTTGTGTGGATAATGAATAATGCTGTAACTGCTGTCGACTTCAACAGAACATGTATTCTGAATGGCCTTTATCCTAAATATATATATATATATATATATATATATATATATATATATATATATATATATATATGTGTGTGTGTGTGTGTGTAATCTATGTATGGATGCATATGAGAATATACAAGGAAACCCACATGGAGAAGTGGTTAGCCTCACATCCTCGAACGCGAGAGGCCTAGGTTCGCTCCACGGGAAACGCGAGGCCATTGTTTAGTTCTCACTTTCGAGACCTCCCAATCCGTCTCTGCAACGGCGAGCATCAGAGGCGCAGTAGACCATTTTCGCATTCCTGTGCCTCTGGCACGTGCACCTCTCTCCTGGTAAACAGCCTTATCAAGTCGATTTAACTCACCGTGGTGAGATACAGAGTCTGTATCGTCCCCCAGGGGATAGACTGGTGGTCCTGCAGTGGGTCATGATGGACAGCAATTTACTTATGTCGTCACGCGATTTGATTCGGGCAACTTGTGAGGATGAACAAGTAATGGATGCTCATGATTATGAACACATATGTCAGTTCAATACGTGTAGAAACTCCTGTGCATTTCCGTATACACAGTGAGGGTAACTTTGCTACAGACTTCTTATCCCCCTCGCTACCGAGTTGGGACTAGGGAGAGTGCCACACAGGTGAACAGAACCGAGGAAAACGTTTCATCTGGTAATGAAGTGTTTGGTTAGATTGGGTTCCTAGGTTCGGTTCATATAGGCTATGTCCACTAGCAAGGGCTACCACGTAGATGAATAAAATCGCCTGACGGCAGCCAGAATACCCAGAGAAAAGTACCTTCCGATAGGGAAGGGCACAGTACTGACTTTTCGCCCCGCTTAAGGCTCGGAAAGCTTCCACTAATGCCGCGAGTCAATATTGTCCCCCATTATGCAAGGGGGATGGGTGTGTGGTGCGTGTAAGGTCATATCATTACTCATTGATCGCACTGTCTGAGCTCTGAGCTCTCATCCGGAAGGGTAACAGCTGTCGATCACGAGTCCAGCACGTGGTCCAAGGTGGATCACATATGGGGGCGAGTATACCTGTGCTCAGACACAAACCTTCACCTGTACGACGGCGTGATCAATAAACCAAAGGAGTCAGCAGCAAGCATTAGGAGAGAAAGAGAGAGAGTGCGTCTTCCTTTCATGCAGCGGGGTAGACTTCATCTACACATACACACGCGCGCGCGCGCGCACACACACACACACACACACACACACACACGCACGCACGCACGCACGCACACACGTACGCACATACACATACACACACGTATACGCACGCACATACACGAAGTCTTAATATTTCCAAATACTGTAAGACTCTGGCTGGAGTTGACGTTCCAGCCTTCTTCGTCATCTTCTGCAGAGCCGCGACGGTAAAGGAAGACGGGAGTGGTGCCTTTCGTTTAATTTGCCCTTCCCTTCCGGGTGCCACTTTTCCTTTTATCCCTGCTGCCGCGAAACTATTTTATTCGTCGCCATGGCACCTCGCCCCTCTTTCGGTTGTGAAGGGGTTGGTAGCCCATCTTGATTGATCCTCCTCTTTTATTTTTTTTTTATTTAGTTTTTGCTATCGCTATGTTGTTGTATTCGTCACCGTGTCAGTCTCGATAGTGTTGGGTTGAAGTAATCACAAGTCCAATCCTATGGCCACATTTGTGGCACCACGGACAAGCATGATGAGAAGGAGACGGCGAGTCAGGATATCGCGAGGTGATGGTGATTTTTGTCGAATCAACGAGCGAGAGTATGACTCAAGAGCAATTTAGTTTCCCCCTCTCGGAGTTGAATAAAATCGTCTGACATTAACCAGAACAGAATGTTTAAATGTGACACGGAAGGCTCAAAGGTAAACCAAAATCTATCTATTCCTCCAACGCCCACAGTGGTCCCTCTTAATCTGAATAAAATCGTCTGGCGTTGGGAAGAAATAATCTATCAAGATGTCTTTGAGTCTACGAAGCTTAAGTTCAAGAGGAGGAGTATTCCATCCTTGGCAATTACTAACCCCGCAACGTTTGAAGCTTACCTTGTAGCAGCTTCTTTCTTAGCCTGAGGTGCAGGAAAAGGCTTTAGTCATGTGTAATATGAGACTGTGACCTTTGGAAGACGACAGATGTTAGGCGTGACAATTCTTGAACTCCTAGTAATCGCACGAAGGTATGAATATAAATGTACTCTATAGAAAAAAATCGTACTTTGTGACCTGGCATCCTTCTTAACTTTACTTCGATCGTTTGAGAACAGTCGAGGTTGTTGACTTCGTTGACCGAGTTTTTGCCACGGAAGTAGCAAGAAGGATCACGCTGATAGGGCGTGGTCTGTCTCCGAGATTTTTTTTTTTTTTTTTTTTTTTTTGAGCGATCCCGTGTATTTCTTTTTCTTCTTCTTCTTCTTATGTCTACCTGATTTCTACATATAGCTGGAACCGCTGATGCTTTATTTTTGGGGTAATGAACAAAAAAACAAAGAGAATTATTAATTACTTTATTATTCACATCATCCCAATGGGAATAAGGCAGTCAACTGTCAGGAGAGTCAAAGTTTCGAGGTAATATTTCAAGACATTGCAGTCCCCCTTTATGAAGTAAAACAGTGAACATGTGCAGTACATCCCGGAAATCCAACATGCACAGAACTGCAAAGGAATTCTCCTGTAGTTCGGGGACGTTGTTCATAAAACACCGCATCTTTCGAACTCCAGGGCACAAGTTGATCTGTCTTCGTATGTATTCACCTGAGTCTGTAACAACGCTCGCCTTTCTTTAGGTGGATTTCTCTTCGACGTTTTATTTTACAAAATCGAATTCGAAGACTTCCGTCACCTTAATTTCCCCCTCCCTAACTTCTGAAGGTCCGTCTCCTCTTTTCGCCTCGAAGTTGCTCGCTCCTCTCTACAGGAACTTTATGCACCAAAGCTCAAGGATTGCACCACACCTCCTCCTCCTCCTCCTCTTCTTCTTCTTCTTTTTTTTCTTCTTCTTCTTCGTCTTCCTCTTCTTCGTCTTCCTCTTCTTCTTCTTCTTCTTCCTCTTTTTCCTCTTTTGTAAAGGCTCTTCTAAACCGTATCAGACTCCCTCATGGTGCTTCTTCCCTTCTCTTAACCACGATGATTTGGGGCTCATTTTACTTTTTACTCATATTCTTAAAGTTGTTCCTTTCCTCATAGAACCTTTCGTTTAGATGCTCATTTTCAGAAATGTCATTCTGCTGCACTAGGATACTGTTTTTTTTTTTTTCTTTTTTCTTTTTTCAACCACCCTGACCATGATGTTTTAAGAAGCTTGTTTGTGCTTAGTGTTCATTATAGGTGTTGCAATTATGAACTTAGAGGAAAGGAAATACTATAATTTACACACTTCGACGTCAAGAATCATTTGTGCTCAATTAAAGATCACTTCCGTGCAGTGGTGTACTTGAAAGGTTTTATTCTGGTTAACGTTAGATTATATTTATGGGGACTTCAGAGTTGTGATGTTAAAGGGTTCATAAGGGGTATACGTACATAATCCTTGATATGAAGAAACCGAAGAAGATAAAGTTCTGGCCGAATCTGAACAAGGAAAGAAAATGGACGCGAGAGAAAACGGAGGCCAAGGTGGTGGGAGACATCAATGCCAGGATAGGACCCAAATCGGCGGGCTACTGCGTCGTGACTTGCGACCGAAGTCAAGGTGATGGCGGTTCGAACCCTGCCTCCAGCGAGTTGGACCAAGGGTATGGTTCATTAGATTCCGCGCTACAAAGTCCTCTGTAAGGGGCACCGTCCTAGCTTCCTGATAGGTGGGGGGGGAGGGAGTCCGCCACGTTACACCGAATCGTCAGTCATTACTGATAGAGGGGAGATTGATCATTAATGCATTTACACATACACACTTTAAAGTATGGGCGTTTTGCAAATATACTCGGGCGAGTAAAGATGGAATACCATGCGTACTTCTGAATAATAAAGTTGGATTTAAGCGGAATAAAGAAATTAGAAGTAGCCATATTTGATCGTTCAACAAAACTGAAAACAAGATTTCTAGATGAGTAGAAATGAAGAGCGTGAATAAGAACGAGTTTATAAAAAACATTGAGCTGTTGATTATGAATGGAAAGAGGAAAGCGGATTCTATAAAAAGCTACAAAAGTACGCGATATGGTATAACATAGGACGAAGAGAAGAAGAATAGAGTGAAAGGTGGTATTAGAAGATAGCTGAAATGGTCAAAGGAAGAATTGTGTATAAAACAGTAACAACAACAGTGAGAACAACAGGAAAAGGCCAAAAAGGTGAAGGCATCGCTGAGGGCAAAACGAGGAAGAGGCTTTCAGAAAAGATATATCTGAGTCCTTTGGATATTCATTCTTACTGTCGCCAGGCGATTTTATTCAGCCGTGGGATGACGTCACCCATCTCGCACGTCTTATCAGGAGATTCTATTCAGGTGATGAAAACCTCTCACACCTTTCGAGGATTGTAAACAACTGGATTATTATTATTATTATTTTCTTTATATTGTTATTATTTTTATTTCCTTTATATAATTATTATTTTTATTTGTAATCTTTATATTATTATTATTTTATTTATTCGTTTATTTATCATTATTATAATTTTTCCGCATCCGACCTAGTTATGGACCAAAAGGTCTCCTGTCGGCATGCTCCGCCTTTGTAATCCTTTGTAAGTAGTAGTCAAATGTCACCTTACACCGTATGTTGAGGCTAACCTTAATCGATTTTATTTCCGATTAAAAAAAACCTTCATGAAGGATAGAACCTCATCGAGGAGTCGTTGTGATTACATATTTCATTCTGGCTAACTGCATTCGATTTCATTCACGTGATGGCGAAATCTCCCTCATTCCAGCTCCTGGGAGGGTTATAATGAGCGCTTGTTTGACATCAACGCGTGAAATGACCACGTGCACACATTAAGTGCCAAATAGATGCTCCATGACCGACCGTGGCAACCACAAACAAGCATACTGCACCGACTCATAAATTATGTTTCACGCCTGCCTGAATGTGCAAATGGTTAGCTTTTTATAATTCGAGTGTGTAAACACAACCGTGTTTGATGTGCAGAATAGTGGGGGAAGGGGGGGACACGTTAAGTAGCGTGATCACAGTAAAAAAAAAAACAAAAAAATTGAGTTTTCAAATGCTGCGTCCCGGCTATCGTCTTGCTGTACACACCACGTAAGCTAACGTTTCGTCCCTCTCATCTCTGTTGCAGATGCTAGCGGGGATAAAAAAAAATACTTCGGTACATCCCAGCACAAGCTTCTTCCCGTGTACGTGGTTACCATGGAAACCAGATTAGACGAGAAAGACCTTACACGTCGGCAGCCCTGCGCGGCCGGAGAGCCAAATGACCGATGTCTTCTATTGGCGGGAGAGCGGAGGGGAGGGGGAGGGGGAGGGGGGAGTGCGACTGGGAACATCCGTGGCCGATGGATCCATATCGGCGTCTCCCAAGCTACTATCGAAAAGAAAATAATTCATAAAGGCCGAAAACTATCATTGTTCATGAAGTTATTTTGTATTTTATCATTTATTTACTTGTTTATTTATTGATATTTGTTTATTTATTCTTCTATATATATATTATTCATTTCATAGACACAGAAAATATCATGGGTTAGTAATTTACTTATTCATTTATTTGTTTTGTTTTTGTTTATTTGTGTATTTATCGTTTATTTGTTTGTCTTGTTATTCACGCATTATGCATTTCGTGGGTAGTAAACATGTCTTGCAGAGTGCATAGGCATGGAACCTCCGAATTAAGTAGCCAGTTTTGAAAAACCGGGCTATTCTGCTACCACCCAATAATCCAAACTTACAGATACCCAAACTTCATGTTCCCTGGTCTGGAAGATCGCCATTTTTTTTTTTTTTTTCGCATCCGTCCGTGTATGGATGGCGCTGGGCGCGTGACTGAAGACGACTGCATCAGGTCCAGGAAATTCAAATCGATGAAAGCCGTTGAGAAGTGCACGGGCTGATGCTAGCTAGCCTTACCGTTGTAGGTCCGCTTCGCCGTCCAGCACACGATTCGCTTTTGTTTCAGCAACGTCGGAGCCTTTATCGCGCTGGAAAGAAATAGCCCGGTGGAGGGGAAATTAATTCTCTACAAGTGATTCACGATTTTGTTATGTATTTTATTCTGTTGGTCACCAGGTGATTCTATTTGCTGTGATTCTATTTCCAGGTGATTCTATTTCCTGTAACGTCCCTCAACTGAAAATAAGAGATGCTTGGCTACAACAAGAATATACATAAGAATCAGATCTACAGGGTGGACCGAATGTCTTGTTACCCCTACCAGTAGAGGTACAAATATTAGTGATACAAAATACATGTCCTGGATTCAGTTTACTTACTGTAAGAACAATCGAAAAAAATAAGAACATTGGAACAAAATGTTCCCATCGTAGTATTGTCATCATCGGAAGAGCTGGTTTGCCGAATCTTTCAGTGACGTCATGTCGCTGAACCTGAATGCACACGCTCATGTGCCCATACATTTACAAGCACAATGCATGTATTATGTATTACTATGATACTTGTACCTCTATTGGTAGGGGTAACAAGACTTTCGGACCACCCTGTACAGCGAATACAGAGAATCGGATGGCAGAGGGTAGGTCCATAGGGGCCCATACTCCTTTGATATCTGAATAAAATCGTCTGGCGGCCGGACAGGGTAGACATGTAAAGATCATAGAAGCCAAAGGATGGACGTAACTGAGTCTATGTTGAATCAGCAGTTACGAACTTCATTATCTAGTACGGTTAACGGTCACATAATGCTGTCTAAGGAAACCCTATATGTATAACAACAACGATAAAAATAATAATGATGATTATAGTAATTATTGAATATTAACACCAACAAAAACAATAGTAATATTGATAATAATAGCAATAATAATAATGATAATCATAATTGTCGCTTCGAGTTCTTGTGAGTGCCTTTTTGTAGCCCACAGTGGATAGCAACGGTCTTCTCGCCATCCAGTAGATCTCTCCGGGAAAAAACGTTGGATTATTGTCTGCAGTTGTTTTTATATTACTGGCTGATAGCATGAGGAGGAGAGACGTCATTGGTTATAACATTCCATATGTTAAAAAGGAAAAGGAAAATATATATATATATATATATATATATATATTTACCGATACTGAAGGGTTCCCAGTACACAATATTTTTTCATTGAGGTACATACTCCTGTTGGTCTCGATCGTGTTTGCGAGGAATTAAAATGGAAAAGATATTGTGGTTGATAAGATGAAAAACTGTGCACTGGGGACCATTTAGTATCTGTAAATAGAATTTCGCTTGTGTAATACTACCAATAGCTGATCATAGCGGGGGAGGGTTGAGTATAAATTCGTATATATGTATATAACTCGAGTATGCATATATAACGCAAAATTGAATGCAACTTATATTCTTCTTGATAGCCCCATCGGTTAAGTCACTGTCCGTTTTTGACGTGTGGACTAGGTTCGAGTCCCCTGCCCGACAGCGTTTCAGTTTCCGAATAAGCTTCCATTGAGGTACATGCTCTTGTTAGTCTCGATCGTGTTTCCAAGAAATTAAGATGGAAAAGTTATTGTGGCTGACAAGGTGAAAATACTGTACATACATATATGTGTGTATGTGCGCGCGCGCACGCGTATAAAGTGAAAAATAACAACTCCCTTCCCTACGTTGACACACTTGAAAGACTTTATTCTGAAAAGACCGAAACCATTGCTCATGAAGCTTGATAGGCTTTCAGTCGAGGTCTAAAAGAATGAACGAATAAAAAAAAATTATGAATAAAATAAAAGATGAACATAAACTGCGGAAAGCGACTCATCTTGCCCGAAGCCTTCTCCTTGGGCGAGAGTGAGGTACTCTGGCAAGACCAAAAGGAATTAAACGTTCCGACAATTTTTAATCCAGAGTTGTTCCATTCCCTTTGCCAAGGTTCCTCACGCTGAAGGAGGCCTTTAACGTCTCAGGAACTTCACTGAAGGCGACGACGTTCCTCCGTGCCTCGGATGGGGGTTCGAGACGTCGACTACAACCCTCTCCCCCTCCTCGCTACCGAACAGGCGCCATTGAGGCGAATGAAATCGACAGACGGCGGTCAGGATATAAGGAAGAGCATCGCCCGGCACGGAAGGTATTATCCCTGGACCCCAAGGTTCCACGAAAAGGAGGAAGAAATCGATAACTGCTGGAGCAAGATCTGTAATGAGCGTAATCGTAACAGAGGACGTGACCAAACAGGTCAGTCAAGGTGGATTTTTTTTATTTTTTTTTTTTTTTGGATGTGTGTGTGTGTGTGTGTGTGTGTGTGTGTGTGTGTGTGTGTGTGTGTGTGTGTGTCCCGGCCTGTGTTTCTTTTGTATTTTGTTTTATTATTCTGTTTGCTTGCGTTATATTTATTTTATTTTTATTTGTTTATTTATTTATTTATTTTTATTCTGTTGTCTTAGTATTTATTCATTTATTTATTTAGTTATTTGTTTAGTTATTATTTCGACTTTTCATGCAATTATCTTAGTTTAATTTATTTCTTTATTTATTTTTATATATTTACTAATTTATTTATATTGTTTTGATCGAATGGCTCTCAACGCTTGGACTGAAGAAACCAAAAGAAACGAAATTATCACTCCGGATCTCTCTCTCTCTCTCTCTCTCTCTCTCTCTCTCTCTCTCTCTCTCTCTCTCGTCTGAGTCTTTCCAGCCAAATGGATGATTTATTCCTTTTGTTATGGCAAACACTGAAGTACTTTCTTAATGTTTAGAGAAACCCCGGACAGGAAGGTTTTAAGGAAGTAAAATTCCGCGCGATGTTGGAGTTGCCTGTAACGGATTACCAAGGACTTCACACACACACACACACACACACACACACACACACACACACACACACACACACACACACACACACACACACACACACACATATATATATATATATATATATATATATCACAACTAACACCACAGTCGGGCATAAGAAAGTTGTGTAAGCGAAACTATATATTTCGATTTCTAACTGCAATCAACTCTTTCTTTCGTCCGACTGTGGTGTTAGTTGTGATTTACAAATGTGTTACTACACTTCTCACTAGTGATATGTATGTATTCTTAATTGCACTTTTGATGTATTTTCTTAGTTAAAAACAGACTGTTTCATTTACCCGAGAGAGACCGGAATAACCGCATAGCTACCGCGTTTCTCTACTGATAAATCCAGGGGTGAAGCCTAGGACCGTTGCCGGTTGCCTTGGGGGTGGGGCAGTGGGGTGGGCGGCTCGGGTCTCTGGAAAGGAAGTTGTCGGGCAACGCTGAGTTAGCGTGTGCGTGGGACGATGACAAAGGATGCCAAACTAATGTGGGACGAAGTCTTCAAGTTAGGGACAATTGTTCCCCATCAGGAAAAGGAAGGCTTCTTCTTCTTTTTCTTCTTCTTTTTCTTTTTCTCTTCTTTTTCTTCTTCTTCTTTTCTTCTTCTTTTTCTTTTCTTCTTCTTCTTGTTCTTCATCCTCTTCTTTTCTTCTTCTTCTTCTTTTCTTCTTCTTCTTCTTCTTCTTTTTCCTTTTCTTCTTCTTCTTCTTCATCTTCTTCTTTTCTTCTTCTTTACTTCTTCTTTTTCTTCTTCTTCTGCTTCTTTTTCCTTTTCTTCTTCTTCTTCTTCATCATATTTTCTTCTTCATCTTTTCTTCTTCATTTTATTCTTCTTCTTCTTTTCTTCTTTTTTTCTTTTTATTCTCCATCTTCTTTTCTTCTTCTTCTTTTTTCTTCTTCTTTTCTTCTTCTTTCTCTTTTCTTCTTCTTGTTCTTCTTTTCTTCTTCTTTTCTTCTTTCGTTTTTCTCTTTTAGGGGCAGGTGTTCGGAGCCTACATTCGATGGTCCTGCATAGTGGATGTCTGATAGAATCATCTCCCTCCTTCTGGAGGTGCATTCCCAGGGGGCTGGTGCCCGGTCTCTGGACCAGGCTAAAGATTTTTGCCAGTGTCAGCTGTCTGTCTTCCACTTTTTCACGTAAAAAGGGTTGACAGTCAGCGACGGATACTCTTTTCCTCCTCTTATTCCTCCTTCTGATCCCTCTCTTCTTCCTCTTCCTCCCCTCCTTCTCCTCCTGCTCTTTCTGTTTTTCCTCTTTTTCCACAGCTCATCCTCTTCCTTCCCTCCTCCTCCTCCTCCCCTCCTTCTCCTCCACCCCTCCTCCTCCTCCTTCTCCTCTTCCTACTCCTCCTCCTCTTCCTCCTCCTCATTTCCTCCTCTTTTTCTTACTCCTCTTCCTTCTCCTTTTCATCCTCCTTTTTCTCATCTCCCCCTTTCCCCTTGTCCTCTTCTACCACTCCCAGACCCCCCCCCCCTGCAGCTGGTACCGTAAAGACAGACGCACGGCTACAGCAGCAGCCTGGAGAAATCTATGGTTGCAGGACTTGATGGCGTTGCTGAGGGAGCCACGGGTCGGCAGTGACTAAACACGAAGACGACAGGAGACCCTTTGGTCCGTAACGTGGCCCGATGTAGGAGGGAAACACATGATAAAACAGACAAATAAAACATCTAATAACCAATTCATAAACATTGTGTGGGCGCTTATCGAAGTGAACAAACATTTCTTGGGGGAAAAAATCGAACTGGACTTCGTTGGCTACGCGGCTCGATGTATTGTTTCTGCTTGTTTCTATATGTTAAACCTACGTAGTTGGAGGATAGCATAACATATCGGTAATCCCTCGCTGGCTCTCGGCACGTCTTGGCACCCTCCCGGCGCGGAGGCCTTCCGCCGTAAGCACTTTTGAGTTGGTCTCGTTCACAGTGTCAACTCGTTATTGATTATGTGATTGACGACGACCCGGTGGTGGCGGCGGTGGCTCTCTATCTCCCTCTCTTCCTCTCTCTCTCTCTCTCTCCCTCCCTCTCCCTCTCTTTCTCTTTGAGTTGCTGCCACCGCTTGGTTGCGGTGCAAACCCTCCACTTGCGGATGCTTTTGGATGACCGGGGCCCTTTCTCTACCGAGGCGGTGCCACGGGCAGAAGACAAAGTGCCAACCGGTGCGGTGAAAATAACGCGGTGATGGTGCACTCTTGGTGACGTCACTACGATCGTGGCACTGCCTTAAGTGAATATATCCCTCTATCTTGTTACTACTAACGTTATTAACAACCGTGGTACTAACGGTTACGATCTTATGATGGCAAACATGGACATGGACGGTGTCACCCGCCATGGTGCCGGATGGAAAAGGCATTGTGAGCGGAAGCCAGCTTTGATAACTACGATAAGATCCTCAGAACTTAACCATGAACTAACTCTCTCGTTACAAGGAGCGGTCCTGCCTAACGGATGTCGGAGAGGATAAGCTCCCCACCGTCCGTCTTCAGAGACCTTTACATAACACCCACAGTCGACTCCTAGAAGTGGAGCCTCAGTAGGCTGACCTTCGGTCTCCATACCGCACCCAGGAGAGAGAGATGGCAACCGGCGACTGCTCACCTTCCATTGACACAACACAGAGAGATCTGAGGGAAGGTCCAGGGACCGTTGCCGGCCGCTATGGGGCTGCGGGTTTCCAGTCCTTGAAACTCGAGGAACCAGAGCCCCTGGGGACAAGGGTTCTCCTTCAGCCGATTAGAATTGTCAGGCGTTAGCCAGAACAAGATATACCAAGACTGCCTTATCCTCTTAAGAACTCCTGGCCCCTTCAGCAAAAAAAAATAAAAAAAAAATAAAAAAAATCTTGTTGTAGATAAAACATTTCCTGAACGGCAGAAATGGCCATGTTCTGGCGAAGTCGACGATCTTCGAGTCTTCGTTCGATCCAGACAAATGCGAACGAGAGTGCCTTGTGAAGGTACATACTTAGAAGGTTCCTGGTGAGCACAAGTTGTCTCGTTAATGTACGGCTTCCAATGAGGGTACCATTTCTTGCATTCTTAGGGCTTCCCGTGAGGACGATACTACTTTAGCAGGGAAATGAGTGCAATGCCGTCAGCCCCCTTTTTCAGTGACGCACTGTTCCTCGAGTTCCTCATGTAAACGCGACCTCTCCTTCAGGGGCGTGGCTTCCATAAGTAGAAGGTTCCTTATAAGGACGGTTTATAAGGAAAATAGATTGATTGAAGACTAAGATGTCGTTGCCTGGTTTCAGGCGAATGCTGCAAACGTACAGGAATCTTGTTAAGACGACAGTATTACCGCCTGATTGATTCGCGATAACCTCAGTGATACCATCATCATAAATCAAAGATAAAGAAGACAAAGAATTCCTCGTCAGAGTGAAGATTCCCTCTGTCAGGACACTGAAAGAACTGACACTGACTCTCCCGAAGACAAATGAAATCTCCAATTAGATATTCAAGAAGACTTAGATCAATTACAGCAATGGTCTGAAAAGTGACTAATGAAATTTAACACAAGTAAATGCTAGGTAATGCACATAGGAAAAAACAACAGTAATTACGATTACAAGTTTTTTTGGAAATTCGTTAACCAAAGTGGATAGTGAAAAGGATCTCGACGTAATTATCAGTAACGATCTCAAATCATCCAAGCAGTGTATTTCAGCCCCTGAGAAAGCAAATAAGATTCTAAGACTGATTGCGCAATCTTTTGACTTCAAAAGTCCATCACTCATTAACAAACTATAAATCGTTGGTTCGTCCACATTTGGAATATGCTGTTTCCGTATGGTCACCGAATCTCATTAAAGATATTGACTGATTGGAAAAAGTACAACGGCGAGCTACAAAACTGATTCCAAATATCAAAAATAAATCATACGAAAATCGACTAAAACATATGAATCTGTTTTCCTTAAACAAGCGTAGACTCAGAGGTGACTTGATACAGGTCTTAATATTCTAAAGGGAATTGACAACATCAAAAGTGACCAAATTTTCACACTGAATGAGAATCCGACAAGAAGCAATGGTCTCAAACTGTCCGGAAACAGATTTAATTTGGAAGTGGGTAGAAACAACTTCGCCAACCGTGTAGTTAATGAATGGAATAAACTTAAGAATCATTAAGCTTTAAGAATCATTTAGATAAACACCTAAGCAAGATGCTGTAATGACTATCATTTATTTTATATTTGTTTATTTGTTTTGTTATCATTTGTCCGTTTGTTTATTATTTGTTTGATTCTCATTTATTATTAGTTATATCAATTTATTATTATTTACTATTTACCTGTTTATTATGTAACTATACCTATGCATTTAGTTATTTTATTTATTATTCATATTATTATAGCTTTTATTTATTCATTTATTTGTTTCTCGTTATGATATTTTTTCGCATCCGACCTAGATATGGACCAAAAGGTCTTCTATCGGCATGCTCCGCCTTTGTAATCCTTTGTAACCAGACGTCATCGACGAACTCGCTGTGTCGAAGTCTCTAGGAACCAAACACTATCGTACTCGCAGTGTCGAAGTCTCCTAGAACCAAACACTGTCGACCTCACAGTGTCGAAGTCTCCAAGAACCAAACACTGTCGACCTCACAGTGTCGTAGTCTCCAAGAACCAGACATCATCGACGAACTCGCTGCGTTGAAGTCTCTAAGAACCAAACACTATCGAACTCGCTGTGCCGAAGTCTCCTAGAACCAAACACTATCGAACTCGCAGTGTCAAAGTCTCCTAGAACCAAACATTATCGAACTCGCAGTGTCGAAGTCTCCAAGAACCAAACAGTATCAAACTCGCAGTGTCGAAGTCTGAGGAGGGCAACTCCTCATCATGATCTCCGTCTATCTAATCAACATTGTATGCCATCGTTGGTAACCACCGTTTCTTTCCAAAGAGATGGAATCATACAAAAGTTGAAAGATACATTTAAGGAAAGCAAATGCACGAAGGTACACTGCACAGGAAAACTATTTAGATGACTAGATTAAGTTACAAGAAGTCAAATTAGATTAAAGCAGATTAGATTAGGTTAGGGTTATATTGAGTTGGGCTTGTTTACACGTGCTAATGATAGAATAAATTTTACACAAAATACCATACATTGTTATACATTGCTGCATTTCCTTTTATCTTCTTTCAAAACTGTTCACAGGGAGATGAAGATCTAAAATCCTACGGTTTGCTTGTGAATCGTTATCGGTGTCCCTTGAAGTGTTCCTCCATACATTTGGAATGTATGCGCCTGGCCGCAGGCATTTTGAAAAGTCTGTCGCCAAGGTCTGTGTTGGAGGGATTGAACGTCGTTTGGATGGGAAGCCCGACGAGTGAGAGAAGGTGCATGGATTAGCGGCGCTTGGCCTGACTTCAAGCCCGAGTTGAACAAAGCCATTTAAGCCCACCTAAGGTTCTCTTTCCCGCGGCCGAGCGTTGGCCAAGCAACTGGCGTGAGACGATTTGAAAAAAAATATGGGGCGGGGCTTGCCGGGGCGGAAAGGGACATAGCCACGGTCTCCATGTTTGAACCTCTTCGCCAGAGAACGACGCAGTTCGTTTTCTTCTTCTTCCTCTTCTTCTTCTTCTTCTTCTTCTTCTAATTCTTCTACTTCTTCTATTTCTTCTTCTTCTAATTCTTCTACTTCTTCTATTTCTTCTTCTTCTAATTCTTCTACTTCTATTTCTTCTTCTTTATCTTCTTCTACCTTCTAAATCTTCTTCTAATTCTTCATCTTCTTCCACTTCTCCTTCGTCTTCTTCTTTTTCTAATTCTTCTTCTTTTCCTTCTCTTCTTCTTCTTCTTCCTCCTCTTCTAATTCTTCTTCCTCTTCTTCTTCTTCATCTGTTTCTTCCTCTTCTTCTAATTCTTCTACTCCTCCTCCTTCTTCTCCTTCTTCTCCTTCTTCTTAGTCAAGCGATTTTGTACAATTGGCAGGACATGCTGATGGAGTACTACCTGTCCTTGATCGTCTCTTGAGTATTGAGTTACTATTCCCTGAGCTTTGCCAAACTATCGTAAGATAGCTGCTGTACTCGATGACATGATATATCGAGGCAGTGTTCTATTTATGTTTATCCGGGCTGCCGTCATGAGATTTTATTCAGCTGAGGAATACCCTATATTGACGTCAGAGGATTAATCACTTCGCTTCCATAACGGCCTTTGTGTGTGTCTGTGTGTGTATATATATATATATATATATGTATATATATATTTAAATATATATATATGTGTGTGTGTGTGTGTGTGTGAGGTGGCAAAATGAAAAGTTAAGGCTAGAGTAGTGAGGTCGAAACGTCTGGTTCTGAATAAACTCTACTCTAGCCTTAACTTTTCATTTTGCCACCTCACCTCTATATTTGTCAATCTTTACTTATATATATATATATATATATATATATATACATATATATATATATATACATATATATATATATATATGTATGTATATATATGTGTACACACACATATATATACACGCACACACACATAAACATGTTTTGTAAATAAAAAAAATGTACATTCAGCGTTACAAAGCTTCTGGAGTAGACTTTCAAGTCATCTGAACGTTTATTTTTGGACATAGGAAATACGGAATGATATATTGCCAGTAGACATGAGGAACTATTGTTGAGGAAGAGTATACAAGCCTTTCGCTAAACGCAGTTAGCATTTTCAAGGTAACAGACACAAAGAGCACAAGACATAATACACATAGAGAGCTCTGGGGGAGGTCACAACAACATACAACGCAGGGGCGACACTGGCGTTCCTAAGATGATGACTTCGTAGAACTTTGCAGTCAGTACTCCATAGGGATTGATAACGGAGTTCCTCGGTTGACTGCAAAGAAGGCGGACACTCTACCTTCGCACGAACTCACTGCCTTAGCATGCCTGTCACGAAATAACTCGTATACACACACACACACACACACACACACACACACACACACACACACACACATATATATATATATATATATATATATATATATATATATATATGTATATATATATTACAGGTGAAAAATGTAATCACACATTTGTCACTCACGTGAAAACCACAGTTGGATCAATCCTCTGCAGTAGATAGGTATTTAGTGAAGAGAATTGCAGTTTGCAATCGAAATATATAGATTCCCTGTCTCCAGTCTTTTTTTTCCCAACTGTGGTTTTCACGTGATATATATATATATATATATATATATATATATATATATATATATATATATATATATATATATATATATATATATATATATATGGGTGTGTGGGTGTGTGCGCGCGCGCGCGTCTATGTATGCATGTATGTATGTGTGTAGTGTAACGTGACGAAAATGCTCTTTCCATCCGTGCGTCCTCCACCGCCTAATGGCTGACCAAAGCATGTCCGAATACCGTCACAGCATTCCCGTTTCAAATACATATATTTCCAACGCAGTGTTGTTATTCCCCCGTGATCTGGTTATCCAGTTAAAAAAACAAAAATGGCGGACGCAGGGCGAGAGCAAATACGTTTCCATCAAGGTAATAGAAAGGAGAGAAAACAGGAAGAAAAAAATGGGGGAAAAAAAAAGTCGTGTTGATGTCAACCTAAAACGCAACGGTGCTGCCACCTGCGATTCAGTTTTCGCAACTGCGGCTCGATAGCCTCTGCTCGCCGCGCGCGATTACCTGCGACGTCGTCTCTCCGCCTCGAGGCAGCTCCTGAAGTCAGGTTGGACCTCGAATCGATCTCGGTTCAGGCTCGGCTGGAGGAGTCGGGAAAGATAATTTTTGACCGGGATGGGGATCATTTCCCAAAGTTAGAACGCAGAACATATAAGATACGGATGTATTGATTTGCTTGTGTACGCTCACATGTACAAATGTACATGTTCATATGCAAGTCGTGAATGTATATGTGTGTGCATAGGGGTACACACACACACACGCACGCACGCACGCACAGTGATGGATGTATGGAACAGACCAGACGAAACAATCGAGTGCAATACAATACACGAATTTAAGAGCAAATTAGATATGGCGAGATACAGAAACGGGACACCACGAGCGTAGCTCCCCTTCCCGTAAGATGCAACTAAGTAAATACAAATATATGGTGTGGTCTAATGGGTGGGTGGCCACGTTAAAACATACACGTAGCTTACACCCATCCCACAAACACCCAAACATCCATTATTTTCCATCCGTCTTAATTCCTTTTGGATGGTTCATCCTTGATCCCACGACACTGCTCGGGGCAGAGGCAATACAGCAAGATAAAGTTCGCTTGCTTTGTGTTGTGTTTGTGTGTGTTTATATGTGTGTGTACGTGTTTTTATGTATAATGATGTATGGATAAAATGGATAACTTCGAACAGCTCGTCTTTGCTCATCTTCCCAAAATCAGAACTCTAGTGAGGAAAATTGAAAAAGGTAATGGTAATAAAAACCAAATAAATAAATCAATAAAATAAAGTAATAATCGTGATGATGCTGTGGTGTTCAGTTCAGATTGTATTAAATAGAACCTGCGCCCAAAGTATAAGATATATATGTATATATATATATATATATATATATACATATATATATATATATACATATATATATTATATATATACATACATGTGTGTGTGTGTGTGCGTGTGTGTATGCGCGTGTGTGTGCATAATATATACATGATACTAAAAGGTATTTCTCCCTCATGGGATGGCCAAGTCTAAGCATGCAACAACCCCACAGCACTCCTATCCTACACCTCTTCGTTGCCCCAATGATCACAGCACCTCGTGGAAGAAGCGACATCCCTGAGGAGTGATACACATATAGGGTCAAAGGCAGTGTAGCGAGACAACTGGCGCTGGTTTACCCCCACCGATTCATTGTATGACGAACTTCTCATATCCACTCAAAAGTTTTAGGAAGCAGACAAGTATATTCCCTCGTGACGCGTCGTTCCTGCACCTTTTATAATCA
>NC_134778.1:59944802-59979802 GCF_046742065.1 Oratosquilla oratoria | reverse complement strand
TGTGTGTGTGTGTGTGTGTGTGTGTAGATATGTAGATAGACGAAAATGAATATATATATATATATATATATATATATATATATATATATATATATATATATATATGTGTGTGTGTGTGTGTGTGTGTGTGTGTGTGTGTGTGTGTGTGTGTGTGTGTGTGTGTAGATAGATAAAATCAACAACATTCTGCCCCCAGCACCCCACAACACGTCCATATATAAAATACACAAACTCCACGACGACAGACACCCGAACTCTACACTTCCCCAAACTCCCCCGTCCCAGACATCAACACAGCCGAGAACAACTCCCTCCCAAGACAAGACGAGAATTACAGTGGGGACGGCAGCGTTCAGACCACTACTCCGTATTAAAACGGTACTGACGCCGAACTGGCCTGACTACAAATCCGAACTTCCCCAGAGGACACGGAGAAACACCGAAAACCTCATCGCCCTCTTCTCGCCCTCTTCAGTCAACACAAAATATCTTGTCTGACAGATTTGTGGGTCGGACCAGTGACCGTGGCTGGTTACCCAGGGGCCGCGGAGTTCCTGCGAGAGAGGCCAGGGTCAACGGGTCGGTCGCCTGCCCCTCTCTCTCTCTCTCTCTCTCTCTCTCTCTCTCTCTCTCTCTCTCTCTCTCTCTCTCTCTCTCTCTCTCTCTCTCTCTCTCTCTCTCTCTCTCTCTCTCTCTCTCTCTCTCTCTCTCTCTCTCTCTCTCTCTCTCTCTCTCTCTCTCTCTCTCTCTCTCTCTCTCTCTCTCTCTCTCTCTCTCTCTCTCTCTCTCTCTCTCTCTCTCTCTCTCTCTCTCTCTCTCTCTCTCTCTCTCTCTCTCTCTCTCTCTCTCAACTCTCTCCCACTCTGCCTCTCTTTCTGTGTGTGTGTGTGTGTGTGTATATATATATATATATATATATATATATATATATATATATATATATATCACCTCAATTTCTGTCTCCCCATCTCCTCCTCCCTTTCTCCCCTCTGCCCCTTGTGCGTGTGTTGTGTTTGTGTGTGTGCATGAGTGTGCGTGCGTGTGTGTGTATGAGTGTACGTGTGTGTATCAGGGTGTATGTGTGTGTGTGTGTGTGTATGAGGGTGTGTTGTCTGTATGAGTGAGCGTGTGTGTGTTGTGTTTATGAATGAGTGTGTGTGCATGTGTCTGATTGTGTGTTGTGTGTATGAGTGAGCATTGTGTGTGTGTGTGTGTATGAGCGTGTGTGTGTGTGTGTGTGTGTATGAGCGTGTGTGTGTGTGTGTTTACATGCTGTGTGTATGAGTGCACACGCGTTTGTTTGTATTTGTGTGTGTTTTGTGTGTATGAGCGAGCGTGTGTGTGTGTGTGTTTGTGTGTTTTTGTTGTGTGAATAAATGTGTATGGGTGTACATGTGTGTATGAGTGTGCGCGTGTGTGTATGTGTGTGCGTGTGTAGGTCTCTGTTGTGTGTATGAGTGTGTATGTCTGTTCATGAGTGTGCGTGTATTGCATGCTTGCGTGCGTGAAAGAGAGAGAGAGAATGTGGCCAGCTGGGTTTACGGGAAAAAAAGGCCCCGTGCCCCTTGCATTCGGTCTCTGTTTCTTCGGAACAGTTCGTAACCTGACCTTTGTTCGCTTTGAACTTTCCGAGCAGTAGTACCCGGGCGAACATCACCCCTACACAGGCTCCTGCCTGTGACCGCGCGGGCTCGTCTCTGACAGTGCAGTGTGTAGTCACTTGTATCCACTATGTTTGTTTACTGTTCATTGTCCCAAATTTTGTAGTGCTATGAATTTCCTTACCCCACCCTACCTCTGTTTCCTCCCCTTCCTTTTTCCTTTTGTTCTATTTTTCTTCTTGTTTCTCGTTTCTTCCTGTCCTCTTGCATCCATCATACATCTCCCCAAGATACTTTATGGTTTGGTTCTGTGCTAATTATGGTGGCGGTTTATTCCACTCTTGTGCCCTACATTATTTGGAAAGATGTACTTCTTTATACGCTTCTCGTGTTTGGATTTCACCAGTCTGTCTTCATGTTCTTCCTGTTGACGTTT
The DNA here is from genome assembly GCF_046742065.1 of Oratosquilla oratoria. Classification (NCBI taxonomy): domain Eukaryota; kingdom Metazoa; phylum Arthropoda; class Malacostraca; order Stomatopoda; family Squillidae; genus Oratosquilla; species Oratosquilla oratoria. The sequence continues at coordinate 59,977,765 of NC_134778.1, read as the reverse complement.
GTACGTAGCCATTTTTGTCGACGACTTTTTTCTCCTTGATATGCTTACACAAGCCAATCATGTTCCCTCTTCCATTTTTCTTCCAGTGTTGTAATCTCCTGTTTCCTCACTCATTTATCATAATTCAATCCTTGTGGCTGTAGCACTCTTATTGTGAAACTTTATTGTAGTCGCACATTTAAGTGGAAGTGGTGGGGTTCGAATCCCACTCCTCCGAAGAGACTGGTGCCTCAAACTAGTCTCTTTGGAGGCGTGGGTTCGAATCCCACCGTTGCCACCATTACATAATTTTTTCAAATTATGTAATATCCTTTTTCAGATATGAGTCCCATACCCTTGCTGCATAGTCCAGGACTTATTAGTGATTACTCTCTTGGCCATGTACACTGTAGGATGAAGAAGCTAAATTTCTGATGTTCCCCACAAAGGCTTTTCTGACTGCGTTAGCTTTGGATTCATATGGATGGATCATATTTGTAACTGTTATCCCAAGAGATTTTTTTCCCTCTTCACTTTCTGTAGCTCTTTCAACTTGTGTAATTCTTGTGGCGTTCTCGCATATATCACACATGAACTTCATAGTATAAAGTTCCATCGGACAGTTTTTGTTTCTTGCTTTGTCAAATCCCGTCCCTCACATTTGTTGACTCCCCGCTGTTAAGATGTTCATATATATATATATATATATATATATATATATATATATATATATATATATATATATATATATACAGACAGACAGACACACACACACATACACACACAAGGAACATGACTGGTGCCAGCATTGACACCTGTGGTACTCCACTAACCACTACTTTCCACTCTGAATACTCCCCTTTCAATTCTCAGACTTATTACAAGAATTTACCCCATCCTACTTTTCAATTCGGCAACTACCGGCGACTGCTTCATGCCCTGGCGATCCGCGGACATAGGGCAAAGGTGACTGTCTCCGTCGCAGCCAAGCGCTCCCTACCATGAAATTAGACAAATAAATCATAGGAAAAAAGTGATTCATGAAAAATTCTGACCTAGCCGAACCCTTTTATTAATATTATTGTTATTTATTAGTTGTCTTGATATGTCATGCCGACTGGAGACCTTTTGGTATATATTTTCTTGCTTAGGTGTTTCACTAGTAGACTTTATAGGCTTTCATATGATTAAAATTCAATTGCCTCTGCTGGAAGTTTATTTCATTCATTGACGGCGCATTTGGATTTTTTTTTTTCTATTTACATCCTGGCTTAATCTGTGCCCTGACAGCTTGAGGCCATTATTGCTCGTCCTCTTAGTATTTTGTGTGAAAACTTTCTCGATGTTCATGTTATCAGATCCTCCTTGAATTTCTCTCTCTCTCTTTAAGAGTTCAAAATTTGTGTTTTTCATAGGCTTTGTCTCTTATATTTGATATGACTTTCGTGGCTCGCCGCTGTACACTTTCCAGTCTATCAGTATCTTAATGGTATTTGGGGACCATATAGAAACAGCATATCATAAGTGAGGGCGTTCCAATGATCTACATAATTATTTGAAGATATCTGGCATTTTGAAGTCAGAAGATCGCGCTGCTAATCCGAGTATCGTATTTGCTGTCTCTTGGGCAGATGTATAATGCTGAGATGTGTTAAGGCCTTTTGAGTTTTTTTCCCTTCGATTTTTTCTCTCTCTCTAGATTTGTTGCTGTCCACTTTTTATCCATCCCCAATATAACAAGAACTCAGGTGCGTAAAAACAGCAACCCATTCTTTGTCAGTAGTATTTCTATTTTTAACCTTACGAAGTCGGTGGACGAACTCCTCTTCTACAACCTTGGACGTTTCCAGGATCCAGTTATATTCCTCCCAAGTTGTAAAAAAGAAGAAAAAAAATATATATATATATATATATTTTTTTTTTCTGCTGTGCCGGTACCCGCTCGGACCATACATAATGCAGAAGACGGTGAGTGCACGCTACGACACATAAGTGACGATATCCGGAGGAAGCTGATATCACACACACATACACACACACAGTGATGTATAGTCACCTCATAGTCACCCTTTCTCGACATAATCGCCAGATCCTTAATGTACACTTTACATAATCATTTAAACCATAACTGCAAACTACATTTTGTTAATAAAAGGTGTATGGTTGTGTTTGGTGTTGAATCATGCCTCTGTGTATATAACTGAGTGTACAGTGTTTATGTGAATGGTTGATGATATTAGGCATGATAGGAGTTTTTTTCACGTGGTGGTGATGCGTGAGTATTGCCTTATATGGTTACAACAGACGCCACGGAGTGCCTCCGACCGTCAGCCGAGGCAACCCTCGACCCTCCCACCGTGGTGCCCAGCCCCCACGGCAGAAACCAGTAACCAGATTAAGCTCGCGGGTCCGGGCAAGGCTCGATCTGCCGACCCCGTGGTTACGAGGTGAGCGCGATACCACTGGCCTCATAATCACGGATGCCTGGTGTTATTCAACGAAAAGTAAATCAATCCACATACATTTTTCTTCTACTTGTTTTTTTCCCCTTTTTCTTCTCTTTCATCTTCTTCGTCTTCTTTTTCATCTCCTTTTTCTTCTCTTTCATCTTCTTCGTCTTCTTTTTCATTTCCTTTTTCTTTTTCTTCTTCATCTTCTTTTTTATCTTCTTCCTTTTCTTCTTATTCCTCCTCTCCTCCTCCTCCTCCTTCTTTTTCTTCTTCTTTCTCTTCTTGTTTTTTTTTCTACTACATGTATTTTATTTCTTTTTCTTGAACATCTTGATTTCGTTCTATCGTATTTAAAGAAGAAAACCCCAACTTTTTTATGTGTAAAGGTTCTCAGAAACCAACATTTTATGAAGCCTAATCCTTCACAAAAGACTCCAACATAGATATTTTTCCATTATGTGATCCTCACCATTTCATTAAGAGAAATAGTTAAAGAAAAATTCCTTTTTGAAATGAATAAAAAAGACAGAATGAAGTAGAATAAAAACATATAGAATTAGAAAATATAAATTATAGTTCGAGACACTCATTCTTATTATCACTACAGGATAATAATAGTTAAAGAAAAATTCCTTTTTGAAATGAATAAAAAAGACAGAATGAAGTAGAATAAAAACATATAGAATTAGAAAATATAAATTATAGTTCGAGACACTCATTCTTATTATCACTACAGGACTCGAACCAGGTACACGAGATATCTATCTCAACTCCAAAACACACTGCCATAGGATCAACGTGTGTAAACCAAAGATTATGTTCCCCTCATGGGTTGTGTTAAAAGTTGTAACACACGCTCAGACCCAGAAGAAACAAAAACCTATTACTCAACCACCCTTCCTACATCATCACCCCATGGACTAACGGTCGTATTGTCCTTCGCCTCAGTTTTTGTAGCAGAAGCAGTGCAGCGTGGCACAGCTCTTCCGCGACGGGGTCCGTCCGGCGGAGCTGATTCACCAGGACAGTTTCAATCCAGTCAAAAATGAATTATTATGAAGCAAATGAGAACACTCCTCTGTGCCGCGGCATCATCTCATCCAGCCTCATTTCACCCACTCCTGTATTTTGGACGTTCTCTTCCCTGCTCCTCAGACATTCCACTTACATTCGAAACCCCTTCATCCTATCCATCCACCTCATTCTCGGTCTTCCTCTTAAATTCACCTCATCCACCTCTGCTCTCCGTATTTTTATAAGTATTTCCTCATTCACTCAACTCAGTATGTTGCTCCGTTTTTCTACCTCACCTCCCCATTTCTCACTATATCTATTCATGTAATACTTATCTTATTTCTCAAATATCTTATCTCGGAAACATTCATGTTTCCACTATCTGCCTTACTTATGCCCCTCTTCCTTACTGCACCTCGAATACTATCACTGCATACAATCTTCTCTTTGCATTCTTACTCAAATACTTGTTTCTCATAGCACATTTCATTCCACCCAGTTCACTTTCACACCCACAGATACTTCAAAGCCTCCTCTTCCTCAAGCTTTTCACATTGACTTTCAGCCTGCCCCAATCATCGTTCCTTGTAGACATCATACATTTTTCACTCGTAATTTTCTTCTCTCAGCCACCAGTGGTTTTAGTATTTCATCAGAATTAGACACAGACTCAGTCTCATCCGCAAATACCAGCTTTTTCACCAGATCCTCCATTCTCACCAATTAATTCCAAAACCCATGCGTTTACCTCCTTTGTCACCCCACCCATATATGCGTTGAACAAACATGGCGACAACACACATTCCAGTCGTATCCCTGTATTCGCCTCAAACTGTACACTTTTCCATTTCAGACCTTTACACATGCCCTACTAATGTAAAAAAAAATTATAACCTTCAACAGACTCATCTGTAAGTCCACGAATGCCCAGAAATCATCTTTACCTTTCGCTAAATACTTCTGACATACTTGTCTTACTACAAGAAAATTTATCTACACCACCTCTTCCTCTCGTTCACCCACACTGCTCTCCATCAATTACCCCTGTTCGTCTCTTAATCCTCTCAATCAACACACTCTCATATAGCTTACCAGTCTTATTCAGCATAATGATCTCTTTGAAATTACTACATATATACTCACCTTCCAATTCACCGGAACACTTCCCTCCAGTAGACACACGTTGAACAATCTCATCAGCCATCCCACTATTACTACTACACCCTTTGTTTGTTCTGTGTGTGTGTGTGTATATATATATATATATATATGTGTGTGTGTGTGTGTGTGTGTGTCTTCTTTTCTTTTCTCTGAGTGGACAAAACGGGGGTTACACCTGCTCAGGCTGTCGGACCGTACTGTGGAAGCGCTGTCTCGCTGCATTGTCTTCAACCCGACTGGAGTGGCACGATGCATGGATGACTTTTCATTCACGAAGTGTTATTGTGGGAGGAGCACCAGATAGATTTTATGTATCTGTGGGAAGTGTGTGCGCTTTGACTCGCCCCCCCCCCTTATAAGGGGGAAATGTATCTCAGCAATTAATATAAAAATCTTAAAAAATGTTCCATGTTGTTTAAACTCTGATGTGAAGGAATTGGCCCTACCTTGATAATGGACTTAAATTCCTTTTATATGGTCTTTACTATCGAAATGTCCTTTCCCTCGCAGCTGCTAAATAAACCAGCCGTCACGGGTCATAACTTATTTAACTTATTCAAAACCATTTATGAAAACTCCATTAATTATGTAATCGTGGTTGAACGCTTATGCCCGCGTGATTATAGCTTAATTAAGGTTGACCAAATCACAACAAATTTAAAGCTGCATAGAATATTCATTGAGGCTCCGGCCATGCAAACGAGGCGAGTAAACTGAGTTTTCAAACGCAACAAAACGTTCTCATCTTAACAACTAATTTTGTGTTCATTTCATTTTATCTAATGTCCATTAAATGTCGTTAATGCTGAAATCAATTTACACCAGCCTGGATGATGATATTTTGTAGTGACAGAGCAACAGGATCAGAAAACTAAAAAGTCATGGAAACCAATTTGACAATGTCTTGTTGGAGTTCGAAGCTTCATCCTGTCCTTCAGACGACTCGGAACGATAAAGAAGCGTTCAAATTTAAAACAAGAAACAAATGAAATTATTAAATAAATAAGTAAATGGATGGGTAGATAATCATCAAAAGGTCATTATGTCACGAGACCACCCAAGTGCAGTTGACAAAAGGTGAGAATAATAAAGAAAATAATCAGAATTGACTCGCCGAGACGCGCCATTGGAGAACGACGAAAGAAACGAAACCATTTTGAATGAAGCAGAAAAATGAACGATACAAGACTTTCTTCATTTCCCCGTTACTTCACACCATTAAATATGTATCACATATTCCGTACAAGACCAAACATATTCCTGGTTAGAATGATGGAAGGAATTATTTGAAATACAAATAAACTTGACTTCAGAAGCATTTAAGGCAGAAGAGCATCACAGGAGGCAAAATGCTATTTTTAGAACGATCCAGATACTGAAATGGCATCTAAATGGCATCTCTTTTTTTAGCACTATCCCGAACGAATATAAATTGTGATAACTTACTACACCTAATTTCATGTAATTCATTGTAGCTCATACATTTCATTAGCATGGCATGCATGCTGAAAATTAGGTAGTTTATTTTATCTATTTATTTTTTGGCGAGATTTTTTTTTTTCGACAATGATGAATCATCAGGTGGGTAACCAGATAGATGGACTGATGTGTATGTATTTCACAAATAGGGGGACCTCAAAATCGTCCGCAAAGGGGATTAACATCGAGATTTTTAACGATATAGTTAATTATATTAATCTAGATTAGCGTAATTGGGTGGCCTTGACTTAGATTAAAAAAATAGATTAACACTAGACGAAACGTGGTACGCAAGGTGAATCTGTATTATTGAACATAATGCACATTTTCTAATTTAAGAAATGCACAAAAATCCAATAGGGTGGCCTGAACCATTTTCCTCGCCACGCCAATAGTCCATGGATGAACGAGCAACTGAATTACTTTTCGGAAAATACGACATTCAATCTCCACCCTCAAATCTCAACCCCCAACCCCCTGATCCGTCCATAATTTGTGACTTTATTTTCATATCAGAAAGAAACTCGAACTCTTGACTGGGCGCCCTGCGACATTCTTACATCCACTCTTTACTCGATTCTTTATTCAGTAAAGAGAAAGAACAAGAAATATATTAATGAAGATGTACTGTAACTTCTGTGTAGGAGTTCTCCAAGACATGTAAAGATTACTTCAAGGATTTGGTCCTGAAAACGAGGAATGGGTTGAGAGAAACTGATGGATTGTGTCTGCTCTGTGGCGCCACAGAAACTAGCGACAACCGCCACTTCCTCTGGCTACCCAAGCACCAGGGGCAGGCGATCGCAGCTTGCTAAGTAAAACGGTCAAACATTCAATTCGATTCAGAATTATAAAACTGCAAATTTGTCAAACGGAGCATTAGTATTCATAGCATGAGACATTTCTTTTATATCTCACGAATGAGATTAAAGAACAGAATGAATAGAAGTATAAGCAGCATCACAATTAGTCCTTTCAGTGAGGGGAGCTTTGAAGTTATAATAATAATAATAGTAATAATAATAATAATGATAATAATAATAATAATAATAATAATAAGCTGCTAGCGTTACTTGACTGGAATAAAATGCATGATACTCTCTAACCGTGGTGCACTGTCTTATTTCACACTGCTCTTTGTTCTACAAAGTTCTTTCATAATCTAATTTAAAGTCGACATACTTTTAGTGTGTGCTACTTTTGGCCACGTCTTTTAAGATTTTTTAATCCTCTTTCTTCTTGTCCAGTTTACTGCTGCTTGCTTTGTCGCCCTGGCTACGAAGTTTATTTAACTTCATGTATTTCATTTATATAATGTCTCTATGTCCCCCCTCCCCCTTCTTTCTTCCTGTATAATTAATCCCGTTGTTAATTCTAGATTAGCGTAATTGGATGCCCTTGACTTAGATAAAAAAAAAAGTTAGGTTTACACTAAACGAAACGTGGTACGGAAGTTCATAGTGAATCTGTATTATTGAACATTGTTAATCCCGTCTTACTTACTGAATTAAACCCTTTGGAATAGAAAACCGTCTAGTGACGTTTCTTTACGCCTTTCCTAGTTTTTGCTTGTGTTTTTGCACAGGCTCCAAAATGCTCCAGCATACTTCGGACTGTATTTGATGTTCAGGGTTACCAGCAACACAGCCTTATCATTTATTCTAGACTTTTATCTTGTTTTAAAAAAAATTCATTATACTTTATTGTTTTATTTCCCTAAATCTAGACTGTACTCTATTTGTCTACTTATTCATTTATTGGTTAACTTATTAATGTGTTATTCATTTACTTATTTACGTATTTATTTGTTTATTTATTTATTTATACATTTTTCTATTAAATCATTTTTCTACTTATTTATTTGTCAAGCATATAGCTCCGTTTGGCACAGGTTGCCAAGTGTAGCCGTTGAACAATAACATGCTTTACAGGAAGTCTTATCTGCAGAGTCTTACATCCTTCTCGAAGGCTGTGGGCCAACTTGATCCCCTTTGCTCGTCAGGGGGTGCCACGAGAATGAACAGCCTTATGTAGACAGAATGTAGTCACGAGCGTCCCCCCCGGCATGGAAGGGGTTAACCGATACAATTCAAAACCCCTTTGCTGTTAACTAGGTGCCTCTGAGGTGAATAAATTCGCCTAACGGCAGATGGGGGAAGTATCACCCGGGAGGGAAGGGGTTGACGATCAGGCGACCGACTGCCCTTGGCTGAGGAGACGTATGTGTGTGTGGACAGCGTATGCAACAGTAGCGACCACGCTGCCCTCGCAGGTAAAGTAGCCAACGCTTTGTGATTCTTGGCATGCTGGTCTACGCTCCGTGGGATGTCGCAATAGGGAGTGTGTGGGGGGTGGGGGTGGGGGGGAAGGTTCGATACCCTTTGCTGATGACCTCGAGTGTAAGGAAGCTTTGTGCAATCCCCCAGGAATAGTCTAGTCGCCCTAGCGTACACTGTAGATCGTTCGTAGATTCCGTGTACTCTTGCCCAGACGCGAACCTGAGACCACGTTGTGTCAGAACTAGACGAACGGATCTTTCGTGTTGTTACAGTGATATTATTTTGTGCCCGCAAGAGCACAAAATCGCTGTGTGATACAACAGGATTTCTGTTTTATGTTGACTTTAGTATGTTTAACTACTAAATAACATATTATATATTTACATAGTTCCATGTGTGTGTGCGTATATATATATATATATATATATATATATATATATATACATATATATATATATATATATATATATATATATATATATATATATATACAGTACATACATGTCATGGGTCACTTTTTATTGTCCAAGCACAAAGCCATATCCAACTTCAGGCAGTAAATATATAGATAGATAATAAAAGATATATAAAGAATATATAATAATATAGATATGAAATATGTATATATATATATATATATATATATATATATATATATATATATATATATATATACACACAATGTATGTATACATACATGTCATGGGTCAGTTTTTATTGTCCTAGCACAACGCCATATGGAACTTCAGGCAATAAATATATAGATGGATAATAAGAAATATAAAGAATATATATATGTGTATATATATATATGTATATATATATATATATATATATATGCATATGAATATATATATATATATATATATATATGTATACATTATATATATATATATATATATATGTGTGTGTGTGTGTGTGTGTGTGTGTGTGTGTGTGTGTGTGTGTGTGTGTGTGTGTGTGTGTGTGTGTGTGAAATATATGGACATATAAAAACAAGATCAATAAAGAAATAAATAAACTGGGCTTCCAGACGATAACTCACATGTGAGGATTCAGCTGTCAGAAATGACAGATTGACTAGACCTGTGATCTTGGACACAAGTCAGAGATTCAAGGAGAGAAGCAACCTTCCCACGCGTGCTAAGGCTTAGTATTGTTTCCTTAACCCTTTCGTTGCATGGAGGGCTTTACCTCACCTGAGAAACAATCTCCCTGAGAAAGGTGAAATTAAAGTAAAGCAGAACGAAAGATTTAATCGAGAGACTTGGGGGGGGGGGTCTTACACCTACCCAGCTGATTAAAATCACCTGGCGACAGCTAGGATGAAATATTAGAATTGTGTATAAAAAGACTAACCGTTCAGACACAAGTGGTCCTTGTATAAGATGAATAGAGGTTTTTAGTTTAATGTTGGTCAGAAGTAATCATAGTACGAAATGGCGTCGTTTGGCGTCAGCCAGAACAAAATTTGTAAATGCGCCAACGTAATGAAAGGATATATGTAATATATATATATATATATATATATATATATATATATATGTATATATGTATATATATATATATATATATATATATATATATATATATATATATGTTTTGAACTAGATACCGTCAACTCACAACAGAATACAATAACCCTCTGTGTTTGTTTACCTTTTGTAGATTGAGAAAAGGCCTTTGACTCGGTAGAACAAACGGTGGTACTGCATTCTGCACGCAAACACGTTGCAAATGGATTTCCGGAGAGCTCATTTGAGAAAAGAAAGGTTTCAACGTTAATAGCCAATGTTTTTATCACCTGGGATTTGTGAATGACGAAATTCTCATTTCAGGAATAACAAAAGACTTGTAAGATATATTATGTGATTTTAACAAGGATATCATCGATGTAAGTTGAGGAAAAGTAAAACCAAAGTAATATTCAAGTCTAAAGTTTAGAGTAGAGCAATTGTAATCGATAGTGAGAAGATTTAAGGAATTGAATAAAATAAATATATACTTGATATGCCAAATTTAACTAAAGATCGTGAAGGTGAAACAAAAAGAATATAATTCTTGGTAAACGTCTGGTGAATATGAAAACATCACGAACAATTCCTTACCGATTTAAAACGCAAAGTTTACAATCAGTGCATAAACCCAGCTATGATTTGCAGATTTAATAATTGGAAATGGACGAAAGCGATGAATACAGCTAAGAAGTGCACAGAAAGGAATGGAAAGATCATAGCCTGAAATAACGCGGGGAAGTTGGATAAAATAGTAAACTGGAGTGAAAAGGACCTTCCACCCCAGACAGCATTGGAATGCAGACAAGAAGATGGAAACATGACCACGCCGTAAGAAGGTACAAATGAAAGAAAATGAAGACTGCGTGTATAAGAGTATCAAGCAAGATGGGAGGAATCAAATCGGGGGATCCTTGAGAAGGTCGCCATCTCCTCGAGGGGGATATAAAGAGCTCCTCGACTAGAGTCTGCTCTAGGTAGCTATGTCCTTGGCAGAGGCGGAGATAGGTGGTGGACGAAGGGCTTGTTCCACTTCTTGGTGGATGAGGGGAGGGGATGGCAGGATGTTCATAGTCCACCGGTTTCGCCAGTCGCCCAGGTCGACACCGGGATTGCTGACTTGCCTCTCGACTTGTTTTGCCCGAGGCACCAAGGAGATGATCTCCTTCTCGATGATCTCCGGGGATCCACATGATTTAAACCATAAGAACGACGACCGTGACCCCATCCTTGTGTAATTTAGATAGGTACTGGTTATAGGTACAGGGTCAGTCATCTTGGCTTTGTACATGAAGGTTGTTGTTTACGTACCATTGGATTTACTTCCTCTTTCTAACAATTGACTCTGATCCACCAATTGGGTAATCAAGTCACTCTGGTAATTAAGTTACTCTGGTACTCCGTACCTCCGCTTGCTTTGGGGGCACCACAGAGACGAATAAAACCTCCTGGCGACTTGGAATAAAAGGAAAAGTAACAACAGGTGCGGAAGGTGGCAATTGTGATGGGCTGCAATTCCATCCCTACAGAGGTGTCACAGATATAAATAAAATCGCCTAACGACAGCCATATTAAAAAGGAAAAGTCCCAACAGGTAAGGAAGGGTGTTCGCTTTGTCTTCTTAGGTCCAACACAATTTTGTAGCTCCCTTATCATAGCACCATTAATCGTTGTATCACTTGATAGTATTTAGTAGATGCAAGTGTTTATTATTTATATATTTGTGTAATCTTATTCATTGACTCGTATATATATATATGTGTGCCCGCCGTGGTTCGGTTGGTATAGCGCGAGTCTGATAACCACGCGGTGAATTCGACGTGTGTTCGAACCCTGACTGCGGTGCAGAGGTTAGGAAAGGGATCCACTCTGAGTAATGGCCTCCGACCGTTGTTCACCTCAGGACCTGAGGTGACTTGGGTATCGCTGTGTGAGTGTGTGATACTTCAGCTTCCGGGTATCGTCACTGATGTGGCATAGCATGGACACACCGTCTCCTCCTGCGTTCATGTATGAACAGTTCTGGATCACCGGGTGCCAGCCCAGTAAACCACGAAAAAAGTGTGTGTGTGTGTGTGTGTGTGTATGTGTGTGTGTGTGTGTGTGTGTGTGTGTGTGTGTGTGTGCATATATGTATATATATATATATATATATATATATATATATATATATATATATATATATATATATATAATATAGTCGAGTAGGAATCATGAAGAATTCGAAGTTGACCTCATGTGTCTTTTTTTGAGAGAGGAGAGAGAGAGAGAGAGAGAGAGAGAGAGAGAGAGAGAGAGAGAGAAAGAAGATATGTCCATGTCCGTATGGAACTCGTACTTGTCCTCGTCGCTCCGGGCAGAACTCACTCTCGCAACCAAGTCACACAGAGGAACTCTGCATTCATGAAAGACAACGAGTGAGGTTGCAGCCTTCCTCACACTCAACTGTGGTTGACTGTGGGTAAACGGGTTTCGTGTGTGTGTGTATGACAATGTGAGTGTGCAGACATAGACAAAAACACATCGTATCGGAATTGTCAGGGTTATAAACGCTGCAGTAACGACGTGCGTTAAGGAGAGATGAAGTCTAAACTGGGAGTCGTGGGGGGGGGGGGAGATGGGGGAAGACGTGGCGAACTAAAGTAGTTTGGTCAATCTCGGAGTTCATCCACCCTGGAATGACCATCTCACGGCTTTCTCACTCCCTTCCAAGATTTAAGAAGGAAATAGGCAAGAATTGGTTTACTAATAGGGTGGTCAACGAATGGAATAGACTTAGTAACCATGTAGTGAGCGCTGAAACTATCAGTGGTTTTAAGAAACGGTTAGACAACTTTATGGATGGGGATGACAGGTGGTGATGGATATGGAGCTGCCTAGCGTAGGCCTTATGGTCTCTCACAGTCTCCTTCATTCTTATGTTCTTATACTGTCCGAGTACAGAGTCGAAAGGAAATCTCTTAGTGTGTGTAAGCGAGGCGGTGGGCGGGAGGGTGGATATACCCGGGTATGTCTCTGAACTTAGTTTTAACCATCACTCTTTTGCTCACTGGTTATTGGCAAAAAGTTGCCTCCTAGGCACAGGTTGATTATATCTATGCAAACACAAGTTCAACAACAATTCCTTTACCTTTTGTGTGTATTTTTCCCTTCCTACAATGGAGCTCGGTATAACATTCCCCACAGATTAAGTTCTGCTGTTTTGCGTAATATAAAACATTTGTATTCAAGCTCTCTGAATGTGTATGTGTACATTTGTGTGTGTGTTCGTGTGCACATGTGGTTACATGATTTGTATCGCGCGCACGGGAGCGTGTACGTGCATATTTTCTTGGACGAGGCCCACAGGAATGAATTAAACTATTATAAATAGGGCCGTCTTTCCTCCTCCTCCTCTTCCCGCTTCTTCCATAGCTGTATGTCACCCACCCTGGCGCATACATACATACATACATATACCAAGGCTTTTTCCCCCTTCCAAGGGAGGTAGCCAAAAAGGGAAAGGCATAAAAACACTCCCACCCATTTCATCCCTAAATACACTCCACACCCCTCCCACCCTTCCTCTCATCTGAGCACCTCCTGGATGACGGGTCATCCCTGCACCCTGCCCACCGCCCTGGGTCAGAAGCAGTGTCACAAGACACAGTACATCCACAGCAAGGCCGCTTCATTTAATCGGCGACCCCCCCTCTCCGTCCCCCCTTGCATATAAGGAGAGGACGGGGAGAAATCCCTTCGGGCTGCGTCAAAAATTACTCACACATACTACCTCACCCCCCCGCCCATTCCTCCTCATGCAGTCACAACATCATCCATATACAACCATTCTCCACTCACCTCTGTCTTCCGTCCTCTCCCTTCCTTCCTCAACAGACATTCCCCTCTTCCCCAAAGCCCCCTTCACCCCATCCATCCACCTCATCCTAGGACGTCCCCTCATGTTCACTCCCTCCACATCTGCCTTCCATACCTCTTTTACTAGTCTTTCTTCACTCATTCTTTCCATGTGTCCAAACCATCCTAATATTCTTTCATCAACCCTATCTCCCAAATCCTTTTTCACCCCTGTTCTCCTCCTCACCTCCTCATTTCTCACTCTATCTAGCCTAGTAACCCCCACCATACTTCTCAGACACCTCATCTCAAACACATTCAAACTCCTTCTCTCTTCTTCTCTTATGTTCCACATTTCTGCCCCATACAGTGCTGTTGGCACAATCACTCCTTCATACAGTCTCCTCTTCGCATCCATTCCCAAATGTCTATTTCTCATTACACTCTTTAAACCACCAAGGCATTTACTCGCTTCTCTCAATCTACATTCTACCTCCACCTTCATTCCACCTTTTCCTGCTACACTTGCACCCAAGTATCTAAAACTATCCACCTCCTCCAGTCGCTCTCCCTTAATGTTCACTTCTAGTCTACTGCCACTTTCACCCCTTGTACATCTCATCACCTTACTTTTACCCACATTTATCTTTAGCTTTCTTCTATCACATACTCTCCCAAACTCTGCCACCAGCTTCCTCAATCCCTCCTCTGACCCTGCCACAAGCGCAGTGTCGTCCGCAAACAACAGCTGGCTCACCTCCCACTTTTCTCCATTTTCTTTAACCATCTCCAATCCCTGACTCACTACCCTAGCATTCACCTCTCGCACCACCCCATCCATGTATAAGTTGAACAGCCAGGGCGACATAACGCATCCTTGACGAAGTCCCACCTTTACTTCAAACCACTCACTCTCTCCATTTCCAATCCTAACACATGCTCTACTACTCACATAAAAACTCTTGACAGCTCCCAAAAGCTTTCCTCCTATCCCATAAATCTGCATAACCTCCCACAGTGCCTTTCTGTCTACCCTATCATAAGCCTTTTCCAGATCCATAAAAGCCCAAAAAACATCCTTCCCCTTTCCTATAGCTTTCTCACATATCTGTCTTACCACAAAGATCTGATCTACACAACCTCTACCCGTCCTAAATCCACACTGTTCCTCACCAATTACTCCTTCTGTTCCTCTCCTAATCCTCTCAATTAAGATTCTCCCATAAGCCTTCCCTACTACACTCAACAGGCTAATCCCTCTGAAATTACTACATTCACACTTGTCCCCTTTTCCCTTGTAAAGAGGAACTATACAGGCACTACTCCAGTCCTCCGGTACTCTACCCTCTCTCCAGCAAACATTAAATAATCTCACCAACCAGTCCACCATCACTGAACCTCCCTTTTTCAGACATTCTGCATGACATCCATCCAGACCAGGTGCCTTACCTGCTTTCATCATCTTTACAACTGCCTTCACCTCATCCTTCCTTATTTCTCCTCCATTCTCCTCACTCATCACTCTCATTTTCTTCGTATTTCCCACTGCAGCTATCTTTCCTTCCCTATCCTCCTTCACATTCAGCAACTGGGAATTATTTAATCTATGGTTTTACTCCAGTTCCAGGAAGAATTGCTTGCTGAGCGTCCCAGCCATCATGTGATCTGTGTGTGTGTGTGTGTGTGTGTGTGTGTGTGTGTGTGTGTGTGTGTGTGTGTGTGTGTGTGACTACTCATCAACCTTTGATTTTAACCCATCTATTTGTCCACCTGAATTGTTCCTTTTCTGCTAATCTATTACACTAATGAACAAATCTATGCAGAGAACTATTTCTTAGCGTTCTTTGTTCCCTTCATTTCATTGTATAAAGAACATTGTTGGCGCCAGTGCCGAGTCCTCTGGGGCCCCACGAGTCGCTTCTCTCCAATCCCTTATTTCGTCCTTTGGTGTTGTTCTTTCAGAAAAGCCCCCATCCATCTTGGGATTCTCACTTCCCTTTGAGTCTTCCTACGCTGTCCAATTTTTATCAGTTTTCTGTTGGGGCACTTTATCACCTGTGTGTGTGTGTGCGCGCACGCAAAATGTAGTACAAGCGCGCATATTCCCGTTGACGAAATTGTCTACATGGTACGTAGACTCGTATTCGTGCGTGCTAGGACCTTATTACCGCATATCGTGGACCGTTTCGGCCTCTCACGATGACACAGTTGATACGAAAAAAATTAGCGTGAACACCTTTCCATCTATACATGTCCACGTGGTGGATCAGATTCCAAGTTAACTCTGCATTAGGTGTTGTTCAGGGTATTGAATCGCAGGATAGGTTACGCCCAGGATGTGGTATTGATTATGTTTTGTATATTCGATATTTTAGGGAATTTAGAGACATCTCTACGTACCAGAGGCACCCAGAATCCTTTATATTTGTTTTCACTCGGAAAGTAATACTCGCATGAAGATTCGTCACCTCAGACTTCGACAGGGTGACAATTCTTCAGGTGAGCTATCCTAGGGTGACACTTCTTCATGTGGGCCATCCTGGGTTTACGATTCTTCGGTTGTATGAGTTGATGACAATAACCTTCATTCAATCTAACCCAATTTAACCTAATCTTTATTCCACTGTTGATATCCGGCGTACAGGGGTGACAATTCTTCAGGTGGGATCTCATGGAATGACGAATCTTCATGTGGGCGTTCTGGGGTGACAGTTCTTCAGGTGGGCCATCCTGGGTTTACGATTCTTCGGTTATATAAGTTGATGACAATAAGCATAACCCTCATTCAACCTAACCTAATCTTTATTCCACTATTGATATTCGGCGTACTTGGGTGACAGTTCTTCAGGTGGGATCTCATGGAGTGACGAATCTTCATGTGGGCGTTCTGGGGGTGACAATTCTTCCTGTGATCCCATTTTGCTGATCTTCGTAAAAATCCTCCTTTACTACGTCAGTGACTTCACCTGCTCAATGCGATAGTGTCCCCCAAGGATGGGAAACGTAGTTTATTTATGAAAAAGCACAATAAAGACTGCATTATCCAATGCATTCCACTTTCTCCGTCGCTTATCTTAGCCGTCGAAGCTGTTCGCATAATATTTCTGAACGTTCACAACTGCAAACTATACCTCGCAGATTTGATGTTTGGTAAATGTGTCCCCGCCTTGCATGAGCTTTTGCATATCTGCGTGCTTTGCTTCGTAATGAAGGTGCTTTGTTTTGTGACCACGTATGCATGAGATGAAAAGGAGATACTAGAATAGTGTCAATGATACTTATCATAGTTTTATCAAACTAATGAAAGCCCAGAATATATCTAAGGCTACAAAACTGCACATTTGAGTTTGATTTGTAAGACTCATTGTCCTGTAAGGATGTGATACCTGGACTTTGATTGAAATACTAGAAACGAAAATATCAGTGTTTGGAAACAGAATTTGATGTTGAGTAATTGAACTGCTTTTGAGCAGGATGAAAGCAGACAAAGTCGTGTACATGACGAAGACCTTAAAGATGAGGCGACAACCTAATATTCCAGAGACATGTGAATCAATTAGTATGAGATGGACAAAGAAAAACTACCAAACGAGACTCACAAAGGGAAAGAAATGTGTAGAAGACATATGGAGAAATAATACGACAAGGAGCAGGGGCTCGACAACCTAGGATAATACACTGTATATATGTGTGTGTATATAAATATATATATATATATATATATATATATATATATATATATATATATATATATATATATATATATATATATATATGGAGAGAGTGAGTAGTTTGAGATAAAGGTGGGATTTCACCAGGGATGTGTTATGTCACCCTCGCTGTTCAATTTATACATGGATAGGGTGGTACGACAGGTAAACGCAAGGGTAATGGTCCGGGGATTGGAGATGGTTAAAAAATAGAGAAAATTTGGAGAGAAGCCAGTTGTTGTTTGCTGATGTCACTGCGCTTGTAGCAGGATCAGAGGAGGGATTAAGGAAGTTAGTGACGGAGTTTGGGAAGGTGTGCAAAAGAAGGAAGTTGAAGATAAATGGAGTAAAAGGTGATGAGATGTACAAGGGGGAGGATAGCAGCAAATTGGAAGTGAGTATTAATGGAGAAAGACTGGAGGAAGTGGATAGCTTTAGATATTTGGGTGCGAATGTGGCGAGAAAGGGAGTGGAGGTGGAGGTAGAATGTAGATTGAGAAAACCAAGTAATGCCTTGGAAGATCAAAAAGTGTAATGAGAAATAGACATTTGGGAGTGGGTGCTAATAGGAGATTGTATGAAAGGGTGATTGTGCCGACAACACTGTATGGAGCAGAAACATGGGAGGGGAGTATGTGGGGATGAAATGGTTGGGAGTGGATTTATGCCTTTGACTTTGGCTACCTCACTTGTAAGGGGAAAAAACCGTTGGTTTATGTTTTTTTTTTTGTGTGTATATATATATATATATATATATATATGTATATACATTCACATGTATATACATGCACATGAACACCGCGTAGCGTGAGCTTTCATTCTTGTACTCAATTTCCCTGCTGAAAGCAAGTGAGGCATTAGAAGAGACGGGTAAAAAATGAGGAAGGAGAACGGATTTTTTTTTTTTTTTTTTTTTGCACACTCTTAAGGGGACTTTGAAGGCCATCCTAACAAAAACGCACTGCATCAAAACCCCCAAGGGGTATAAAACCAGGATCCTGGTCAAAAAGGCACCCTGGAAAACATCTAATTAATAATTTGCGTAAGAATTATACGTTATTCATTTATTTACTGACAATAAAAATAGAAAGAGTTCCCAGAATTCAGCTGTTTGTTCATAGCCGTCCTGTTTTCTCTTTCTTGCAGTAAATTGAAAGTCAGATATCGGGAACAGTAGGCTAATATTGGAGAGGGGATATCAGGATGACTTGGAGTGGAATTTTGGGGTATCAAGGCTGAAAAACGAAGAACCATTGCCATAGAGGGACCGAGGGTGTCTTGTCTTATGCCAAGCAGACATCACCCTTCTTCACCCATAAACGTCCTAGTTCGATACACAAAAGGCTTAGGTACAAGAGTAGAATGTGTATGTAGCAGAAAGGTGATGGAATGTCTTTGTTTGAGCGTTGTTTGTATAGGATGTCAGGCGATCCTGACAGGGCGTAAATATGCGTAGTGCTTACGTACGAGGTTTTACTGTTAGCAAGACCAATTTTTGTGTCTGCCCCAGGGATTGAAACTCGGGGCACTAGTGTGAGTGAATCGGTTTGATTGGATCGGGTGGGTGAATTCATTAATTTCAGTAGTGTGCAGAATTCAGTCAAAATTTCATTTATTCATTTTATAGTTTTTTCGGTTTTTATTAGATTAAACCACTTTTTTCTTAGCTCATAATGCTCTGGGTGAAGGCCAACTAGTAGGTATATATATATATATATATATATATATATATATATATATATATACATATATATATATATATATATATATATATATATATGTGTGTGTGTGTGTGTGTGTGTGTGTGTGTGTGTGTGTGTGTGTGTGTGTGTGTGTGTTCTATTAATTGATGGTTTCGCTCCAGTTTCAACTGACGAATATCGAGTGCATAAGGCAAAGGTAACAAGCTTGGTCGCAGATGACTGCCCATTGCTCCATCCAATCACATGGCACAGCAAACTCAAGTGACGTCATGACAGTAGGAGTGACGTCATGACAGTCGGGGTGACGTCATCGATAGGGATGAATGTGTGACAGAAGGAAGAGCAGATGGAAGGGAGCTGGTTGGTGAGACCTGTGGCGGGAGGAAGGGAGGGAGGAGCATTCCTTCGTTTGTCTTACCCTGGCGGGAATTCTCTTCACTAATGTCGATAAATGACTATTTTGTAAATCTTTGACTTAATAGTATTAGAGATTATATACATAATCGGGTCTTTTTTTTCGTGGTAATGAGTTTCTTGCACCTATATTGTTATTCCAATAATTATAATTGATGCATACACACACATATACACACAGTTCCAGCCTGTGTTTTTGCCGTAAAATGTGTCCAACATTTCTCAGATCCACTGAAACAGAATGTATATAGCGAGTTAATGAAGAAAAGCCTATTCCCGTATGTCCCTTCTCCTCTTCCACCTCCTCTTCTTCCTCCTCTTCCTTTTCTTCCACCTCCTCTCCCTTTTCCTCCCCTCTTCCTTCTTCATCCTCTTCCTCTACTTACTGCACTTCCACCTTCACCTTCTCTTACTCTTCCTTCCCTTCTTCCTCCTCCTCCTCTTCCTCCTCCATTTCCGTCTTTCCATTCCCTCCTCCTTCTGTTTCTTTTCCTTCTCTTCCCCCTTCCTGCTTTCCGTTTGACTCACCCTCTCCGATTCTTCTGTCCGTCCGACTCTTCGTCCTCTTCGTTGTCCAAGAAAGAAACGATTTTTTTTCTCATTTGGCCAAAATGTTATGACTCTGCACACAATTTCCTCGAGCAAAAAAAAAAAAAAAAAAAAAAAAAAAATGTCGACAGCGCCGAGGGCCGTGGCTGCGTATAACCGAACTTGCCCTTCTCCACCCTTGCGGACTAGTCCTGGAAAGCTTCCGGGCTGACTACCAGTCCATCCCTCCTATTCCTGGGCAAGTACAACTCAGTCAAGACTCACTTGAACGCCATCCAGGTTGGTCTTTGCCCCACAAGATAATATCTCAAGAGATGATCCTGTGAGCAGGATCATCATCCAAGAACTTAGTCACGTGATCGATGTGTCAGGTCATACTCGGTGGCAAGAGTCCAGTGATGACCTTTTGACCTGGAAGCGACTCCAGAGCTTTACTGAAGGTACAACTCTCACATCCATACATCAAGGCACTGGAAAACAAGAGCCTTAAAAACGAAGACCATTGTCCCCCTATAGCATTAGATACTTCGATTGAGTGTTCTTTCAGTCGTCTGCTGACTTCGACCTCCATGATATTGGTGTCTCTCTCTTGGTCTCCACATTCTCGCCACGTTGTGCCTCGTCTTAAGCAATCCCAAACACTTAAGCCTTAAGGTTTCGTATCCTCCCCCAGTACCTTGGAGACTAGTGCATTCATAAGTTCATCAAAGATCACAGCACCATCGGCAGGTGATGGATCCACATCTACCTCCAAACTAGAGTGAAGAGAACTCATCTCCAATCTATAAGGACCATACTACTCTGTCATGCGGCTGCACTTTACAGACGCATTCTTCCAATTTTGAGCTGGAGATCATGTAAAATTGAGGCTCAGATTCAGTATATCCACGACAAAACTTCAGTCTTTTCCAAAGACCCGAGTAGTCCTTAATCTCATACAGTTCAGCAAGGTTCTCCTGCAGATGTTAACTAGAGCATGGTCGATTTCTTTCCTTGCATGATCAGTCTTGGAATATCATACTTAACGATATAGGCCAAGCCTTTGTAACCAACGAACCTGCAGTCTGATTACTGAAACTTCCAAAGCTTAGGAACACTACGATTTTGTCATTCATAATTCCAAAGCCATATAGGTCGATATGTGTTTCGTAATCAACTCGGCCTGTTGCACCATTTAAGTCGTTCAGTAATCTAAGGCATCACTTTCAGGGTGCACTCTTCTCAACGAGTCGAAATCAACAAAAAATATCTCCTCTTTGTGATTACTCATTTCAGTCGGGTCGTATACTGCAATGATAAAGGCTTAATATAGTCTCCATCATCCTTGCATGCATTAAATAACCAGGTATACTGAGTTTGAAATGTTAGTTATATGAATTCTCAGTTGTTTCGTATCATCCCAGCCAGACCAGTGATAGGTGTAGCCCCCAGCACTGGTCTCTCCTGAACCGGACATCGCACCTCAGACTGCCGCCACCCCGATATCGAAACGTATCAGCTCGCCCAACAGCGCTAGTATCTTGTCATCTCTGGAATGAAAGCTCCCCACAATTTTACTAGACCTCTGCGTGCATAGCACAGTATCCTCACGTGGCCCCCAGACGTTGTAACACCGGGGCTGCCTCCCGAAATATGGAGATATGAATGACCCCTGTAGAGTTTCCTCATGCATCACTAGGACATTACCCCATTGGACAGAATACTTACCTCGCGGAGTTCCAAACGCGAAGGTTAATTGGAGAGGTCCATTAATCCATGTTTGCGATATTCCTCTAGAGTACAGATTGTTTCAGCATATTTTTTTTTTTACAGTACCGGGTTGCTGGTCCGATGCTATGAGTGGTATTAGTTTAAGACAAAGCGCTGATTGAGACTAAATCATCCAGATATTTCTTCATAGAACCAAAGCCTTTCTTTCATGGGGTACCTTTTGTTACCAGGACGACACATATATTTGCCCGCCACCCTGGCACAAGCAACATACTGTAGAATAGTCCTCAGCTGGTCTTCAAATTTCCTGCGCATATTAAAAAAAAAATACTGGACACTGACCACCTCTATGAAAAAGACAGCCCTGAATCTTTCCATTGTTTACTAGTTTTACATAAAATTATATTCTGGTTACCCTCGACTAACTTATAGCACGACATCGACGCGTGATTGTCCACAAAGAAAAAAAGAAATAGTAAACTAGTCCATAAAAACGACAACTTATATTCTGACAACTACAGGAAGAGTTAACATAAATGTACATTCACTTGGATTTTCAAACTTGTGAAACTTTCGTTAGGTCTTGGCTTACTTTTGCCACAAGCATAGATTCAGTCTGCTTAGGGCCTTCAGAAAACATGTTGACAACAGTTAGATCACAAAAATAGACCAGAAAGTTACAAAGACAAAGCTAATATTAGTTCAAGTGGCGGGCATTTTGGATTTCGCTCAAAACACCAGGAAAAAAAAACTTGTCAAGTTGCTCCTTTGGGATTGATGGAAAGAATTGGGTATTAGTAAATTGTGTGTCAAGTTTTACAATGTTAGCCATATTTGAGAACTTGTCTGTTCTTCTTTTTATACCGTTCAGCTCAAACATTTCATTTCGCCTCTTCCTCCCAGTGTTTTCCATTTCCCCCCGTTTCGTACACCGCCTCAATAACGTCACTTCTCCTTCCTTCATTTCCTTCCTTCTTTCTATCCTTTCTCCATCCGCGTTTCATCCTCCTCTCATTCCTTTATCCATCATGGGCTCCTCCAGTTCATTTAATTTTCTTTCCTCCGCTCTTAGTCTCACTGCTCCCCGCTTTGTTTATCCTGCCCTCATTATCTCCCCTACGCTTTGTCTCCTGCCAATGTCCCTTCACCCTCCACCACCTCACGTCCTTCTTCACCCTTCTCGACCCATGGGAATCCTTGGCCAACTGCTGCTCCGAAGGTTCTTGTTTTACTCCCGGGCACTGATGACAAACCCTGCTGTTCCACAGAGATCCTATGTTAAATTTAGGGAGTCTTTGAGACGTGGTCCTCCCTGGTTATTCCGCCTTGTAACCATTTCTCGGGACAGCCACATCGACTGTCTCCAGAACTAGAAGGCCTAGGGGGCTTCCGACCGCTTGGGAGAGGGGATGAAGCATTTCACTTTTATTGCGGAATACAGTAGACACTTTGCAACGTCGCCACATTTCCTTATCTTAAAGGAAACGAAAAAGTAGAGAAAATAGCTTAAATGATTATTCTATTTAATAGGAATATTAGAACACCCACCTTGTGTATTAGCGACCCATGCAAAACAGCTCCTCTGGCCTTGGGTGCAGTTTGCAAACCGGTTGTAGTCGACGACACGAGATTGGTAAAGTCATGTATGATGTTCATGCCACTTCGCGCGGGGGAAGTGACTTGAAGTGTTTGCGTTCGTTATGAACATAATCAATCTCTATCGGGTGGATGGTGTCACCATGGCCTTTGTAACCGTCAGTTGATTTGTGCACCTGAAGAACGGACGCCGATCTGAAAAACTTCTCAAAAGATCGCGACCTCATCAGACGATGATCTTCAGCCGAATAGTGTCCTTTGGCGCTGACCAGAATAAAGTCTATAAAATGTGTCTTCGTGCTCTTCACGTGACTTCCTCTTGGATGAATAAAATCGCCTGTTGGCTGCCATAACAAATGCGTAAGTCGTTAGTATCAAACTGGTTAATCATACTAATTTTTATAATTTCGATTCACTGAGGGGCGGGTTCCTCATGAATTAAATCGTCTGACGGCAGCTAGATGAAGTGTGAATAGCAGTGGCCGAGGAACCCTTACAACCCCCCCTCCCCCACCGTAGCCGCCCCTTCCTCGCATAGTTCTACGGCACACGTCTGTCCCATGGTGTGTCTCCTCCCCCCCTCACTCTTTCACCTCCCCCTTTCCCACCTTCTCCTTCCCCTCTCCCACTTTCATTCCAACCGCTGGAGCTGAGACAGGGGATTTGAGGGTATAGAATGAGTGAAGAACTCTTACGCTGTACAGGGAGCATTTCTCTACTGAATAGAATTATCTGGCGGCAGTAAGGACAAAGGTGTAGAACGTTGGAAGCTATGGAAGGGTTGGAGAGTCCTCAGCGAGTCGGCGTCTGTGTACCCCATCACCCTTTCTCGACATTCATCAAAAATATCAGATTCTTTTTGCTTCAGGGATATAAATTGACTTTTAATATTTTATATATATTTTTTTCGGTGTCCTAAAATAATTGGTATTTGGTTCTAGTAATAAGTAGAATCAGAGAAGACGAAAAGGGAAGAAAAGAATGAAGAAAACGGACTCACTCGAACACAGAAAAGTAATCGTTGACAAAACATACACCCATCACAGATTTTTTTTTCATTTTTTTCTCAGATTTCATCACCACTCAAAAACTTTTAATAATTATTTGAATAAGGTTAAAAAATGTATGCCAAACAGTAAAGTACAGTCTTTTGGAAAAGCGTTTTATCGATACTTTCGTGTGACTGCCGAGGAGGCATTGTTTCTCGTCCAACGCGTCGCGTTCTCCCGACAATGCAATACCCAAGGTATCATATTGCACACTACAGAAGCCCTTCCCAGCACCCCAGTTTAAAAATCTAATCTAATCATTGGGCATAATAGAAGCTTTTACTGACTCTTTCTAGAAATGAATTTTAACGTACACAGTACAAGAAGTACTCGACAAGCTGGAGACGACGCTAAAGGGAGGGAGGGAGGGGTGGGGGGTGGGAGAGAACGTGGGGAGACATCCTGCTAGGGTCGGAGGAAAGAGGGGATGGGGGGGGGGCCGAAGAGTGAAGCCCAGCACTCTGGAGGAATACCCCTGAAGGTGAATAAAATAGTTTACACTTAGCCATAATAAAATGTCTAGAGATTATTCTGGGGGCTTGGCAGCTACATCGAGACCTGGTGTTCAATGAGGACTAGTCTGAATATAATCGGCTGTTATCAGAACAAAGTTTCTAAAGGGTTTCGATAAGTGAAGGAGATATATTTATCTGAGTAAAATATGTTGCCATTAGCCAGAATGAATCTCTAAAGAGATCACTTGGTCTTGTTGGGCAAAGGTGAAGACGAAGGTGATATGAAGGGGAATGAGGTGTCGTTGTGTCGCCACATTCAGGAGAGGGGGGGGAAGAGAGGGGGTTCCGTGGGTTGTAACCCGATCGAGGAGGGGAGAGTGTGTGGTGGGGAGGGAGGGGAGGGGGGAGATGGTGGGAGATGACTGGCTTTCGGTCGAGGGGTCGAACGAGTTGCGTCAGGTCGGGTGAAGACGTTTGTTTTTCGAATGTCCCGATAGATATGGATAAACAATACAATAAAATAGAAAATAGTTTAAGTTAATATGTAGTTCCTTGTGTAATTGTATCCTAGCAGGCTCGCTCTAACCTAACCCCACTTACCTAAATGAACTGGCGTTTATTTCCCTGGAACCAATCAGTTACTCGGGTTTGAAAATGTGCTCATTCGATTCTACGCGAAATTTTATCTCGGTAGAAAATAAATAGGACCAAACCTAACCCAACCTAACTTCATCATCTCTGTGTTACAGTTGGGAAGCTCGTATTATGTTTGGGCACAACAAAGCAGTCACGGGACAGGAGGAGGATGAGGAGGAGGGGAGAGTTAAGAAGGCAGGGAAATGGGGGACAACAGAGGAAGGCATAGATGAGAGAATAGGCAGGCCTGGCCAGGAAAAAAGGAATGTGGTAGAGAGGACAGAGAGGCAAGGGGGGAAACAAGGGTAAGGGGGGAAGTTGAGGTGAGGGAAGACAAGAGAGCGCTGGCGCTACGAGGGCGGAGGAACAGTGGGGTAAAGAGGGGTGAGGGACATTAGAGGAGGGGGAAGTGAGGGGTCTCAAGGAAAACTTGCTGCACGTAGTCACTTATTATGACCCTTGTTCTTCGCTTCGTTTTCCCTCATACCTATCACCCCCCTTCTCTCTCTCTCTCTCTGTCTGGCTGGCTGGCTGGCTGGCAATTCAAACACCCTTTTCCCACCTTCCCTTTCTTTCACCCTTTCTTCACTCTCGTCTACATTCCCATCTTATCCATTCCCGTCCAAGATCCTATGACTAATAGGATCCTGGGTTCTCTCCCTACTTCAGAAAGACCCCTCCGTACCCCTTTCTCTGTCTCGCCCATTCCTGCTCTTCTCCTTTCCTCCACCTTTTAACCCTTGTCTCCACTCCCCCCCCCCTCCTCACTCCCCAAGTTCCGACAAGGACCTCCCTGCTACGACCACCTCGAAGGTTTGGTACTGCTTCATTGTGCGACCACATTCCTCCTCCCTTGTCACGGCGCCCCCCGCCCCCCCCCCACTTTCCATACACTGGGTGTCCGCGCGGACCACCTGCAAATGAAGCGGCCATCATGCAGACGAGAAGTTGTCATGATGGTGGCGGTGGGGGGGGGGGTCGCCCCTAGGACGACCCCATCAGAACAGTGCGACAGACGGTCCTCCTCCTCCTCCTCCTCTTCCTTTCTGCACTTTGAAACGACGACTGGCTCCCCTCATGGACGGCGTCGTGTCGACAGTCACCTTGACTCCCCGTGGACGTTGTAGCTGCTCTCGGGGATAAGTTGGCCGCCCCTTGTGTCCTGCCAAGTTCAGATGATTATTTTTAGAATTTCTTCAGCAATAACAACCAGCGTGTCTGTCCTTGGAGACCATATAACACCTAAGAATGTAGTCATATAGATTGTAAGAGATATTATCTAAGGAGAGGAGTAGAGGGATAGTAGGAGCTACTAATCATCATAATTTCTTTTTGGGTGGAGCTTATTCTCCAGTCACAAAATGTCAATGTGTGGCTCTGGTCCATAGGGGTGTTACGAAGTTCAGACGACCCCGAGGAACGACGGAAGCCCATGGTGCGTTGTGACGCCCAGAGTCCTCTCCCAACTTGTAACACACACGACCATCGACCAGTTCTCCTCTTTTATCGACTTGATCAATCCACATCCTCCAGCTTCCTGCAGAAGAAGAACAGGATAACAAATGACCATTCTTGGGTACAATGATAGGCTAGCACTTAATATGTTGTTAGCCTTGTGAGCTCTGCCGATGAAAAATGATAAATTAATTACTTAACAAATAGATTAATGTAATCTAATGAAAATGTAGTCGATCGTCCTTCCTTGGAGAGGGAAAGAATGTTCCAGACGCCCACACGGAGAGCCCATCGGAGGTTCATCCCGTGCCAGGCTCATTCGCCTCACATCCTTTGCCTGATTGGTGGATTTGACGGAGGCAGGTCGCAAACAACCCCACCCCTCAGGCACATCTATGAATAAAAATCGTCTGACACCAGATCTTGGGATTATGTTGCAACTTGCACCGTTTATAAGATTCGAAATGTCTCAATGGTTCTATCGGTTCGGGCCCAAATCCGGCACGCTTCTGATGACGCTAGTGGGGTAATAGGTAGCGTGCTGGTCTCGCATTAGCTTAATTGTGGGTTCGAATCCCACACTCTTCTCCAATTCCCTATTGAGAGACCACGGATGGATGATGCTAATTTTGCGGCGTTTCTTTCCACGACAAAATGGATTGTCCTGCCAGCCTCTTTTGGTGTTTACGCTTTAATCATGTGAAAATTGTTGTTGCTGTTTTTGTGATAATAAAAAAAGAAGGAAATAGGAGGCCACACAAATAAGCTGTGACGTCACGAGTGATGTCGTAGGTACGAAGGACTGAGGAGGATTTTTCATGTCGATGATTATATATTATCGACTTTTCTCCTTGAAAACAAACTGCCGTTTCAAAGACCTATCAGTTGTCATTTTTTCATTCTTTCTTGCATCATGGATAGAAAAAAAGATAATATTGGTGAAATTGTTATCATTGTAAATTGAAGTGTACGTGATAACACCCTTTCCATGTGGGCGTTTTTTGTTTTGTTTTTTTGAGTGATTGAATGTGCGTGTGTGTGTGTGTTTTCACTTGATTGTGCTTACATACATGAATAGACAGAGGCACATGGAGAGCACAGTCAAGGTTGTTGAGTACACCGATTTTGCAAAGCTTAAATTCGTCTCGGGATTGTTACTTGGCGGTCCCTTATACCTGTCCTCAGCAGGAAATGTTTCCTTTGTGAATTATGTTTTTCTTTTGCGCTTCTATACGGTGTGGCCATGTCACCCCTCGTCCTTCTTTCCTTAAAGTAGTTAGTTGAAAGGAATTTTCACATTTGACCAATATAAATACATTCTGTTCACATTGTAACTCGTCAACTAGGGTCTAGCTTTCTATTTACAGTTACGCATATTTTGCCCTTTTTATCGCATTGTTCCCAACTTTCATTCGGTACGCTAATCGGCTTACTTCCGTTTTCGTTACCTCGCACTCCCAGGCGTTGCTTGCCACTTACCACTTCTGGCTCCACATACAGAGGATTTCGCAAGATCACTCGTTTTCTGTCCTACCGTTTTGTGTCACATGTGTGTATGGTTGCGTTTTCTTTCAGCCAAGTCGTTCATGTACACCGGGAAGATGATCGGCATTGGTACTGATCCCTGAGGCACTCCGCCAGTCCCATTTCCGTCCTGAGAACCTCCACAGCCGTTCTCGTTTGTCTCCCAGTTAAATCCAGTCCAATATTTCCCCTTGGATGCCTCTTTTGATTCCCACTTTCCACATTCTTTTTTTTCGAAGGGTTTATTGAAATCCTGATATCCAGTACACATTCGACCCAGCCGTCTCGTGATTATAAGCACAGTGCCTGGTAGTGCCGTACATTATTAGTAATTTTACTATCAAGGTGGATGCAGGGCAGTGGAAGGTGCACAAAGATAAATAAAACAATTTGGTGGAAGCACTAATATAAATGACAGTGCTACATTCCACGTGGGTGACTGATCGAAATAGGCCATAACCTCTTGGTCACTGACATGAAGATAGCCACTGAAAGTAGCCCCAATTCTCCTTTCTGGTTGGTTCATCTCTTCCTGGCTGTGGGCGGCTGCTCTGGGGCCGTGGTAGCAATATATTGACATCTGAGAGAGAGTTTTGCTTTTTGTAGCAAATACTCTGCTCGACTTTAAATCACTTAATTAAAAGTATGTTTTTCTGTAATGCTGTACCATTTTCTTTGCTACTATTCGCTTAGCATTCTATGCTAAATAAGGAATATTGCAAATAGATTTCGTGCTTCTTATATTCATAATATATGTATATACGAGTACATACACTGTATGTGAGTTTTACATAAGACACCATTTGATTCTTCTGTTTATATGAAGTCTGTTTCAGGCTGAATACACTTAGCAATTGTAATCCTATGGAAATTGAATATCACTAGTCTTACAACAATATACTCGGGTTTAATGCATTAGTTTAGATACATTATTTTTATATGAAGTGGGGGGGGGGGTGGAAATGACGCATCGCTTTCCAGTTCTATATTGAGCCTCAAAGACCAAAGTTGTGGATAGGAATGGACTTTCTCTATATGGGAAAATCCACAAGGATGTGGAAGTGCTGTAGTTCTCACTTATCATGGGTTCGGGTGTCCGCAATAGTGCCATGCAAAAGGAGCCTGCAGGTACACAAAATAATTAAAAAATTGCAGTATACAAACCTGTCAGACCCATCAAGGAGAGTCCAATAATACGACACTGTAAAAGACTTCCAACAAGTACATTCATCCCAAATTTCTGTCATCGATCAGTCGCGTACGACGCTCAGTCTACCCATTGTTAATATTGTTTACTGCATGGTCCTTGAATTTCTTTAAACAAATCTCAGTTACTTATTAACTGCAATTGACAACTCACACGTTTGTTCAGGCACAGCAAAAGGATTAAAAAGGATTAAAAAAGACGGACAGATTAGGAAGGTACAGCGACGAGTTACAAAATGGATACCATACGTCAGAAACAGATATAAAAACCTATCAAAACAATTGAGTCTGTTAAAAAATACGGAGACTCAGAAGAAAAGTTAAATAGGGCTATATGACTTTAAAAAGAGTTAATGATACCAGAAGTGAGAATCAGTCACACATACAAATCAGACGAGAAATAATGACATCAGGCTGTCAGAACGTAGGCTTAGTGTAGAAGTGGGTAGAAATAATATCGCCTACGGCTTAGTCAATTTATGCAATAAACTTCCCGCAGGTGCTATTACATGCTGTCCAGCTCCGATTTTTGAGATTCACTTAGATAAACACTTGAGCAATGGTCTGTGATGTTTGCCAATCGGTTATTTTGTTTGCTTGTTTACTTGCATGATATTTTCCTCCTTTTTTTCTGCAACCGACCTCGTTAAGGACTGAAAGGTCTCATGCCGGTATGCTTTTCTCTTGTAATTTGTTGTGAAAGGGACGAAGAGGACAAGAGAACACTCATGAAAAAAAAAAAAGAGACAAAGATATTGTTGGACTGGGGTGGGGCGTTCAGAGGGAAAGGAGGAATGGGAACCAAGAATTGAGGGTGAATGCAGCATCTGCTAAAGGGTGATATACGTCGGGATGTATGTCACGAAAAGCGTTTCTTGAAGAACTGACAAATAACTCGATTCATCGGAGGATGAAACGTCGAGGTGAGAGTTTAAAGAAGATGGATTTAACCGATGGGAGAGATGCAATTGAAAAGGCGATTACAGAGGCTGCAGAACGAAACTTGCCTGAATTTCAAGTGGAAGAAAGGAATGAAAAAGTCTATATAAGGTCAATGCAGAAACGTGGGGGATTATCTTGGAAATGGAAATATGAAAACAGTTGGCGAAAGGGGGAAAAATGACATACAAAGGACAATTCGTAGCACACAGATTAAAGAATATGACGTACTATCATCTCGAGCTTCTCGTGATGGAACCCCGCTGTCCTGTGGCAAAAGGCAACGATCTTCGGGACATTCCTTAGATTTCGCAGAACAGTAACGTTGCACTGTGTTGAATGAGTGGGGTTTTGTATGTCACAGGATAGGAGGAGAACAATCGCTGGTTTTCTTCAAGAACATAATGGAAGTTATGTGTAATAGAAACCTGTTAGATCCTTTAGTGAGACCAAGTGCCAGTCCTTGGGGTTGCACCTGTGGGTGGAGATGAGGGTGTTTATGAGCTTTGGAGACGAGGACTGGGTAGATGACCATCCCCAAAATTATCGTACCAATTTGGAATAGGGAATAAGCTGTGTTGAATATCATGCATACCAAACCATGGCATGGGAATGTAGGGGAGGTAACTCTTGTCCTCCCTAGCTGCAAGCAGGGCAAGAAGCACCGTCTGTCCACATTCATCGAGTGACCGCAGAATGTTCGAGAAGAATCGGTAGCTACACCTCCCCGACGCCACCCAGTCCTCGCCACCCGCCCTCGTCAACTCAGCTTAAGTTTCCGTTACACTTTCCCTTTTTTCAAATCCCTTAAACATAAGAGAATAAAATCGTAATTAAATTTAAGAAATATGTGGGTTTTTGTTGTTGTTAAATTCTTATGGAAGAAAGAAATGGCTTGTCTTTACGTCAACAGGTGGGCAATGAAAATAGCTTGAGCACAGATTACAACCACGATACCCTCGCGATTTCAAGCCAGCATGTGGCTTATCTCTTAGGAGATCAAGTGGGAATATCGCAAATATTTCCCGACCAAGGCCGGTTTTGGGTGAAAAAAGATGAAAATCCGAACGTTGTGTGTAACCAGGAGGTAATAAGACTAATTACGTCAAATCAATTAAAAACGGGAACCCTGCACATCGTCTACATAATATTTTTTCTATTATTATTTGAAAAAATATACACCAACATCATACTAAAATAAATAGATAAAAATGGCGCACGTTTGAAGTCGTTCAATTTGAACAAAAAAGTTGTTTGCTCCAAAGACATTGCATAAGAAAGCGTACGTTCTGTGAGTACGACTGGTTTGATATGCAAGGCTGGCTGTCGATTGCCTTGGTACTGTAATCCCAGAGGATAAAATCAACGTCTTTGCTCGCAGCGTAGCGTCTCCTGGTGTAAGTTTCTCTCATCTTTAGCACATGATAATGAATGCAAGACTTTCATAATGTGTATAGAAAGTATGGCAATTTGTAAAGTAAAAAAACATGTGACGTTTGGAATGCGCATAAACACATGGCATATAACGAGTAGATGGCATGATCAAATGGCTGGACGATGCTGAAAAACACTGCAGCTTCGCCTTTGGAATATCTGGGATAAGCAAAAGAACAAGGGAGATACAGACAAGAACCGTTCGTGGCAACAGGTTGAATGTGTTCATAACAGGGACGCGGTGAAGCCAAATCGAGGGCAGTAAGATATCCAACGGCTGCATGGTGGTCGCATTCGCCTATGGACACGCGATTCTACTACTGGCAACAGAAACGGAACTATCACTTTAATATGCTGTGTTCACCGGGAAAAGTCTCAGTATTCGAAACTAGCATGATGGACGCATGAAGTAAGAACCATAGTGAACGATATGTTTTAATTTGACCATAAATTGTAAGTCCAATGAGACTTGGATGGGTGACAAAGAGAAGTTTGATAGTATTATAACCCACCTACTCCAACCAGTATTTTGACATAGAAAATGCATTTTAGTATATTAAATGATTGTGTGTTACTTTAGTGTAATGACAATGAATCGGAGTTCAATATTCCGTGGAGAACCAATAAGAATGATTAAGTTTGTTTTTCTTGTGTTTCCACCATAGCTGGCGGACGCCCCTCAAGGCATCGAACGCCGTATATTATTATGTATACGCTCGGAGGAGGAAGACCCCCAAGTACTCTGACCCTCTTTGTACCTTTGCCTCCTTTCTTGCTTCTATCTGCAGATCGGAGTGTTCCTCCACGAAATCCACTTACTTAGTCCACTTTTACAAGAAAAAAATTGATACGAAAGCAGTCTTCACGTTC
>NC_134778.1:59934802-59942302 GCF_046742065.1 Oratosquilla oratoria | reverse complement strand
TGCCCATGTTTCATACCCATACAGCAGGACAGGGAGTACAACCGACATAGTTCAGATCTTAGTCCTCCTGTATAAGTATAACAAAAACTCCAAACACTTTGGTTGAGTCCACAACCTTATGGGACACGTCAGTTCTGCGAAGGACTTCCTGGCACGATCCTCCACTGTTGTGCACAACGCCGCCAAGTTAGGTTAGACTTTCGAAGACCTCGTCCTAGTCACAAGCCCCCAAACGGCTGGACCTTTGCCTTGGTCTAGGAGACCTGGAGTGCCAGTGGTCTCGCCTCCCTGTGCGGTGACTTTAGGGTTGCATCCAAGAACTCCAGCGACTCCGCAAGGGTACATCATCATCGGCAAAGACAAATTCGATGACTAGTGTTGTCAATGGATGTTCCTCTGTGACATTGATCGACAACTTTCTCCAGTAAGGATTGAATGACTCTTCCCATGGGATTCGATGCTTTACAAGACTAGGCGCTGCCATTCACGCCACGATGGATGTCTAAAATATTCTGCTTGGAACTGTACCTTCAGTCTTCCGACGTCAACTCGGGCAGCAATGCATTACAAATTTGTCATCGAATTCCATACGGGAAAGCCATTCGGCTGTCCAGTAGCCAAATTATGCAGGTGTTAAGTGTCAAGTAAGGGCATCTCCCCTCTTACTTCCTGAATTATCAAGAAACTGTACACACCTCCTCCACGTATGAAAATATTCTATGTCCCAGAGTATAGGCCAGCCATCAGAACAATACTTCTCGCAGTAATCCCACATATTCACTGAAGATGTCAGAGCACCCCGCGAGGCACTGACCAAACGCTGTCTTGAGACCAATATAGGTTGTAATTAAATCCTATTGAAACTCATGTCGGCGTTCCACAAGAATACGAAGCCCTAGAATCCAGTCAGTTGTTGATTTATTGGATAAGAGCCCAGACTGCTGAGGTCTTGAACTTTGGCAGATAGAAGCGAACCCGTACCAGAACCAGATAAATGATCAGCATGCCCGGCACATTGAATATTGTAATACTAATCCCACAGTAATTATTACAGTCCTACGAGTCCCCTCTCCCTTTCCAGATAGGGGCGAATGTTATATGGGTTGTATTTTATGTTTTTTTTATATTGACCAAAGTTTGATTTATGGAGAACTTTAATGTAAGAATGTTGTCTGTGATAGAGGAAATATATATTCATAGAGAAATTATGCTACTTTATTATACTGCGAGTGTCCCCACGTTATGCTGTCCCCCCACTCTTAATACTGACCTGCACCACTTCTCTGAATATCCATTTCCTTCTTTGCCGAACCCTATGGTAGGTGAGGAAGAATACTGCCACTGACTGTTCCCATTTGAGTCGTAGAAGGCGACAAAAACGGGACAGGGATAGGACTAGGCATCCAACTCTCGGTAGCCCCAAAGGGGATATTCCTAAAAAAAAAGCAAAGGCATAAGAGGGTCTGGGAGTTTTCCAATCAGAACTCACAGGTTTGGTACAGATGAGAGTAAAATGGAAGAGATAGGCAGTATGTTTATGAGAAGAAAGATGGGTGTGTTGACATTGAGTGAAACTAAGTTGAAAGGGAGGGGCGAGTTTGAATTTAGGAGTGTTGTTGGGAGGGTGCCATAAGTGAAAAGAGGGCGAGGAAGAGAAGGAGTGGCTATACTAGTAAGTGAAAAGATAGGTAAGCGTGTGGTGGAGTGGAAGAAGGTTTTTTTCAAGGTGAATGTGGATTAAGGTGAAACTAGGAATGGGGATTTGGATTTTTGTAAGTGCATATGGGCCTGGTTGTGAAAAGAGTTTAGAAGAAAGAGAGGCTTTTTGGATAGATTTAAATGAGTGCATAGAGGGTTTAGAGACTCATCTCAATGAAGTGGAATTGGGAGATCTCAATGTAGATGTAGGGGATGAACCAGTAGATGAAGTGGTCGGGAAGTGTGGAGTTCCAGGAAAAAATCGTAGTTGAGAGATGATGGTGATGTGTCTAGAGCGTTGATGATAGCAAATACAGTGTGTAGGAAGGAAGTCAAGCATAAGAACACATGGGAGAGGGTGGTGGATGGAAGGGTGGTAGATACGAATTTAATGAACTATATAGTGGTAACCAGAAGAACAGTAGGAATAGTTTTGGATGTTCATGTTTTAAGGGGAGAGAGTGGGGGAATATCAGATAATTTTTTGGTGGAATGTAAGTTGAGAGTGGAGGATAGATGAATAAAGAGGAAAAGGACAGAAGGTAGGGAGGTGTTTTGAATAAACAGCTTAAATGAGAAAGAAAAGGAGAAGGAGTACAAGAAGAAGCTGAGAGAAGAGCGGGAGGAAGTGAAGGATAGATTAGAACTAGGAGTGGAGAAGGAATGGGAATGTTTCAAGGAGGGAATGACAAGGTATGCAAAGATGGTGTGTGGAACAAGGAGAACGGGAGGAAATAAAAGGAAGGGTAGTGAGTGGTGGAATGATAAAAATAAAAAATGTTGTAGAAGAGAAGAAACGAGCATTACAGGCTTGTTATAAAATAGGACGAGGAAATCATATGAGAGGTACAAAGAAAAGAGAAGTAAAGTATAAGATAAAGGAGGCAAAGAGGAGAGCAGATGTGAAATGGGGTAAGAGTATAAAGAAAACTTTGAAAGTAAAAAAAATATATATTGGAAGGAAATTAAGAGAGGAAGAAGAGGCGAATCAAGTAGATAAGAAAAGGTAAAAGGTGCAGATGGAAAGATGATAATGGAAGAGAAGGCAGTGAGAGGAAGGTGGACAGAGTATTTTAGGGAGTTACTAAATGTGAAGGAGGATAGGGAGGGAAAGGTAGTTGCAGTATTGTTAGGTGCTAAGAAAATGACAGTGATGAATGAGGAAAATGGAGAAGAAATAAGAAAAGATAAGGTGAAACCAGTTATTAAAATGATGAGAGTAGATAAGGCACCTAGGTTAGATGGGTGTCATGCGGAGTGTCTAAAAAAAGGGAGGTACAGTGATGGTGGACTGGCTGGTGAGATTATTTAATGTTTGTTTAAGAGAGGGTAGAGTACCGGAGGACTGGAGAATTGCCTGTATAGTTCCACTTTACAAGGGAAAGGGAGACAAATGTGGATGTAGTAGTTTCAGAGGGATCAGTTTGTTGAGTATTGTTGGGAAGGCTTATGGGAGGGTTTTGATTTAGAGGATTAGAGAGGAGCAGAGGGTGAGGAACAGTGTGGTTTTAGGACAGGTAGGGGCTGCGTGGATCAGATCTTTGTGGTAAGGCGGATATGTGAAAAAGCTTTAGAAAAGATAAGGATGTTTTTTGGCCTCTTATGGATCTGGAAAAGGCTTATGATAGTGTAGACAGGAAGGTATATGGGAGTTATTGCATATATATGGGATAGTAGGAAAGCTGTTAAGGGCAGTCAAGATTTTTTTATGAGAGTAGTAGAGCCTGTGTTAAAATCAGAAATGGATAGAGTGAGTGGTTTGAGGTAAAGGTGGGACTTCACCAGGGATGTGTCGCCTTGGTTGTTCAATTTATGCATGGATGGGGTGGTGCGAGAGGTAAACGAAAGGGTAATGGGCCGGAGATTGGAGATTGTTAAAGAAAATGGAGAAAATGGGAGATAAACGAGTTGTTGTTTGTTGATGACACTGCGCTTGTGCTGGGATCAGAGGAGGGATTAAGGAAGTTAGTGACGAAGGTTGGGAAGGTATGCGAAGGAAGTTGAAGATAAATGTGGGTAAAATTAAGGTAATGAGATGTACAAGGGGAGAGGGTGGCAGCAAATTGGAAGTGAGTATTAAGGGAGGAAGACTGGAGGAAGTGGATAGCTTTAGATACTTGGGTGTGAATGTGGCGGGAAAGGGAAGAGTGGAGGTGGAGGTAAAATGAAGCTTGAGAGAACCAAGTAAATGCCTTGGTGGATTAAAAAGTATAATGAGAAATAGACATTTGGGAATGGATGCTAAGAGGAAATTATATGAAGGAGTGATTGTACCGACAGCACTGTTTAGGGCAGAAACATGGAATATAAGAGAGGAGGAGTTTGAATGTGTTTGAGATGAGGTGCCTGAGAAGTAGGATAGGGGTTACTCGACTAGATAGAGTGAGAAATGAGGAGGTGGGGAGGAGAGCTGGGGTGGAAAGGGAGTTGGGAGATAGGTTTGATGAACGATTTTTGGGACGGTTTTGGCACATGGGAAAAATGAATGAAGAAGTATTATTAAAAGAGGTGTGGAAGGCAGAGGTGGAACATGGATGGGGTAAAAGGGGCATTAGGGAAGAGGGGAATGTCTGTTGAGGAAGTAAGGGAGAAGGCAAAGATAGGGATGAGTGGAGATTGGGTGTGTATGGATGATGCTGTGATGCATGGAAGGGAGTGGGTGGGGATGGGGGTGAGGGAGTATGTATGCATGATATTTTGACGCAGCCCGAAGGGATCTCCCCGCCTTCTCTTTTTCTGCATGAGGGGACAGAGAGGGGGGTCGCCGATTAAGTGAATCTGTCTTGCTGTGGATGTGTTGTGTCTTTCTGCATTGCTTTTGACCCAGGGCACCGGGCGAGATGCAGGGATGACTCGTCATCCAGGAGGAGCCAAGAAAAGAGGGAGGAGGGGTGGTGAATGGGAGTGGAGTATGTTGGTATGAAATGAGTGGAAGTGGATCTATGTCTTTGACTTTGGCTACCTCCCTTGTAAGGGGGAAAAGGCCATTGATATATGTATGTATGTTTTATTAAGGAGTTTTGGTGGTTATACTGTTTGTTCATGGATTGTAACGGGATATATGGGTGACAGGATCAAAATGAGAAAATAAATTATATAAAAAGGAATGAAAATCGCGTTTCTCTTTGGTGATCACATACTCCAATTGGCGCGTCGTGGCCGCTACTGGCACTGGTTAGGAAACCTGAAGGATACCCAGTACCAATGTCAAAAAAAAAAAAAAAATGCTAACAATGTGACGTTATGAGTAGGCACGCCAGGTGCCAGTCTGAATATACAAGTTGAATTATTCAAATTTCTAAATTGCTCGTGGCGTCATATCGTTAGTTTTATTCCAAAACAAACTGGACAATGTCTATTTGAGACTGTGTTCTTTATGGAACTGCAGACTGCGATACGCCATGACTTCATCGGTAATTTCTAAGGTAAGTTTTCTTTCCTTGGGCCCTATCAAGGTCCATATATATGGACCTTGGGCCCTATTCAAGACATTTCGTGGTGTGTCGTGTATGTCATAGATTTAAGGAAAGATGATCCCCGTATCACTGAATTTACGTTTTAGTACAGAGCATCCTGCAAGTTCCTTGACCACGCGCTCGCTTGTCAAACATGAAACTATTTCCATAGACTGACGTTCAGCAGTCAGTTATGGATGAAGTGTAGTCCTATTCCAACGGGGTTTTAAATATAGCGTACGGGAGGTAATACCAGACATGTTAACTTTATAGACGATGACGTGGGTTAAATAGAGCGTTAATCATCTCAACGAGCCCTTTCTACCGTAAACAGGAGAATACTGGTTAACAAGAACCTTTGGTAATTAAACTCCACCCAAACAGCATTAGCAGTCTTTTGTTTTCATATTCATCTCTTGTATTCAAGCTAATGATCTAAACGGACTAATTCCTTGCCACATCAATAACTACGTTAACGTTTTAGGATGTATTTATAACTCCAGTATTCGCAGTAATTATTCACATTGTGGCTCAACTTAACCTGTGTTTCCACCAGGATTACTAACCCTTTCGAAGCATAAAGGACTCGCGTAATGCTGAGAAATCCATCTTTAGGAGTTTTCAAGAATCGACCCATCTTTATACACATCTCTCATTGTGGGTGCTCGAATTTCGAATGAGTTTATTTTTGCCACATGTTCTGTAATCTTCCAATCGAACAACGACGATTGTAAGAAGGCGTTTCTAAGGTAAGGTAAGACAGTATCTAGTTGTAAACCCAAGAGACAAGGTTGTCATTCATGAACGTGTGGACAAACATGCCGGCAGACAAGACAAAGAACTGAAGGGAATAAGCAAAAAACGCAGGACCTGTTGGCAACCCCCAGAGGAATCCGACCCCCCATCTCCTCCACGGTTCCTCCTAATTCTACTTTAGTTCCTATTTCCTCAATCTTTACTGGAAGATCAAACCTCGAACTTGTCACCATCGCTATAATCAGTCTGTCCATGGGGTAATCAAAGTATAAAGTCCTCAAGAGTTGCTGTAGTAACAGCTCTTGGGCAGCTGCGGCTCGTCACAGATCTCAGACTTTTTTTTTTCAGTGTACTTCAACCATGAAGTTTACTATCAGGTAACCCTCTGAACTCTGCTTTAAAATTTCCTCTTGAAATTCCATTCTGCCTGTTATAGCTTTCGCACTTTCATTGGTTGCTTTTGTTATTGCATATTCTGTGTCCTACTTTCAACTTGTATTAGAGTCGGTTGTCTTCTTGATTTCCATTTTCCTCTGTCTTCTTGTTTATTTGATCAAGTATTACTTGTTCAGGAGTCTAACGTACAATTCAGATTTGTCTGTAAGTTGACCGAAATTCGTTATGCATCTCTCTTTGGCATATTCATTACATTTATAGCCAGTGTTATCGCCGTCTAGCATGGCCTTATATTTTATGTAGCGTTCCTGAAGAAACAGAATACTAAATTGCCAAGCGTACGCAGCAGGAGCAAGCATTCACGGTTGTGATTTAGTACGTCGCGTGGATTCTATGAACATTGGGGCGTATAGTGCACGTGATTTCGTGACTCTGCTCATGTGCTCATTTGCAATCTGAGTATAGACCTCAGTCTTGACCAGAGAGGAATGAAAACATTCTGTGTCAAACTCGAGAAATCGACAACCCAGACCTTTGAAATGTTAAAGCGGGCTTACAGCAATGAAACAACAAGGTAGGCGATGTATTTTGATTGATACTTCCACTTCAAGAAAAGTAGAACTTCGCTGGAGGATCTGGAGGATCAAAAGAGGTCATGGCGACCTGCAATAAGCACACCACCTGAAAACGTTGAATATATTGCCCAGTTTGTGCGTCAGAATCGTTGGATTGCCGTCACAGAAATTGGTGACATTATCAACTTGTCATATGGTTCGGTTCAGGCAATCCTGATGCCCAGTTTGAACAAAGGAAGCACCCTGTCTGCGAGGATATCCTTCAAGAGACTTCGGTTGATCCCTTTATGTGCAGGTTGATCACCGGTGACGAGACTTGGGCCACGGTTATAACCACATGTGGGGCAAGTGAGAAGCGCGATCATTTTTTTTCGACACTCGCGGGGTTATACATCATAAATTCATCCTTCAAGGACAGACTATCAATACAGAGTTCTACTGTCTTATTCTAAGGCGTCTGAGGGAGAACATCGGGTGCAAATGACCGGAACTTGCGCGATGGCAATTGGGTGCTGCAACATGACAACGCCGCTCACACACGCGAGTTTTTGGTCCACGCCAGCCCAATCATCTTACTCTAAGATGGAGTCCTAACAGAAGAATCTTTGTTTTAACACCGG
>NC_134778.1:59924802-59932302 GCF_046742065.1 Oratosquilla oratoria | reverse complement strand
ATATATATATATATATATATATATATATATATATATATATATAATATTCTTCTTTTTTAAGAAAAATAGTCACGTTGTGTGTAGGGACTACCGAATTGGGCCGATTCTAGTCAACTCTAACGAGTTCGATAGAGTAGAAGCAACTTCGGTTACAATCTATTGTTCTTCAGAACTCGAAATGTCAGATTACCCTTGCGTCGTACATTAAGCAGCTGAATGACAAACTAATATAAGTTAAGCCTATACGAATGTTAGACATGTTGAAATGTTTAGTGACGTCTAGAATACTGTAGGCGAAAGCTTCCTGCAGCTCCTCAGATTCCCGAAATTCGACGAGAATCGGCCTAGTATGAAGAGATTATATGTAACCTAGAGAGTATGAACTATCCGAAACCTGTCTTATTTCCCAAGGAAACTGACAGCTCATCACTGACACGAAAGCAGCAAATGCCAAGAAATGTCAGCCACAGTCATGTACAGTGTTTTCTTTTCTTTCTTTGTTTTCTGTCACTGCAGCAACGTTGACTGCAAATAGAAACAACTGTTTCGGGAGCAACGTGATCTGACAGTCTGGAAACAGCTACAGTCACGAACAAAAGTTTTGACCCACGTATCAGTTTCCACGATGTCAATATGATCTTACAGTCAAGTACCTCATATATCTTTCTATAGTATGTAGCTTACATTTATTTAATTTCCTTTAATAGACAAAATAAAAGTTGTCAAAATAATTTTGTATAATGAAAAACTCTGGATATATATATATATATATATATATATATATATATATATATATATATATATATATATATATATATATATATATATATATATATATATATATATATATTATAGTGACAGTATGCCCTGGTCAACCATAGCTGTTCAACTGAAATTGTCATCACTAAAGCAGCCATTACACAATCCTAAATAATACTCAATATGTATTGCAAAAAAAAAATTGCATTCAAGTTGTATTGCATACAGGTGGTATTGGGTCAGTTTTGTTGTCAGTTTTACTGACCACGTGTGTTATACTTAACACGAGTCTACAGATGCAGAGAAATATAACTCTCACCCATGTTCAAACGTTCACAATATTTAGATTTTCCCGATAAACGATGGGAATTACAAATAAAAACGGTTGTTTCAGAAGCACAAACATCCGCAATAACGTAACAAAGAAGCGAATACGTTACCGGGGGAGAATGTGGCAGCCAGGCAAAGCAACACAGACAGACAGGTAGAGTGATCTAGGTGGTTGCACTCTCGCATGCCAAGTACAGCCTCAATCACAGCAATACACGGCTGGCTGGTGTAATAACGTCGCGAACTTCACGACGAGGTAAAACAGGGATCGCGCCCCACTGCATGGAAGTTGCACTGAGACTACAAGCTGGTATTCTCCCCTTCAGCAAAGTATGTGTTGCAATATCACAATAATGCCCGTAGATCCTGTCTGTACATGATGTCGTCTAGGAGGTAATGGTTGTCAATCTCGCGGCAAGCACGTGTTTTACGACTAGTGAATGTCTACAGCCCAGGTGACATGGAATAACTACAACTCAGGTGATAAAGATTTAGGCACAGTAGTCGATACTCATGCACCAAACGGTAATTGAAACAGATTCATTACAGGTGACACGGAGCTTCAAAGATGGTGTTTGAAGTGATGTGATTCATTGTTGTAATACATTGGAGTTCCATCGTCAACTAGCACAGTTCATGGGTTCAACAATCGACGCAGTGTGGACGACAGCTGCTGCAGGTAGCTACAACACCACGGATTCACGTGGCAATGTACAGGTGATACGCATAGGTTAGTCACTGTAGACAAAAGACGGAATATGTGGTGCATGACATCAGCTAGTCCTGGAAGTGAAAATGAAAACCCATCCAGCTTATGCACTCCAGTGATCAAGTTTGAGTGATTCGGTGCAAGACCAAACAATAAACCAACCCTCCCTCCCAATATTTCTTTCAAGGCATGGCCCACAAAAACTAAGTTTCAATTTATACATTTTAGTTGGCTCCGGCCATTCCACGACCGCCATGGCAGTGCGAAAGCGCACCGAACAACGTAAACAATCACAGACTTGCTCCAAGCTTCCTGCACTACTTCCACCCTTCCCTGTAGCAACCCCTATCCCCCCACCCCCACCCCCAACAGCAACCCATCACACCACACCCTTCCCCATCTTGGACCCTAGCGAACGGACGAATTCTCGTGTAACAGCCTCCAAGCCCACCAGGCCATTCTAGGACATAACGAACACATATTAAAATGTTGCGTTGCCACCGCGAACGTGAGGAGTTGGACAAGAGGTAGGGAGGGAGGGGGTGTGGGCACAACGCAAGGGCGAGTGCAACGAGCAGACGACTTATAAGTGATACAGACGGTAAGTATAGGAGGCAAAGCCTCACCGACAAGAATACAATAGAATACACTAACTAAAGTATTCATAATGGTCACAACAATAAAAGGACCATCTACAAATGCAACTGCAGCCGGAGGTCCCTAGCAGACGACGAAATGAATAACCAGATCAAGGAAGGGGCGCAAGAGGGCGAGCGAGATGAAAAAAAATACGTCAATTAAACTAGCAAGTCAGCTCGATTGCGTCCAGCCAGCAGCTACAATAGTAGAATTTAGACTGAGTTATGTAGAACTAGTAGGAAAGCGAAGTAGATGAAATGGTGAAAGGAACTAAGAAAAAAATGGAGGTCGAGGAAGAGACGAAGGAGGAAACAGTGGGAAGCGGTTGGGGGGTGGGGGGAGCGAGTGAGCGACCACCTCCGCTCCAATCAAACGCGGAGAGGAGCAACGACGACATGAAACAAAAGACAAATGCCACACCGTCGGCGGCCCCGCGCTCTCCATCCCAGTCCCTCCCTTTCTCTATCCCCCAACCCCCTCATCGCTCTTTCTAACCAGCCCTCTCTCCCAGCCTGCCTCCCATCACGTAAGACACTGCATCGTCTCCCAGCCAAGCCCTGTAACAACAGTAGAATTGGAGAGGTGTAAGCTAGAAGCAAGCATCGGCGGTAGCGGCGTGGGGCCAAGCAAGGTGGCGAGCTTGGCGCGGCTGGAGCGCAGAGTCGGAGGAGGACGCCATGGCACCGCAGCTCACATCGCGAAGCTGCGAATCGCCACTAGAGGCAGCAATAACTAGCGCCGAAGAGTGATAGTATAAAGGAGGAGTAACCTGGACGGGCAGTAGTAACCTCATTAATAGTAAAAATAAAGAAGGATGGTTAAATAAGCAGTAAAAGTAACTTTTTAAGGAACAGAAATAGTATGCAAGCAACAACCGTTTCGCAAGCGGCTCGTGGCGGTCTCCACATCTCTGCGGATTGAGGGGCGACGCAGTCACGCAGCACTGTCAATTACGAAGTACACAACTGCTCCCGCAACACAGCATATCCACCCGACTCGACTCTGCAAAATAAATTACGATTTTCCTTGTTTACCGTAGGACTACCTTTATGGTGTAGCACTACAACCAGAACTATTACCAACTTGAACAGGTTTTAAACAGATATACTCCTTGTCATATTTGTATGAATTTGAACTGTCACAACAGATTCAAACAATAGTTTCTTTCAACGTGTAACAAAGGGCTGTAAAAAAAGAGGACCAAAAACTTATTATATTAGAGGTCAAAATGTTGACTTGGCGACAATGATAATGCGTTTTCCAACATACAGTTAGTGTTGCTTGACTATATGCGCAGGGCTGAAAACCAAATAGTTTGTGTTTGACTCTGCAGGAAAAAAAAATCGAACATATCAAATGCAACACACCTAACCCGTTTGACCTTTGCTTACTCTATGTTCGCTGTACTGCATAGTCCTCTCCAATGTGCTTTTATCACATTATCATACCTTATCAGTGCCATCATTATATTATGGCCCATCAAACAGTGGCGACACATTTTTAATTAAATATAACTGTGTAAATATAGGCTAATGACATTTAAATTGTTAGATTATTCGACAGCATTAAAATCATTCAGCTTAATTGCAAAACGGAGTCAAAATGAAAGAAACTGCACACCGCTGTATTAGATGGTTTTGTTATCACTTTGGAAAGGTTTACGTTGACAATCTCTAGT
Organism: Oratosquilla oratoria; assembly: GCF_046742065.1. Taxonomy (NCBI): domain Eukaryota; kingdom Metazoa; phylum Arthropoda; class Malacostraca; order Stomatopoda; family Squillidae; genus Oratosquilla; species Oratosquilla oratoria. Next base: position 59,928,187 of record NC_134778.1, on the reverse strand, counting down.
ATTTACTAAAGTGGGCATTCAGAATTTAAGGGGGGGGTTAAGGTGTAATCTGTATTCCACGAAATTATAGATATCTTACCTGAGATTCATAGTTTCCGTTGGAAATATTTTTTTCATGACTACGCGATTTTTAACATATTTGACTTTCCTATAATTAGTTATCAGTCTGTATGGACCAATTGGAAACTTTCATTTTCAGAATGGAAGGTGTCGGTGTGGGAAAGGCATGCAGATACACGCCAGGGTGACCAAACGTTGGGGGGTAAGGAGACGGTTTCCAAGACGTTGGAAACGGCCGTTACAGGGTAAGTCAGGGTGATAAGCACGACGTGCAAAAAGAATCGATGTAATCGTGTAGCATGCAGGGTTTTTTTTATATAACGCACATACCAGAGGGAGAGAGGGGAAATCAGAAGATGGACATTTTTGCAGCACAAGAAGGCACGGCACCATGCTTATTAGTCTGTAGAACGATATTGATTTAAGTCCCGAGGCCGTACCATAAAATTCGTCTGTTGCAGCCGGGCGGTTTGAACTAGCGATTAAATATTTATTTCATTTCTGAGCAATAGGTATTATTTATAGTAAGAACACTAGCTGATTTTTATTCAGTTAATGTTGTTTAGTAAACAAACGGGCAAACAATACCAGATTCGTAACTAAGCCAGGCGTTTGGATTTTATAGTGCGACCTAAACTTAATCCCTGCAAGTGCGTGGTTCTACCTTCAAATGATTGAAATCGTGAGGCACTGGCCTGAACAGAACACTCTCAAGAACTCAGAAGCATTATCATAGGGATGGTTGAGTTCTGTTTATGGTCAAATAAAACAGTTAAGCATCAACCAATAAAAAGAACGTCGTAATGATGGGGTTCTGTAGAGAAGTGTAATCACCAAATAACAACCAGGAAAATATATATGTATATATATATAGAGAGAGAGAGAGGCAGACAGACAGAGAGAGAGAGAGAGGTGGGGCTGTTGGGTTGATCTAGTTAGGGTTAATATATCCATAGAGGTGTTGACCCACAGCTGAATAGAATCGCCAAGTGGCTCTCAGAAAAAAAAATGACGGCTACCAGGGAGATAATCCTGGAATTGAAATTCGACAGCTGTAATAAATGCTCCGCTTTTCATCTTCCTATTCTTCCTCCTCCTCGTCTTCTTCATCTGAACCTAAGCCATGAACGCCCTCGTAGTCGAGAGTGTTACGAAGATTGATAGAATAACCTGGCGACAGGTAATATAAATGGTCAATCGAAACAGGTTTTGCAAATATCTTCACGCCTGAAGGGGTATCCTGGAGGCAATGGCAGAGAAGCATAATAATAATAATAAGGTAATAAAATTGTAATGCGAGTGTATTTACTCAACCATAAGAATGGACTACATTCGTAAGGCCCTGTCTCTTCTACCTACTATCACGGTTTTGAATTGGCTTATGGTTATAGCTTGGGCTATTGTTCGCGTGTGTGTTTGCGCATGCGTGCGCGTGTATTTACAGAGTCGAGATTTTTCAGGAACGAGTCGGAATCGGTAGCCCTTCCTTTTATTTACAGTTAGTTCAAAACCTGACTGTTGATTACTGTGAGCTCTGAATGCTCGGGGTGCCTTCATCCCCATTTACAAATTTGCACCTGCCTGTGACCAGGTGTGCGCATTTCTGCCAATGCAGTGTGTGAGCGTTCATGTGATGTGTGTGTGTGTGTGTGTCTTTGTCTTGCTTTTCATGACTTCATGTTTTGGAGATTTATACTTTGCCCTTCACCCCCTTCTTCTTCATCTTCTCTCTTTCTAAATCATTTGTGGTATGAGCATCTCTTAATTTCTATCTGGGAAGTTGACCTCCTTAACACCTTTTTTTCTTGGTCTTTCGGACATTTTAATTTGTGCCCTCGTTTTCCCCACTTATGTTTTCATAGAAACTTCTTTGTGAGCTGTTCCCCTCAACACATTTATACATACATATACCAAAGGCTTTTTCCCCCCTTACACGGGGGGTAGCATGTATACAAGACCATTGTGGCTTCTCTTATCCAGTACTGTTATTTGGAGCTTCTTCGGCGCGGCCTTATACGTCAGTCCTTGCAGACCTGTTCCTCTCCTGTGACGCCTCACTGATTTTTTATCCGGTTTAGTTGTATCCTGTTAGTTAATACGACTGCAGCATATTCCAAAAAGAGTTTTATGTATTATGTGCCTAAATCACTGGCTGCATGCGCGTGTGTGTACTTATGTTGCAAAGGATAAGATGGATTCTCGTAGTAACCAGCCTCTCAGTATTGGTCATAAAGTGAAACCGAAAGTGTTCATCATGGAGGATCCACTGCAGGACCCGTCGCCCAATCCCCTTTGGGGTTGGTAATGCCTCCGTGCCCCACCACGGCGATTTCATTCGGCTCGGTAAGGTTACATGACCTCTATGAAGCGCACGTGAAACGTCGAGCGTGTTGGAATGGCTGTGATCATGAACAGAAACGGACACCATCGTCATCATCTCGATCATATTGACGAGGTGCCAGATGTACTGAAGTGCATCACTGGCATACTGCACCTCCAAGGTCTGCTGTTGCAGAGAGGGGTTGGGAAGCCGTCAAAGTGTGACTGGAACTATTCTCTAGCGTTCCCCGGGGACCGATCCCAGGCCTTATGCCTTCAGGGCAATGCTGGTAACATGATTGTACTCTTGTACCTCAGGCTGCCCAAGTTCTTATAGCGATTCATTCATGCCGCGTACAGATCTGTGTAAAGAGCTGAAACTCTTTCATTCCAGGATGAAACCTCCACCTTAATGAAAGACTAAGGCGTAAGTGAAAAAATCGGAAGAGTAGAGCCTTTGTCGAAGAGACAAATCGATAGAGCTCCACACCCATCGGTCCTTGAGGCTACCGGCAGCTGAGAGACATGGTTCGCCATCAAATAGAATAAAGCCAGTAATGTCTTTCCTTTTTTTTTCCTCTTTCGCATCAGCCATTTACACCCGTCCTTCTGTTTTATGGCACATTGTTGAACGCACTCATCCATGTTTACGGATGCTTGTTTAAACGCATCCATACAGTGTAGTCATGTCACCTATCTCAGTTCTCCCCCTCCCCTAGTGATCTTAATCGCGGTCTATATGCTCTGCATATGATAACATCTGTAAGCTGGTCGGCATTCTAATGTTATTTAATACCTTATCTAATTATGTTTTATCTTACCCTTCATTAGGGCTCCGTTTGTGTGTGTGTGTGTGTGTGTGTGTGTGTGTGTGTGCGTGCGTAGTTATATCTCGGCGTACGCATACAAGTAAGTTTTAAAGGAATGAGCCTATCCCAAGGAAGTTATTTTATCGGTTGTATTCATTTGTTTATTTGTCTGTAAGTAACTACAGGGAAATTACCTT
>NC_134778.1:59709802-59922302 GCF_046742065.1 Oratosquilla oratoria | reverse complement strand
GGTAACCTGTATACAGGAGCCACCGCCATAAGAGTAAAAAAAACTTGCTTGCGAAATTATGAGTTTATGTAGTTTCTCAAGATGGCCAGTACAGTTGTGCGCAGAACAATCACAACACCGGATTATGACGTCTTTCTTCCGTCGTACTGAAATCGAGTCCAGCCACCTGGTAGCCGATATTCACACCGCCCTCAGTGTTACAATTTTAAGATTTGATTGCAGTGCAAATGAAATGTCAAAACTGTGTAAAAAAAAAAAAAAGAACATGAGAATGTCTATATACTAATATTAGACCATAACTTCCTGGACTGTGAAAAAGAGAGAAAAAGTATGAATATCACAGAATGTCAACACCACTGAGTGAGACGAAAGCGTGTCGTGCCTGTGGCAGTCGACACAGACACTGAACATTAGATATATTCTTCTGGTTAAGAGAGGCGATTACAATGAATATAATACTCTTAGCTCAAAGTCTATTATCCTGGCTAATGGAGATGAGTGCAATGAACATATTCTTGGTTCAAGAATTATTCAACAAAAATATTTTAAACCACACAGTATCATGAATATCACATCAAATAAAAGTGGAGGTGTTGTATGCGAGTACACAACAAGTGTCTTCTCTCCTGACCTAAACGAACGGGGAACATACAGCAACGGCCAGCAAGCCAGCCATGCACGTCGCACGTCCAAGTACAGTGACATGATGCATCACGCCATCCCAACTCCACCTGAATGCATAGAATTGTTACTTCTTAGAAGGCAAGGTAGCCAATGCCTTGTTCACTCTCCTAACATATTACAGGTGAAGACTGTATGGCTGCTCTTGAAGACTTCATATCTTTAGCCGTTGGTTCGTGTTGGACGTTCATAAAAGAAGTGTCGTAAGATGACCATCCATGTAGATGTGGTTCTCTCTATAAGTTTTAACTTTGGATTCAAAAGGATCCATCTTGAGAATGGAATAAGCTTTCTGGGTTGACTCGAACCAAGCTGTAGTATGCATGACTCCCTGTGCAACCCCAGCCCTTGTTTCATTGGTATTTGCGTGTTTCCCCGTCTCCTGGTAGGACCTCCGTAACTCCGTACTTTTTTGTTTTTATGTGTGTTAGGTTGGCCAAACTCGTTCTTTGTCTGATTGAGTGGGGAATTTTCTGGATCTGCTCAAGTAGAATGTAAAATGAATCAATAATGGTAATATATTTTTTCCGCGACTGACTGTAGGTGATGCCCACATTGTTTTGCATCTCTCCTTTATGGGTATCTATAATTCGTTGACAAGTGTACAGAGCATTCTTTAACTCAAAAGCCATTGCATTGGTGTGATAGGTCCACCAGGGATAACAAATGCCGATGCATCCCTTGAGTTTGGGTAAGTTTTAGTTATATATTTAGTTGGTCCTGTATTATCTATTACACCCTCAATTGAAAGCAGAAGAAAATTACATTCTTTTGGTTTCAACATCGTCTGTGTGATTTATAATTAACCTGAAGGTGTGGTCAGATTTGGAGACCAAAATACAGGGTTCGTTGGGGTTTGAATACCCTAGCATATCACATTTTTTACTTTTTTTTCCCGAAGATACATTCTTGGCAGGATTCCTCTAATGGAATAACGACTTAAAATCTTCAGATAAAGACATATCTTCATGATCGGTTATATTGGCTTGTGTAGGAAGATATGCGAACAAAGGCAGATTTCTTTATCAAGTTTAACAAAGTTTCTTGTTTATATGGCTCTAAATGCCTCCTTAGCATAATTTTTTTTAGTACTCTACAATAGTTAAAAGGGAAGACTTCTCTAACGTCGTCAGGTTCTGTGAAGCGAGTTACAAACGATGACTAGATTTCTAGGGTAATCTGATCTGAAGAAAACGAGGTGGCATACACGAGAATTCTTTCTTTTGTGAGGGATTTCAGATAATTAAACCACAGAGCTGAACTTCATCAGTACCGTTAAAGATCCTTGATATTTGGTCTGTAGGGTTTCACCGGTTACCGGTATAAATACCAAAGATTGATTTGCAGAGAAACTTGTCTAACTGTCGTATGATCTTAATCTTTACAAGCGTTGTCGTCTCTGCAAAAAGCACGAACAAAAGAATGTAAATATATCCATATACTAGTCTTAGACCAGAACTTAAGTGTGAAAAATAGAAAAAATGTATGAATATCCCAGAATGGCAATACTTTGCATGGGGCGAAAGAAAGCGTGTCATACTTGCATCGGACGACCGACGATGGCGTTGCACACGACATATTTTCTTTTGAGAGAAGCAGTTGCAGAAAATTCGTTCTCAGAACAAAATCATTCATACAAAAATATACCTTAAATACAGTATTATTAATAACATAATTAACAAATAGAATCGATATATGCAGAACATAAGTGTCTGGATGCAACTTAAACGACCAACGGACGTTAGGCCAGCCGTGCATGTCACACTGTGACGCTCTGCATCACGTCCTCTCGACTTCATCAAGATGTGCGGACGTGACACTGTGTATTTACGTCATTTTGTATACGAAATGAGGAAGTCGGGGTGAAGAAACGGAAGAAAAAAATTAATACCGTGAACGAAAATGACGAAGGCGAGTGTGAAGTAGAAAAAAATAGTGTTTGAGAACAAGTCGTATAGGAAGAAAAGATATTAAGGAGGGTTAAGGGAGAATGAAAAGGAAGTGAAGGGTTGTAACACTCTTTTAGGTCAAGTAGATACAGGGAGGGAAAGAGGCAAGGCAAGCTAGGCACTGGAAGGGGACGAGGAAAATGTTGAAAAGAAAACTTGTTGGGGAGTGATGATAAGAGATAATGAAGGAAAGGAACAAAAGTAATTAGTAAGGAAAAAAACTTGTTGGGGAGTGATTGTGAGATATAATGAAGGAAAGGAACAAAAATAATGAATAAGGGACAGAGAAAAGAAAATCAGAAGAAAGCTGAAGAAGCGTAGTATCACTGGAAGAGAAGAGATGAGGAGGTAAGAGGAAGAGGTGAAAGAATGGAGGGAGAGCAAGAAAGAGAAAGTCGCGTACCGAAAAAATAATTATGCGTCGAGACGAGGGAGGTGAGTATCGAGAGAAGACTGAAAAGCTTGACCCTTTTTTCATCCGAGAGGTTCCCGTGAAGCTGAATTAAATCGCCTGGCGTCTGCAAGAACTAAACCACATACCAAACCAACTGACTGGAAAGTGTTAAGGACATGGAGAGGGGAGGGTAGGGGAGAGCTGATGGGGAAGGTCAGACAATGGGTGAGCGTCTACAAGAGACAGGAGAAAGTCAAAGATGGAGGGAGAGGAAGGGGGGCTAGGTGAGGGTGACGCTGAGCGATGTGTCAAGGGTGAGTGCTCAGCGAGAGCTGCTGGAGTCTGTCCGGCTCGTGGAGGGTGATAGGGGAAGAAGGGTGAAGTGGTCAGTGTGAACAGCGAATAATGCATGCAGGGTGTTAAGATCACGCTTGGCTGCGCTTAACTGGTGATCACGAGTCTTGCACCATGGTGAATCATAGCCAGCACGCCGATGCCCTCACCTTTGCCCTATGTGTTGGGACTCTTAGGGCATTCACCTGTAGCTGCAGTTATTGCCCTCTCGGATAAGAGATTCAGAGCTCATATGGCTCCTTCACACACAGCCTCACACTTCACACTCATCTCTTTGCACAGGGGAGACAGGAACAGCCTGATGTTGCGAAATGAAGATCAAATCTGGTCCGCAGAGCTGGGATCCCGGTTTTACGTTGTCAGAGGGACATGAACCCAGTAACCCAACGCTGGCGGAATGTGACGCTATCCACCGTACCAACACTCCGAATTGTCTTCACACACACACACACACACACACACACACACACACACACACACACACACACACACACACACACACACACACACACACACACACACACACACACACACACACACACACACTCACTCTTTCTCGACGGCGCAGTGGTAGCGTTCGCAACCGCGGCTACAGCGGTCCGAGTTCGAATCCGGCCAGGATTGTAATAATTGCAGTACCACTGCGCTGCGAGTCGTTACTCCAACTCTCGTGGGCAGGGCGTTGGGGATGTGTGTGCATGTAAGGTCACAGCAACACCCATAGATCGGTCATATATGAGCTCTGAGTTCTCACCCGAGAGGGTAATAGCTGTCGATCACAAGTCCAACACGTGATCCAAGACCATAGTGAATCACACACACGCACACACACGCACGCACACACACACACACACACACACACACACACACGCACACACACACACACACACACACACACACACACACACACACACACACACACACACACACACACACACACACACACAACTCCTTGCCCAACAGATTAGGGTGCCAGCTTGTAGTGTTGTGATGCTTTTCAGCCCAGGGTAGGTACCGAACTTGGACCGTTGAATTAGCAGGCTAGCACGGTACCACTACACAAGCAAGCGGGTATGTGTGCGTGTGATTCACTACGGTCTTGGATCACGTGTTGGATTCATGATCGACAGTTATTACCCTCCCGGATAAGAACACAGAGCTCATATATGGTCCTATCTATGTATAATGCTGTGAACTAAAACTGTGTTGTGTGTTTGTATGTGTGCTTGCATGGCTAAATCTTACAGGAATTCTGTAGGTCCAACACATAACACTCTCTTTCATAGTTCAAACTCGGTCTGTTATCAATTATTTTAATGTTCAGGGTGCATGGCGCCCTTCCAGTGACTATGATGAACCATCCCTGTGCGCACCAGGAGCTTAATTAAAAATATATACTTTGCTCAGCAGGGATTTCACACTAGTTCTTAGGAGGTAGGTCTGCACCACCATTGCAAGAGAAAACGGATGCCATTCGTTCGAAAATAATCGTATGCACGTTACTGTTGTATGGAACCTGCTTGGGGCAGCGGTTAGCGTCCCTCCCCCGAACGGGTGAACTCGGGTTCGGAGGTGCTAGGCAGTTGTCCAAGTTGCACCCCCATGGCTCCCCAATCCCTATATGCAACAGTGGGCATTAGAGGTGCAGTATACCAGCGTAGCAGTACTAACACCTAATCAGTATGGACGACCTGAGTACACTGGTTTCTGACTTCGTTCACTACCATAGCCATTCCTGCACAACACTCCTCGTGCACCTTAAAACTTATTCAGCCGGATTAAGTCACAGGGGTGAGATAGAAACGCTTTATCGTCCTCCAGTGTGCCCCAGCTTATACAAAGTCGATTGTAAGGTACCTTCTCTCGATCTAAGTAAACATAGTCCAACCAACACCTTGCAGCAGATCAACCGCTCGCGTTCAAGCCTAACAGGTTTGATATGCATAATCTTCCAGTTCTAAAAAAGAATTGATTATTAACCAGAATGTTCGTCCCTTCAAGACGTCTCTATTTTACAATACTTTCATATAAAATTGCTATCATCTTGGTCAGGAAGACATGTCTGTAGCTCAGTGGTATATCTTTAATTCCTCTTTTATAAAGTGGTATTAAGTTAGCTCATTTCAAAGTCCCTTTCCGCCTCTCTTTGGGTTCTTGTGTAGTTATCTCTAGCTCGTTTGTGTTCGTCTTTTCTTTTTATATATATTCCTTGTCTTCTACAAAATTTCAAGACACATCCCTGGCCTTTATAGCCACCTCACATTTGATTAAACCATTTTTTTCTTTCGATTTTTATTCAAATTACCCTTCGTTCACACTCTAGCTGTAAAAGTTAAAAAAAGAAGATTTCTTCTCAGTTTTGGTAGCATTCATGAACTCCCAATCTGCATGTTCAAGGAATGCCCCCAAACCTGAGAAGTTAGTCTCCCCAAAATTGATTCTGCCTTGCTTGTATTATTTATTTGTCGGCCCTGTTTACACTTCTTCCAACAGAAATTTAAGCGCTACCTGGTCATTTTTTCCCCGTTGGGCAAGTGTACTTCATTAAGCCAGTAATGCTTGGTTCTTTGGTAAGTCTTTTTTTTTTACCTCTCTTATTTGAGCCGCGTCTTTTCCATTGTGCCATCTATTGCAATATTTAAGAAAGTGGTATTGCAGGAGTCTTTTTTACCACATCCTTCGTATGCCTCCCAATTCACATCTTTACAATTAAAGTTTCCCATAAGGATAACCCCCCTCCCTCTCTCTCTCTCTCTCTCTCTCTCTCTCTCTCTCTCTCTCTCTCTCTCTCTCTCTCTCTCTCTCTCTCTCTCTCTCTCTCTCTCTCTCTCTCTCTCTCTCTCTCTCTCTCTCTCTCTCTCTCTCTCTCTCTCTATATATATATATATATATATATATATATATATATATATATATATATATCTGTGTGTGTGTGTGTGTGTGTGTGTGTGTGTGTCCGTCCCTCTCTCTCTGTGTGTGTGTGTGTGTGTTTACCCATTTGTATGTGCCTAATTGTAATATACAGGATAAGAACCACGTCCTCTTGGACATAGCTACCTAACTTCTTCACTTTCTCCCGCTCTTTATGGTCATTATTCATAACTAGTTACCCTCTCACTTCGTTATTTTCTTTTTGTAATTCTTGTTTGTTCTTTTTCTGATCTACATGCAATGCGTTCTTCTTACCAGCATGTATTTCTTTACATTTTTCCACTCTTCCATTCTTTGTTTTTCCGTGATCTTTTTCAGATTATTGTCCATATCCTCCCCGTGTTCTTCTTTCACTCTTTTTGTTCTTGGATACTTTCTTTAATGTTTTCATATTTCGATTTAGCCATGGTCTCCTTTTTCATACACATTCTTTAGGATTATATATATATATATATATATATATATATATATATATATATATATATTTATACATACATATACCAAGGCTTTTTCCCCCTTACACGGGGGGTAGCCAAAAAGGAAAAGGTATAGAAACCACTCCCACCCATTCCATTCCCCACATATTCCACTCCTCTCCACCCTCCTCCCTCCCTCTTATCTAGGCACCTCCTGGATGACGGGTCATCCCTGCATCCTGCCCACTGCCCTGGGTCAAAAGCAGTGTTTCAAGACACAGCACATCCACAGCAAGGCCGCTCCATAAATTCGGCGACCCCCCCCCCTCTCCGTCCCCTTCGGGCTGCGTCAATTTTTTTCTCATACATACTTCCTCACCCCGTATCCCCCACCCACTCCCCCTCATGCATCACAGCATCATCCATACACAACCCTTCTCCATTCACCCCTATCTTCTGTTCTCTCCCGTCCTTCCTCAACAGACATTCCTCTCTTTTGTAATGCCCCTTTCACCCCATCCATCCATCTCATCCTAGGACGTCCCCTCATATTCACTCCTTCCATCTCTGCCTTCTACACCTCTTTTACTAATCTTTCTCACTCATTCTTCCCATGTGTCCAAACCATTCTAATACTCTTTCTTCAACCCTATCTCCCAGCTCCCTTTCCACCCTTGTTCTCCTCCTCACCTCCTCATTTCTCACTCTTTTCAGCCTAGTAGCCCCTATCATACTTCTCAGACATTTCATCTCAAACACATTCAAACTCCTTCTCTCTTCCTCTTTTATGTTCCATGTTTCTGCCCCGGACAGTGCTGTTGGCACAATAACTCCTTCATATAACCTCCTCTTAGTATCCATTCCCAGATGCCTATATCTTATTATACTTTTTAATCCACCAAGGCATCTACTGGCTTCTCTCAATCTACATTCTACCTCCACCCCCACTATTCACTTTCCTGCCACATTCGCACCCAAGTATCTAAAACTATCCACTTCCTCCAGTCTCTCACCCTTAATGCTCACTTCCAGCCTGCTGTCACTCTCTCCCCTTGTACATCTCATCACCTTACATTTGCCCACATTTATCTTCAGCTTCCTTCTTTCACACACCTTCTCAAACTCTGTCATTAACTTCCTCAATCCCTCCTCTGATCCTGCTACAAGCGCAGTGTCGTCAGCAAACAACAACTGGCTTATTTCCCACTTTTCTCCATTTTCTTTAACCATCTCCAACCCCTGACCCACTACCCTTGCATTCACCTCTCGCACCACCCCATCCATGTATAGATTGAACAGCCAGGGCGACATAACACACCCTTGATGAAGTCCCACCTTTACCTCAAACCATTCACTCTCTCCATTTCTAATCCTAACACAAGTTCTACTACTCTCGTAAAAACTCTTGAGTGCCCTTAACAGCTTTCCTCCTATCCCATATATCTGCAGTGCCTCCCACAGTGCCTTCCTGTCTACCCTGTCGTAAGCCTTTCCCAGATCCATAAAAGCCCAAAAAACATCCTTACCTTTTCCTTAGCTTTCTCACATATCTGTCTTACCACAAAAATCTGATCTACACAACCCCTACCTGTCCTAAAACCACACTGTTCCATACCAATTATTCCCTCTTTTCCTCTACTAATCCTCTTAATCAAGACCCTCCCATACGCCTTCCCAACTACACTCAACAAGCTGATCCCTCTGGAACTACTACACTCACACTTGTCCCCCTTTCCCTTGTAAAACAGAACTATATAGGCAATCCTCCAGTCCTCCGGCACTCTACCCTCTCTTAAACAAACATTAGATAACCTCACCAGCCAGTCCACCATAACTGTACCTCCTTTCTTCAGACATTCTGCATGGCATCCATCCAACCCAGGTGCCTTACCTGCTCTCATCATCTTAACAGCTGCTTTCACTTCATATTTCCCTATTTTTCCTCCAGTTTCCTCACTCATCACTCTCATTTTCTTAGCGCTTCCCACTGCAACTACTTTTCCCTCCCTATCCTCCTTCACATTTAGCAACTCCCTAAAATACTCTGCCCACCTTCCTCCCACTGCCTTCTCTTCCATTATCATCTCTCCATATGCACCTTTTACCTTTTCTTCTCTACTTGATTCGCCTCCTCTTCCTCTTTTAATTTCCTTCCAACACATCTTTTTATTACTTTCAAAATTTTCTGTCATACTCTTACCCCATTTCACATCTGCTCTCCTCTTTGCTTATTTTATCTTTTGCTTAACTTCCCTTCTCTTTACTTTGTACCTCAAACGATTCCCTCGTCCTAATTTGTAGCCAATCTATGAATGCCTGTTTCTTCTTTTCTACACCCTTCGTTGTTTCTTCATCCCACCACTTACTACCTGTCCTTCTATTTCCTCCCGCCCTCCCTGTTCCACACACCATCTTTGCACACCTTATGACTCCCTCCTTGAACCGTCCCCATTCCTCCTCCACTCCTAGTGGATGGATGCCTTCACTCCCTCCCACTCCTCTCTCAGCTTCTTATACTCGTTCTCCTTTTCTTTCTCATTTAAGCAGTTCACTCTAAGTACCTCCCTACCTTCTGCCCTTTTCCTCTTTCTCCACCTATTCTCCATTCTCAACTTACCTTCCACCAAAAAATGAGCTGATATTCCCCCACTCTCTCCCCTTAGAACATGTACATCCTTAACTCTTCCTACCATACTCCTGGTCACCAATATATAGTCCATTAACGCTCTATCTCCCCCTTCCACCCACCACCCTCTCCCATGTGTACTTATGGTTGACTTTCTTCCTAAACACTGTATTTGATATCATCAACTCTCTTTCAAGACACGTCTCCACCATCAATTCTCCACTACGATTTTTACCTGGAACTCCATACTTCCCAATCACTCCGTCTATTTGTTCGTTTCCTACCATAGCATTAAGGTCTCCCTATACAACTGCATTGACATTTCTCCCTAATCCCTCGATGCACCAATTTATATCTACCCAAAAAGCCCCCCTTTCCTGTACGCTCTTCTCACTTCCAGGTCCATACGCACTTACAAAAACCCACATCTCCCTTCCCAGCTTTACCTTCATCCACATTAACCCTAATGAAACCTCCTTCCACTCTACTACACGCTTACTTATCTCTTCACTTACTAGTATAGCCATCCCTTCTCTCTCTCGTCTCCTCTTCACTCCTGGGTACCTCCCAACTACACTCCCAAATTCACACTCGCCTCTCCCTTTCATTTTAGTTTCACTAGAAGCCAGCACATCCATCTTTCTTCTCGCAAACATACTGTCTATCTCTTCCCTTTTACTCTCATCTGTACCACATCAACGGACATTAAAAGACCCAAAACTTAGGGTACTGGTTGGGAAATTCCCAGACCCTCTTATGCCTTTACTTTTTTTTTAAGAATGTCCCCTTTGGGGCTACAGGTAGCAGAACTCCTAATCCCATCCCCCGTCCCGTTTTTTGTCGCCTCTTACGACTCAAGTGGAAAGACTTGGTGGTAGCATTCTCTTCCCCCACCACAGGGTAGGCGAAAAAAGGAAATGAATATTCAGAGAAATGGTACAGGACAGTAACAAGGGGTTGGGAGACAGCATAACGGAGGGACAGTCGTAGTATAAAAGTGTCATAATTTCTCTATGAACAGAGTTTTCCTCTATCACAGACAAAATGATGTGTGGCTCTGGTCCGTAGGGGCGCCCCATATAGACCCTAAAGTATCAACTGCATGCTACTCTGCCACAATAACATGCAGCCAATACCCCAGACGGGGAAATACATACATACATACATATATATGTATATGTATATATATATATATATATATATATATATATACATATATACTAGTGTGTTTACTTTTATTAAATATGCTACTAAGTCCTTGATCATTGCTTCATGAATTGAAATCTGCTCATCCAGTATTATATTTTTTCCCTCCCTTTGTAGTGTCATCCACAAGTAATCTCATTAAGTCTTAATATGTCCATCTGTGTATGTTTATGTGTTCATTAAGATAAGATTTTTGGTAATTGTTATTCATAAATTTTCCTTTTTTCAGTCTGCATCTATTTAGCCGCTTTTTTCATCTACATGTTCTTCATATGTAACCAGTTGGCGTTAGACTCCATATGTCATATTAGGTGCACTTACAGGGTCAGTCCAGATCGGTTTCTAAGATCTCGTCTCATCTAGCATAGTTTTTACGTCATCTTCGTACGTATTCATCTATGCTCGTTAATAAATAATTTGTGTACTCAAGGAACGTGACGGTTGGCAGTACCGATCCCGTTGGGATTTCGCTTGTCACCTTTCCAAATATTCTACATGAATAATTCTTCTCTTTTTCCATCCTTTAAAAATACAGTATTATCCACTCCAAAATTTGGTACCTGTTTCCGTTTTTTTTTTTTTTTTTTTTTTTTTTTTTCTTTAAGTTTTTGTTTCTTTTGAATGCTTTCTAAAGGTCTTCAGAGTAAACAGTTCACCAAGCCTTTCCCCCTTCCAATGTCAGTAACTTCATCATAACCTCGGGTTTGCGACTTATCATCCCTGTTCCGAATTCAGTATTTCTCTTATATCAGATTGTCCTCTTTTTCTAATCCATATATTTCCAAATATTTGTGTAGTAATCTTTGCATTACGTTTGTCAGTGCAACGGTCTCTAGGTGAAGAAATCTTCCTTGTTTCCCTTAAATATGGAACCTCGTCTGTCAGTTTCCATTGAATTTACTCAATGAGTTTTCATACACAATGCTACTGTGATCGGGTGGCACACTATTGCACGTTTTATCAACTCCTGCCCTGTCTATGCACTCGTTTTTTCCATCTCCTTTTTATTCGCTTTGCATAATTGCTCTCTTCCTTCCGATTTTTTCTTAAGAATTCCCTGACAAACACCTTGCATCCATTCATTTCTTGCCCTCCCTCACCTTGCGTTTCGCCTCCACATAGCTTTCATGTGCTTCCTCATTTCCTCTTTGAAACTATTCCCCGTATGCGCACCTCTTTTCCGTCACCACCGCACTTGACTCCTCATCCTGCCATTCACTGTCCTTCCTTTTGTTCCCACCCATTTTCCTCACACACCGTCTTTCCATACTTCAATACTTCTTCCTTGACACATATTCCTTATTCTCCTACCGCCTTACCCCCTTATTTTCCATAAAATTCCATATCTGTCTCGGTTTCGATGGTATTCGTTCTTTTTCCCATTCTAACTCAACCCATTCATTTTCCAAAGCTCCCTGCCTCCTTCATTTCTCTTCTTTCTCTACCTTACACCTCTTAAATCTCTACCAGATGATCAGACATTTCACCGCTCTCTCTCCTCTAAAAACATCCACATCTAAAATTCTTCCAGTGATCTTTTTGGGCACCACAACATTGCCCATTAATACTCTCTCGACTACCCTCTCAACAACCACCGTGGTCCACGTATACTTATGTATTTTTTTCTTCTCAGACATTGTTCGCTTTCGTTATTTCTATGTGTATGTTTCCATTTTTATTTTTTTCGTTCCTTCCTGGCACACCACACCTCTACAATTGCATCCACTAACTCATCTCCCACTCTAACATTTAAATATCATAGCATCACTAAAGTTTCTCTACTCTCTCTCTCTCTCTCTCTCTCTCAAAGGATTACTAAGGCGGGGCATGCCGACAGGAGACCTTTTGATCCATATCTAGGTCGGATGCGAAAAAAAAAATCATAGAAGTGGCCCAAGAACGGAACCCTGAGGAACTGAGGAACTCCACTTGCAACACTTTTCCATCCAGAAGTTTTTCCATTTAAAACAAATCTCTGTTTTCGACCATTCAACCAATTACTAGTCCAACCTAATAGGCTACCACTTATTCCATGCAAAGCTAATTTAGTAATTAGTCTTTCGTGTGGGACGGTATCAAAAGCTTTTGCAAAGTCTAGATATACTAAATCTATATTGTTTCTTTTGTCATTCTAACTCTCTCTCTCTCTCTCTCTCTCTCTCTCTCGTACCTCCTCGGTATGGGTTGTAAAACCTTTTGAGATACTGAGATTCTGTGTAACTCTCTCTCTCTCTCTCTCTCTCTCTCTCTCTCTCTCTCTCTCTCTCTCTCTCTCTCTCTCTCTCTCTCTCTCTCTCAAAGGATTACAAAGGCGGAGCATACCGACAGGAGACCTTTTGATCCATATCTAGGTCGGATGCGAAAAAAAATCATATTAATAATAAAATAATAAATAAAAACTATAATAATGTAAATAACAAATAAAATACATAAATAAATGCATAGGTATAGTTAAATAATAAAACAGGTAAATAGTAAATAATAATAAATTGACATATAACTAATAATAAATGAAAATCAGACAGACAAAAGATAACAAAACAAAAACAAATAATATAAGATAAATTATAATCATTACAGCATCTTACTTAGGTATTTATCTAAATGATTCTTAAAGCTTTGAACTGAACTACATTGCACTACCTGTGCAGGAAGTTTATTCCATTCATTAACTACACGGTTGGCAAAGTTGTTTCTACCTACTTCCAAATTGAATCTATTTCCGGACAGTTTGAGACCATTGTTTCTTGTCTGATTCTCATTCAATGTGAAAATTTGGTCACTTTTGATGTTGTCAATTCCCTTTAAAATCTTAAAGACCTGTATCAAGTCACCTCTGAGTCTACGCTTTTTTAGGGAAAACAGATTCATGTGTTTTAGTCGATTTTCGTATGATTTATTTTTGATATTTGGGATCAGTTTTGTGGCTCGCCGTTGTACTTTTTCCAGTCTGTCAATGTCTTTAATGAGATTCGGTGACCATACGGAAACAGCATATTCCAAATGTGGACGAACTAACGATTTATATAGCTTGTTAATGAGTGATGGACTTTTGAAATCAAAAGATCGCGCAATCAGTCCCAGAATCTTATTTGCTTTCTCAGATGCTGAAATACACTGCTTGGATGATTTGAGGTCGTTACTGATAATTACGCCGAGATCTTTTTCACTATCCACTTTTGTTAACGAATTTCCAAATAACTTGTAATCGTACTTACTGTTATTTTTACCTATGTGCATTACCTTGCATTTACTTGTGTTAAATTTCATTAGCCACTTTTCAGACCATTGCTGTAATTTATCTAAATCTTCTTGAATATCTAATTGGTTTGAGTGATCATTTGCCACTCCGCACAGTTTTGTATCATCAGCAAATTTGGAAACAGTAGATTTTAGTCCATGGTCTATATCATTTATATATACTATGAATAGAAGTGGCCCAAGAACGGAACCCTGAGGAACTCCACTTGTAACACTTTTCCATCCAGAAGTTTTTCCATTTAAAACAACTCTCTGTTTTCGACCATTCAACCAATTACTAGTCCAACTTAATAGGCTACCACTTATTCCGTGTAAAGCTAATTTAGTAATTAGTCTTTCGTGTGGGACGGTATCAAAAGCTTTTGCAAAGTCTAGATATATTAAATCTATATTGTTTCTTTTGTCATAATTCGAGATAACTGTGTTGTAGAATTCGAGTAAGTTAGTCACGCAAGAACGTTTCCGTCTGGAACCATGCTGGCTATCATTTATCAAACGGTTACTTTCTAAATGATGTTCGATAGCATCTCTGATGATAGTTTCCATTATTTTTCCTACGATTGAAGTCAAACTTATAGGCCTATAGTTATTTGGTTTCTTTTTGTCACCTTTTTTGAATATGGGAGTAACGTTAGCTAGCTTCCATTCTCTTGGGACATCTCCGGATATGATGGATTTCTTGAAAATAATTTGTAATGGAACAACAATCTCATTTTTCATTTCCTTTAAGATTCTTGGATGCCAACCGTCAGGCCCTGGTGTTTTATTAACTTTGAGTTTGTCTATACACCTTTTAATTTTTTCTTTTGTTATATTTACCGTAGTGAGTAAGTTTACCCTAGACTTTTCACAGGTTTCAGTTTGGAATTCACTTTGAGGTGTTTCGTTTACGAATACCGAGCTAAAATAATTGTTCAAGATATTACACATTCCTTCATTTGAATATTCAAGTTGACCGTCAGCAGATAATAGTGGACAAATGTGATTTCTAACAACCTTTTTATCTCTAATGTAACTATAGAATTCTTTGGGATTCTCTTTGGATTTATCAGCGATGTTCATTTCGTATTGTCGTTTTCTTTTTCTTATTGTCTTTTTTAAATCTCTCTGTATTGATACATAACTTTCATAGTCATTAGATGCACCCGAGCACTTATATTTCTTATAAGCCTATCTCTTTTTAGCAATACTTTTTTCAGTTTCTTTGTCGAGCCACTTTGGACGAGCCTGATTTGGGGGACGTCTGTCCTTAAAAGGAATGTAAGTTTGAATCATCTTAGTGAGCGTATTTTGAAATATTTCCCACATCTGATCTACAAGTCTTTCGCTTAATTTTGCCTCCCAATCTGTAAGCTGAAGCTCCTGACGTAGTCCTATGAACTGAGCTTTACTGAAATCGGGTATTTTAGAAACACAAGTATCTATTCTAAAATTGTTTAGGAGTTTGAATCTAAGTTGTGATCGCTATTTGCAACAGATTCACCGACTTCTACATCAGTTACCATTCTTTCGCGGCTAGTGATAAAAAGATCGAGTAAGTTTCCATCTCTCTCTCTCTCTCTCTCTCTCTCTCTCTCTCTCTCTCTCTCTCTCTCTCTCTCTCTCTCTCTCTCTCTCTCTCTCTCTCTCTCTCTCCAGCTTGTTCTATACCCTCGCATATGCAGGCCCAATTACTAGATTTCTGTTTGGACTCTTCCTTCCAGTCCCGCTTTTGCCTTGACTCTTCACAGGAGAAAAATGCAGGGAGGGCTACTCCTTATCCTCCAACTAAATTCCATTTAGTCGTCTTCTACGGCACGAATGGGACAAAGTGACAGCATGTTTATCTCCTACGATATGAGCATGTTATCACTACTGCAGGGAACATATAAGTACACACACACACACACACACACACACACACACACACACACACACACACACACACACACACACACACACACACACACACACACACACACACACACAAATATATATATATATATATATATGTGTGTGTGTGAGTGTGTGTGTGTGTGTGTGTGTGTGTGTGTGTGTGTGTGTGTGTGTGTGTGTGTGTGTGTGTGTACATACATACATATGACGAAAGTGGAGTAGGAAACACAGGAGTCTTAGGAATAACCTCAGACTAACACCCCTGTGTTTCCTACACCCACTTACGTCAACCTGTCAGAATGTCTCTCTCTCTCTCTCTCTCTCTCTCTCTCTCTCTATATATATATATATATATATATATATATATATATATATATATTTATATATATATACATATATATATATAGTGTGTGTGTGTGTATGTTTGTGTGTGTGTGTGTGTGTAATGTACATATGCCAACAAACATATTGCTTTTCTAACACCCCCACCTCACCGGCTCCGTTGAACCCATGAACCTCCATGAACCCGAAACAGTTCTCGTTAACGTCCCGATATCGTCCATAAGGATGGAGATGTTGGCGAATTGTGGGCAACAAAATAAAACGCAATCAAAGTTGAGTGAAATTGTGTGTGTGTGCGTGTGCGTGTGTGTGTGTGTGTGTGTGTGTGTGTGTGTGTGTGTGTGTGTGTGTGTGTGTGTGTGTGTGTGTGTGTGTGTGTGTGTGTGTGTGTGTGTGTGTGTGTGTGTGTGTGTGCCGAAGCCTCCGTCAAAGCTACGTCGTCTTTAGTTCGACCAAACCTTCCAGTTCCTTTGCCCATCTCCCTCAGATCAAAACTTCATCAGGTTCCTCGTTATCGCTGGCGATTCGGTCTAGATCTCATCAGATTGTCCATGACGTCACACTGACCACGTCTAACATATACGATATCAAAATTGGATTAGGTGTAACACCCACGATATCACACTTGAGTCACGCGACGCACACGATGTCACATGACCACGTGGGACCTCGATCGATACGCGTAATGTGACGTCATTTGAGACGGTTCTTGCTGCTTAACTGTCCTGCAACTAAAGCTAAAGTAGTATGACCTTCTCTGGGCGTGAGGCCATTCATGTGCCGAATTTCACGTGGCCACCCCTAAAATTCTGGTTGTTTCAGGGAGACATACATAGCCACCCGTTATACACATGTAGATATACTTATCTAAAACAAAAAGTCAGGCATACCTCAACGAACTAGAGCTATGGTTGGCACAAAACAGAATGTATTCATGACCCCAGAAATCTTCAGTAACGTTGCTGACATCCACGATTCTAAGAATCACCCAGTGGTCAGATATAATGGTCAACATATCACATTGACCAGGAACCCAGTGTCCTTCTCCTCATACATCAAATACCTCAAAGCAAAAGCAAATAAAAAACTAATTATATTTCGAGCAGTTGTAAGAAGTTTTAATAAAGGTATAAACAATAACCAAGAACAACACTTAAATAACAGAAAATTAAACCTTAAGAATAATAGCTGGATGCACGAAAACACTAATGAAGCATCTATACCCAGAAATCAAAATAATTCGTATAGAGCAGCACATGATAATGATAGACACACACAGGAACCCCCAAACCCAACCTCTCCTCATATCACATCACACAAACACTGCCTACAATGCATCCCAACAAAAACAGCAGCTCACGAAAAACACTCCTTAATAGACCGCTAAAATTCGCAATTCATCACTCGTAAGAAATCAACTCAGCAGAGAAATCATCCCCCGAACATACATCAGTTGCACAAGAACATCTACGCTCAGGTCACCACCCTGCATAGTACCAACATAGAATCGGCTCGACAATAGACGCTGTTTACCCCCAGATACCACCACATGGAAGACAGAACACCCAGTGCTACACTGTGCTTCACTCATTCCGGACAGCAATACAAAGTCACTTCTCTGACTTACGGGCTATGCAGGTGATCGTGGGCGGTTTTCTGGAGGCCACGGATCTTCTGCAGAAGAGAATTGGGAAAAATGGCTGATTGATTGATACATATACACACATATGTAATATATTCACATACATATACATGCACATTTTCGTTTAGTCGTTTGTTGCAAACCTTGATACTAAATAGAATTAACCACTTGAAAAGTTGTTATGTGGACCAATTTACAACTGGCATGGGCAAAGGAACTCTATATGAGTAATTGGTGTTCCAATCCCATTATGGATTACTAACATGTTTGCCGTGCGTAGCGTCAGGCACGCCCTGAGCCAAGTGGCTACCGCCTGGGCCAACACCGTACGATCCGTGACCATCTTACTCTCCCTACTCAAGTTTTAAAAAAAGTGGGCATGTATACACCCCCACGACCTTTGGGACTGTTCGGTTGTGTTACAGATATATACTCAAAGCTTACTCTCCCTTTGTTGGGCTCCACGGTGGCGGTGTGTGTGTGTGTGTGGGGGGGGGTAATCCTTCATTGTACAAAATCAGCTACCGACTGAAAATGGGCTTGCAACCCACCTCCATCAAATCTACCAAACACGCGTTCGGGGGGTGGGGGGTTGCAAATGAGGCAAGAGCTCGTCAAACTAAGTCCATGATGACCCTGTGACAGGCTTTCTGTGTGAGTGCCTGGAAGGTTCCCTATCTAAGGATGTCGAATTACTCTGTTTTTATCGACGAAGCTCAGAATGGCTCGGAACGGATGTAGTGGCTCTCTCTAAGATAAGGTCGGGCCACGGAGGTAGGGCCCACATTGCGGGAGTAGTTGTAGACACATCTATCCGACTACATCACACCGTTGCATGTGTTAATCCGGTTGATAAGCGTATCATGCTGGTGATGTAAACACAACTTGGGATTGATTTCTTCTGTTACGCTATATGTTCCTACCGAGGTGTAGGAACATGAAGAAAAGACATTCTGTGCCCAGCTTGAATACAGTCGACCAGTGCTCCCCACGTAACACGCTTGTTTTTGGGCGACTTCAGTACAGATACAGACACCGACAGAGTTGGTTATGAGTTGGCTTCCATGGCTCTGAAACCGGAAACACTTCTTCTGAATACATCCTTCCATAGGGTGGAGGATTTTTGGTTCCTAGGTCCAGAGACGAGAACCACACCGATTATCATGTTGGCTTAACTAATTATGGTGTAAAAGATTAAGTAGACCAATACACAAATCTTGATCTGTATAGGTAACTTATAAAATTATCCAGTTTCCATTCTCATTGTTAGAATCATGTGTTATAGTATGTCTACAATTTTATTGGGAGCCCCTTTTAGTAATTGATAAAGGACTTGTAGCATATTTATAATTACCCACACACACGCACATACACACACACACACACACACACACACACACACACACACACACACATATTTATATATATATATATATATATATATATATATATATATATATATACATATATATATATTTATATATTGGAGGGGGGTTTCTGTCACAAGTTTCTTTTAACCAAAACTGGGTTCATTGGATATTTTTTAAGTACTAACCTATTCAAAATTATCATCTCCCGTGCTGTAGATCCTTACTCTCTCTCTCTCTCCCTATATGTATATGTGTCTAGTGTTTACCTATATGAGCCATGAGAGAATCAGTCGTATTCATCACAGCCCGTCCAGAAATGCCCATTGTTTGCTATGAGGCCTCAGAGTGTTCGGGGGTAACATCACCCTTTTGCTCGTGCTCGTGACCACGCTCGCTCGTTACTGAGAATGCAATGTGTAGTCTCTTGTGTCTGCGTATGTGTGTGTGTGAGCGCGTTTACCTAATTTGCATTACAAGACAGAGTTTATAATTGGGTAGCCCCGCCTCGCTACACAACTTCGATCTCCCAGTGTCCTGTCGTCATATTTGGGCTTGGAACTCATGAATACTCTTTGCACACACACACACACACACACACACACACACACACACACACACACACACACACACACACACACACACACACACACACACACACACACACACACACACACACACACACACACACACACACACACACACACACACACACACACACACACACACACACACACACACACACACACACACACACACACACACACACACACACACTCACACGCACACTTATGTACAATGTGACTGCATCACCCCCTCTTTCTTGTCTATGGAATA
Source organism: Oratosquilla oratoria (assembly GCF_046742065.1). Classification (NCBI taxonomy): domain Eukaryota; kingdom Metazoa; phylum Arthropoda; class Malacostraca; order Stomatopoda; family Squillidae; genus Oratosquilla; species Oratosquilla oratoria. The sequence goes on along the minus strand of NC_134778.1, from coordinate 59,902,421 downwards.
TACAGTCGCAGTTTTTTTGTTCTTCTTTACCCATCCCGTTATATATCCTGCTCATACTTCAGTTTTGCTTTGTCTTCCTTCCTGTGTGGGTTCCAAACTGTCACAACATACTCCTGGCTGGTTTTCATGTATTAGAATTCAGTAGTTTCACCATATTATCGCCCACTCTTACGGTTGCTCACCAAACATGTTTCCCTCACAATGATGCTTATTTGAGGAAGCGAGTCCATCTTGCTGCTTACGATTACTCCCAGATGTGCTTCCTCGTCCTTTTTTTTTATTAGTTCTCTTTTTTCTTACTCGTTCTTCATTCTGTTGATCTATTCCTGTTTACATTATATTTTATTTACTGATATTAAATTCTATATACCATATCTGGATCCAGGCACAAAAGTTAAGGTTTTCTATCAGGAATTCATGGTATATGTTTTTTTTTACCATATATGTCATTATTTCAAACATACCCATACATTTTTTCCTTCGAAAGAATGTTTATATACACCAGGAACATGGCTGGCACTAACACTGATCCCTGTGGCAATCCGCTCGTCATTCCTTTCTACCCCCAAAAACTTTCTCCTGTCCTTCTCATCTGAGGAATTCACTCACCCAGTTATTCTTGTGCTCCTTGGGTTGTTTCTAACTTTCACGGCAACCTTTTATGCCATATATCCCGTATATTTCTCTTTGGATAGACACAATTCGTTCCCCTGTTCCTCCCATTCAGTGTCCGTGAACCTACCGAAGACTCCTTCGTGCAAGTTGCCCCCTTTCCTTTTCTTCTGATACCCCCGTGTGGAGCATTGACCATATCAGTTTTATGTAGTCAACACTTTAGGGGACTTTAGGGATACCCCTATGGTTCAGATTCACGCAGCAGTCTTTCATGATTGGAAACTAATCTCCGCTCAAATAGGAATATTGATCACTTAATTGTTACTGTCCCTCCTTCCCCACCTCAATGACTCCACTTTTTGGCGTAATATTATCCCCATAGATAGAAGTGCTGGCCAGCCTGCCTTATTCGTCTCCATTAACCTTGTAGTCTGACTGTTCTCTGTGTGTGCTTGTGTGTGTGTGTGTATGTATGTATGTATGTATGTGTATTTGCTGTGTATGTGTATGTGTGTGTGTGTGTGTGATTCACCATGATATTAAATCACATGTTGGACTTAGCATAACTTACATCCTCTGTCGTATCGTTTAAATAAATACGAAACATTGGCTCTTGTAGAACTCGTCTTACCATTGCCCGCCATCTTATCTTCCACTGTTGTCCTAATGTACCTGACCTTTAGGAATTTTTTCCTTCATTCAGTGTTGTCTCTTAGTTTTCCGTTACGTTTCAGTTTCCTCGGTATTCGATTGTAGGGATCCATGCCAAAGGCTTTCTGTAGATCTAGGTACGCACAATCCACCCAACCACTCTCTCGTTTGTATCACACCAATCACTCTCAGGAAGAAATAAGGTTTGATGCATGATCTTCCGGATTTGAAACCGAATTGATTGTCTTTTTTTTTTATCTTTTCAATGTGTTTCATCCAGCGAAATGTCACCATTCTTTCACACCATTTCATTATCGCCTTAGTCTATAATTCAATAGCAGCTCTACTTCCTCTGCTATGGATGGGTACTACATTTGTTCTTTTCCAGTCTTCCGGGATTTCTTATGGGTAATACACAGACTGTGAACCTTGTCTGCTAATTTATCCCTGCACTCGTAACCAGTAATGAGATTAAATAAGTTTTAACACCTCCATCACTTCAAACATTTATATCCTGTAACTCACTCTCATTGCATACATTTCCTGATATGGTTTAATGATTTGGTTTAACGTCACAAACTCATCCCATCGGAAGGCTAGGACGGTGCCCCTTACAGAGGACGCAGTAGCGTGGAATCTAAGGAACCATGACCTTGGTTCAACTTCACCGGTGGCAGGATTCGAACCGTCATCCCCTCGACCTTCGCCGCAAATAACGACGCCCTAACCCTAACAAAAACACTCTCCTTAGGGAAAATATATTAGAAAATTTCATTCTTTATTTTGACGTAAGCTAATGTTTCCTCGAAAACTTCAGCTTCCATTATTGGGTTTGAGATTCCTTACCTGTGCCTCAATTTACCATTGACAGACCTAAAGCACGTTTTTTATTCATGCTTATATCTATCAATGATACATTTTTCAAAGTGTGTGTGTGTGTGTGTGTTTGTTTACCTAGTTGCAATATACAAGAAATGAACTATTGCCATGGGATCCCGTCTCTATCACTATATATACTGTATATAAAATTTGGGTTTGGATTAATGTATGGGTTTAGACCGGACTGTGCCTTATTTCAGGATTCTAAACATAGAAAAGTTTGTTAACCCTTCACACATGTAATCCTTTTCATTTATTTCCAATGATCTCATGACGCCCTCCTGTATCAAACCAAACGATCATGTCACCTCTTTCTCTTCTTTCTTTTAATGATGGCAAACCCAAAACGTCGAATCTCTCCTCGCATGGATTATCTGCTCGGCTTTGGGGGTCAGTTTACTTGCTGTTGTCTGCATCTCCTTGATGTTATTTGCATCCGTCGTTTTCTGTGGACACCACAGTGTGTATTAGGTTCTTTATATTTTTCATCATCTGTGAAGTGTGTGTGTGTGTGTGTGTGTGTGTGTGTGTGTGTGTGTGTGTGTGTGTGTGCGTGCGAGCGCATGTGTGTGTGCGTATGCGTGCATGTGCATATATGGGCATTTGAATGTACATACATACATTGTGTGTGCGTGCGCGCGTGCGTGTGTACATGCACATTGTGTGTAAGTTCGCACATGTGCATTTTTGTGTGTACGCGTGCATGTATATATGTAAGTGCGCACATGTGTGCGCGCGCGCGCGTGTGTGTATGTATGTATGTACGTTGGCGCGTGTAGCGGAGCCGTCCTGCCTGCGTGGCTGGATGAGTAGAGAATCAAGCTATACAAGTGTGACTCAAGTGTGTTTTTGTAGTCAAACCCGCACCAAGAGCTACGCTACGCACTTATCGTGTACTGTATACGGCGTTTTTTTCCCCCATTGAGGTTCGTCACATAGTTTGCGATTCTGCGTGTTATAACGGGTGTGAGGAGGGGAAGATAGGGATGAAACCCGTCCATAACGTGTAACTCATTCTATTCTAGTTGCCTTAACCATCTCCGTTACATCCTCTCGATTAAAATGGCCAGTTCAGAAGTGGCATGCGCCTAAAGAATCGAGGAAACTGGAAGTTGGACGTAAGACGGTTGAACAAACAAAAAACACATTTTGAACTTAAGACAGGAACAGACAGCAAGCAGGAGCGATTGACTTGGCAAATATGAAGAGAGGAGGGGAAGAGAGGAGGGAGCAACAGTTACATAGATAGGAGTGCAGCCTATCAGTCTGAGAAAGGAGCAAGAAACTATCGTTAAGAGTGGGATGCCGTTAGACCCCCATCCTGTTAAAGGTCACTATAAAACGAAAGTGAACCTATCGAGAGACCATTGCAGTTACAAGACGATTCAGGGTTGAGACCTTATACCAAGAAGAAAAAAATATAGAACTAAAATCAGACCATCCTGAGACTACGAGACATATCAGTGAAAACTGAGGCTACTGGAGGAGAGCGAGACTACACGAGAAGTGTAGAGAAGGAATGGGTGGTTGAGATGATGAGAAAGAAAGGGAACATGGGTTCAGCGGGGGCTACGGAAATAATGGAGAAGCTGTAGATAGGCAGGCGAGGAGAAGAGGAGCAAAAGGGGTGAGAGGCCAAGAGTGAAAGGGGGGTGGGGAGGGAAAGATGGAGGGAGGAGAGGAGAGATGGCGGGAGGAGTAGGCGGAGGAGATGTAGAAGAGATGGCGAAGAGGGGGTGGGGGGAAGAGGAGAAACTGGGCTGTGTCGAGCAATCGGGTGACGCGAGGCGATGGTGGGAGACGGGTGTGGGGGGGAAGGGGAGGGAAGGGGGAGGGGGGCCGACTCACGAACGGACGGACATGGGTGCGGCGGCTTCGTATGAAACAGGAGGGGGGAGAGAATGAAACTCGGAGTAGAAGTTGGGGAGGCGCGGAAGGGGGGTAACGTGGGGGAGGGGGGGCTTACTTGGGAAGGAAACAGATGACTGTGCATTGACCCTAGACACGAGAATACTGTAGAAGGCTGACCGGCGGTGAGACCTACAGGTTAGATCTGCTAAAGCAAACCCTGCTGCTGATTCCTCCCTTTTTTTTCGCAATCCAGCCCAGTGGGCCGGGGGATGGGGGGATTGGCGAAGCGAAGCAACAGAAAAATGTGATGAAATGAAAGCGGTGAACAGAAACGTGGTTGGTGGAACGGGGAAGGCGTAAAACTGCATCGACGGCAGCGAGGAGAGGTTGGAGTGAAGATACACCCTCCTTCCTTGTGCGAGCACAGCGTACTGATGTTGGCGATCGCAAAACTTGGGGTGATGGATCAAGGGTGATAGCCTACGGGGGAAACGTAGGTTGTAGGGGAGGCGAAACTCGGGGTGTATATCGCGCATTACGCATGTTGATAAAAATTGGGGATGCATGTAGAGAGTAAAAAAAAAAAGGGGGGGGGTGAGAGAAGGTACCCAAGAATTAGAACATATATAGGAGTTTCACCTGACACTGTGAAGTTGAAGAGGAAACATGGATAATGAAACAAGAAAAGTTTCTGCCAGAAGGGGAAGAGTGGAATAGGGAAATGTAGGGAATGTTGGTTTTAAAAATCAGCCACATACCCTATTTAGTCACGAGTTTACCGTGACTCCGAAATGGCTGGAGTTGAGGAAAGGTAGACATGAGCCTGCAAGGTGAAACAGGGGCGAGCGGACGGACCAGGGTGGAGGGGAGGGGTGGGGAGGAGAGGAGAGGGGAGAAGAGGAGAGGAAAAGGGAGAGCTAAGGAAGGGATCTCGGTGCAGTTTTATTGTCGTCACTTGCCTCTCATTTACGATTCAGGGTGTACAACGGGGGGTGTCAAGGGTGAGAAGGGCTGAGGACGTCAGCAGGGGAGGAGGGAAGGGAATCGACGTTCCAGGATTACAGGATTTTAAGCAGTTACAGAACACAGGACAATAGTGCCCATCGTGTGGATATTACATTGATAACAGGCTAGTGCACAATCGTGTGTGCCTGTGTGCGTATGTGTATGTGTGTGCATATGTGCGTGTATGTTTGTGTGTGCGTACGAGTTGACAAGGGTGGGGAATGATAAAATGTACTAAAGTTTATGATAACATGTAGTGGTGTTAGTACTTGTGATGAGTGACGATGCGTGCAATTGAATAGAGTTGTGGAGTAGAGACATGATCAGGAAGACCCTAAGTGCATTGCGGAGATAACTGTGAGCTGTAGGCAAAGGGTGAGGGAAGACTATTAGGATGATGATAATAATAATAATGACAATGTGATGAGGCGTGGTGCGATGCGAAGTGCCGCACCACCACCACACCACCACCTTGGCGGCGGGGCCCGTGCAGTAAACACGGCCGCCCCGTAGCTATTAACTCAGAGACAAGGCGAGCAGCCGCCATGTTGCTGCCGGGCGCGCTCCGGATTATCTCCTAATTTTTGCCACATGGACAAGACCTGACAACAGTGTTCGCCTTTCAAAGTACACCACATCGCATTTTAAATATCGGACTACATGGTAAAGAGTTGTTATAAAGGATAAGTTAAAGTGTTGACTTGTATTCGTGATATCTTGTTGCACCAAGTGCCACTTATTCCAAGTGTTTGTTGTGAAATAGAATCGATATGGCTGTTCGTACAAATTCGGTTCTTCTGTGATTGACCCGTGACTATGTCATCAAGTTATGCAAACCCTAGCGTGTAGGGTGTCATAGAAAAGCTGGTGAAATGACAATTCTGTTGGTGAAGAGAGTTCAGCAGTAGAGAAAAGCGACAGCGAGATATTGCCCAAGAAGTGAAGTGGTCGCGTCAAGGAAAGAGTTCGCCGGTCCGTCACAAAGAACGCAAGGCCTTATGGGAGACCAGCTGATGGACGGTTCCAGCTATTTTTTGGAGTAACCGGAAGTTTGCATTTTCTTTCGTTGTGGGAAAAATCAATAACATAAATATTAATGAGATTTAAATTGAAAAATTATAAACTTTTAATTGGATAGTTTGCAATTTATTTTTGGCTGTTTACCAGCACAGATTGGTAGTTGGCTGGCCTTTCCGCCATTACGAAGTCTGTCATGATACTGTTAATGAGTGTGTTGTGTGTACTCGCCGCGAGGGAGTAAACTCTCCCAAGAAAACATACTTTTTACATGTACACGAACATCGTGTCTAGGCGAGATTGGATGTAACTAGACGATGCAGACTTAAGAAATTATAAAAAGTATTGAAGAGAAGTGGGGAAGTGAAGGATGTGTGTATTTGCAGTGAAAAGTGATTTGGGGTGACGCTCTTGCAGGGGGTGAGAGGGAGGGGGTGGTGGCGGGGGTTGGGGGGGTTTCGTCATTCTTGTCAATTTGGCTTTTTTCGTTGAATTTTAATATTTTTCGACCTGGGTCCGCAGGTATATATGTTTTAGTTATGTATTTTGCGACTTGTATATTAGAAATAAGATGTTTATAAATGTTTATATGTTTGCTTGAAAACTGCATATGGTAATTTAGAGAAATGAGATGGTGTCGTGGTTTGTGTGAGTGGGGGGGTGGGAGCGGGGGTAAGGTGGGGAGGAGGAGGGGGAGAAGAGCGGGTAGAGGAGGAGGCAGCGGTTGCGGTAGAGGCGGAGGAGGAGATGCTCTCTGGTCACTCAACCTCAGGATCGGCGAGTGTCAAGCCACCAACAGCGGCTAGCGGCAACGCGTACCCCTCAAAACTTAGATACTCCATTGCTCGAACTCCTTAAAACACCTTTCGCTTTTCGCCACCGATGTGTTTACCACGATATTTGTATAAAACTTACAATCCCGATATGGTCTGTTCAGCTGTCGCGCATTCATCAGCACTGTTTGATTTAATTTTAGGAACATACTTTTGGCATTTTCTACGTACCTTCACCAACCTCTCCCCCCCTCTATCTCTCGCTCCCCCCGTCACACTGCCATTTTTCACACAAGCGCGCACTCGCTCGCGCGCCTACATGTTGATGTGTCGTATGGGAGAGTAAAATTTTATTTTTAGATCTTTTTTTTTTATATGTACATTCGTCATTACAGCTATGCCATGAAGTAATGAGGTATCGCTGTTTTGTTTATTATCCATAACAAATTGTGCGTGAAATATGATAATCGAATATTTTGAGACTTTGTATGTTACTTTAATTAAATGAATGGAAGGGGAGGAAGATTCTCAGGGAAATGAGATTGTAATGGCGACGGGGGTTAAGGGGGGTAGTAGTACTGGTAGAATTTAAAGTGACGAAAAACTGAAGGTATCCGAGTTAGTACGAGGAAAGTAAGTCAGCTCTTCCTTCGGATTCTCCACCACGGCCACCTCCTCCTCATTGTTACGGCGTTAGGCTAGTTGCAGTTACAGGGGAGGGTGAAGGAGGAAGAAGGAGGAGGCAGCGGCGGCACAGCGGGAGCGGTGGGAAGGGAGAGGGGGTACATAAACGAGAGGGCCCAACAGTGTGTGTGTGTGTGGAGAAAGCTAGAGCTGTTTCCAACCTAGCTCCGGAGTGGGGAATAACTGTAGTCTTGTTTGCGTGAACTTATCGTTGCACTGCCCTCGGCAATCGCGAAACATTTACCCCCTTCCCTATATGGTACCCAGTGCCCAGTTGAATATAAAAAAAGTGCGAATAAAAGGTGATGCACTGCTGTGAGCTGTTCTGGGGCGTGGGATATTTTAAAGTTTTGGTGCTTGACCGAACGAAGACGAAGCGAAGCACGGCCGATTATGACGGCGATCGGGTGTAGTGGTGACATGGAGGGGGTAGTCGTACTGTACCGCCCGACCCACGCAACCAGCTATTGTGCGTGCAGCTCAGACATGAGGGCTGTACCGTGATTCAACCTCATACAGGAAATGAAGAGAGTTGTTTGAAAGGGGGGAGTGTGGTGTTAGTTATTGTTGCTTGTTACCGAGAAGGTTTGTTTGCACCAGTGCATGTAGGCTGCCTTGCTTGATCATCTGTGCACTAACCGGTGTACCTTTTTCTCACCACGGCGGATACTTTCCAAAACGACGCGGCGATAAACTTTAAACCGCGCTGCCTTCCAAATTTTTAAATTTGGGAACGTGTCGAAATTTTTACTTCCAGTAACTTGGAAAAACACGATTCATTCGAATTTGGGTGTTTACGTGATGGTAAGGTAGCCGAAGGAGCTTGTGTACCACTGCCCTACAGTAATCGGACTGTTCTTGGCCACCCAGGAGGTCCGTGCAAGCTCAGGAGATTCATAACTGATCGATTTAGCGAGACGTCCTGGTGTACTAGGTGGTGGTCATTAGAGGATGTGTTGCAGGTCTTTCTGCTCGATGGGTCCGTTGTAGTGACGAACCGTAGGCCGCGTTGTGAATGTTGGGGGGAGCGATACGGGGTGAAGAAAGAGGAAATCCCGATTTGTGCTGTGCTGTGTTGTGCTTGTGTTGTGTTATGCTGATGCCGCCGGGTCTGGTTTGATTCAGGAAAAGTGACACAACTCAGGTGGTTAGACCCACTTTGTGGAAGACAGCCATAGACTTATTAAACTTTCACTGAAAGTGCTTATCAATTTGCAGATGATTATAGTGAAGTAATAAGACTTGTCAAAATGTGGCCGCGTGTTTATTGGACATTAAAACAAGTGAATATTGGACTCTAGGGGTCCATACCTCACAGCTGTATAGCAGTGCATCTTCAGGGAATCGATGGTGAGTTAGTATCTAAGTCGTTATCTTTGATTTGCATTGCAACAAATGTTTGTAGCCTACCCCCTTGGTTAAGATGCCACATACCAGCATGATGCTTAGATTCCTTGAATGAAGCACAACTTAACAAAACTATCCCAAATGTGGTAACGTGTGTCTTGTGAATGTGGAAGAGAGAAAAGAGCAGTAAACATAGTAATATTGTCATATATGTTTATTGCATTGGTGTTTTGGTGTTAAGTTTTAGGGTAGTAGTACTATAATATATTGTGTATGTATGTATGCATTTCATTATACAGCATGACCCCTCATTTGAATGGATATGTACATTTCTTACCTTTTTTATCATCTATATATGAACAGTTTTGCAGTGACTACAGTACTCCAACAGTACACTTTTCAAGAGGAGTGAGTTCCATAAATGCTGTTAAGTGATTGGTGTCCAAGCATCATCAAATACTTGGATGTTTCGGGTTGGTGCATTACCCCCGTGTACATAGTAAAGTTCTGTATTGTACGTGTGTGTGTGTAAGACTGAATAATTATGTATTGTTTAACTACACTTCTGAAGAGGAGGAAGTTCCAGAAGAATGACTAACCAGTGTTCAAATATTGTGAAATACTTGGATGTCACTTGTTGGGTTATTTTTGAATGTGGATGTTTACTTGGACTTGATCATTCCCCTTTATGAGAGGAAAAAGGCCTTTTAGCTGATGCGAGTATATAGTAACTTGTACTGTACTTGTGGAACGTATGAATGGAGGTGATGTAGTTCATTTAAGGGCTGAAATCACTTGTATGTGTCATCACATTAAGGTATACACCTGGTGGTCTTTGTACATCATATTGATAATTAAAACAAATTATTAGTGTCTGTCATTAGATTTTCACAGTTATGGTTTTCTGTATTTTTTCTGGGATTGTTAGTTTCCTTGAATTTTGCTAACTGGAAGTAGGTTGCCCCCACGTAAGTGGTAAATCAGTCCTTGGGCCCTCAAATATATCTCTGGGAAGAAATGTATTAATTTAGGGTGTAACTTAAGCAATAGGGGTGAACTTCTCCCAGTTGCCAGCTCACATGTGAGAAGATGGGTAGAATATAATCAAAACTCGATATATTGGGCCCGATCTGGATACAGTGTTACCTCCTGAAGGTGGTGAGTGTTGATGGGTTTTGAATTTCAGCAGGAGGGAAATTATTGTCTCAGATTTCTTTTTTCTCAAGCCTGCAGTCATTGTTGCCCCCCCCCCCTTCTGGGAACGACATCTTCCCTCCATTTATTAACTCATGCATATTTATGTTGTATTGGAAAGCTTTCAGATACTCAAATATACCCATACTCACCCACCCCCTTTTGTTTATCTGTTCCAGTTTTCTTTGTCATAGGTACAAATGTGTCTACTATAAAGTGATGTTGACTGTCTCTGGAAAGATGGTAAAGGGAGATCAGAAATGTCATGTTATGTCAGTATTCATAGATATGTGGACATGTCTTAGTTTGGTGTGTATACATTTGATGCTGTTATCTTGACAATATGTATTTGGAAATTGGCCATATTATTGCATTACAACTTCATGAATAGTATCCAGAGTGTATTAAAAAAATAATTGTGCCATATAAGTTCATGATTACTTGGTGTTTTCTTGATTTTTGGTTAATAACATGTATTGCATTTTTGCCATGGGTGTTATAGGGGTTTGCATTTGTGGCCCATCAAACTCTGATTAGAATAACTTAAATTTATAGAATATACATACAGTTGGGAAATTCTAAATATCAGCATATAATTGTGGTACCTAAATACTGGACATAATTGGACTCTTATACATCATTCTGTCTTTCCTACTCCTTTTCTATCTCTCATATGTGATCCTTACCAGTCATAGTTCCATTTTATAGTTGCCATTACTATACTAATGGCCATTTTTTCTCGTTTCACATCAATGTGTGTTTGCCTTTTTTTTTTCGACTACAATGTTTTTTTTTTCCTTCAGTTCGGATCAACAGTCTCTTATCAGACTGTGTGTAAGAAAAGTATGGTCAGTACAAGAAAAATCATATCAGGATAATAGAACTTTATTTTCAGTAAGCTGTTATACAATTTACACATAGTAGTGGTAATGGCACAAACAATATGGACATATTTAGGAGTTACAGTACCCGGTAGTTGTGTATAATGAATGTTCACAACTACAGCTACAAGACTAGGTTTTGGGGCAAATATCAAAGTTGTAGTATGTTGAGTTTAACGTTTGTAGTGACAGGTTAGTGTGTGGAAAATTCAAGAGGAACGAGCAATTACCTACTACATTCCCCATGTGGTAATCCATGTGTGTGTGTTTACTGAGTTGTGTTTAGGGTTGGAGCAATGCTCATGGGCTACACACATGCATGTACATGTATATTAAGAGTATATAGTTGCTCTTATGCAAAGGGTATTCAACTCTGCCAATATTGGTAGCTTAAATCTCTTCCCCTCCATCTCGTCATGATATTGCCCTCCAGGCTAAAAATGCTGGTGAATTATCAGCAGCAAAATAATTTCTACTACTAATACTACTACTACTACTACACACTCACTCACTCACTCACTCACTCACTCACTCACTCACACTCTCTCTCTCTCTCTCTCTCTCTCTCTCTCTCTCTCTCTCTCTCTCTCTCTCTATCTATTGTATGTAAGATAAGTTAGATGATATAAAAAAGTTTCAAAGAAAGGATTAGGCAGTTTAGTTGCAACCATAATTGGATTAGAAAAATGAGGGGTCAGATGGAAAGGAACAAACAGGATCATGGGTTAATCAAAGAAACTAGATAGCCTGTATTAAAACCAACACACCAGCGCATGTGTGGACGGGTGCACACAAAGACACACATACATGCATACACATTTTAATTTTCACTATGGTAAAAAAAATATACAAACTATTGGAAATATTGCATGTGAACAAAAATAGTTGATTGTATCTCAACCTAGGTACTGCGAATGCAGAATCGGTTGGATGATAAGATTCATAATATATTTTTGTGCTCATTAAAGAAAAGAATAGTACCTCAAGACCAGAAAAGAGCTGATGTAGTATTGATTTGTAATAAGGAAGTACTGTAAAGAGAAACAACTGAACTACAGACTAGTGTCCCTGACTAGCATGGTAGCAAAATTATGAAACAGTGATAAGAAGTGAAGAGATAGAACCAGCTCCTTTTAGAACTGGAAGATCATACCACAAAAAGAGGGGAATAGGTGGACTTTATATTTGGCTTAACTCAGTTTTGGAACTGGAAAACCATGTATATTGAGCCTGTTAAGCTTTTACTCAAGCAGGTGATGTGCTGCAAAAAGGATAGGGTTGGGTGGACTGTGTGTAATTGGATGTACAGAAGGCATTTGGCTTGGTAGTTCACAGTTAACTTATGAAAAGTGGAGTCTATTGGGAGTATAAGATAATCTTTTAATGGATAAATAATTTCATCAAAGATTAATAATATTAGTGAAAGATAGGATGAAGGGTAACAAGTAGAGTCCCACAAGGGTCATTTCTGGCACTTATAATGTTTTTGATATAGCAAGTGAAAACACCACTGCAGGAGTGAAAGAAAAAAATATAAATATTTTGACTTCCAACAACAGTCCGTGTCAATAGAGTACTCTACTGACAAGGATTGCAGGTGGCAGTCAAAATATAGATTCTTCTTTTCTTTCATTCAAATAGTAGTGCTTTCATATGGTTAACAAATGTGCTTTCAGATTTTTCTCCAGTGACTCGAAATGGAGTTTATATCCAGAAAATTCAAAATAATGGAGCTTAAAAAAGAGAATAGGTAGGAAATTAATCATTCACAAAATCAAGAGCAGAAAATAGCAAAATATTGGATGAAAAAAATAAATTTCATGAATATGAAATGGCTCCTAACTACAATTTAATCCTTTGTCCCAGGTTTTTCTTGCAGGAAACCCACAACTTCCAAGTAACTGGCCACAGCAACTGATTGGGCTTGTATGTCACTCAAAGAAGAAATATTGTGTTGTCTTGGGGTGGTGCTATATGCTGCATGGGCATAATAAAGGAAACTAGAATGCCTGATCTACCCTAGATTAGAATATACGCTGATAGGATCGCAATCGAATGATCAGAAATGGAAAAGGAGATTGCAGATAGGGATGGTGAAAGATTATGGGAAAGGTTTGGACACATAGAAAGGATTGATAATGAAAGATTAATGAAAGAGGTGTGGAAGGCAGAGGTGGAGGGTGTGAACTTAAAGGAATGGCCGAGGATGAGATGGATGGATGGGGTGAAGGGGGCATTGAGCAAGAGGGGAGTGTCTATTGAGTAAGGAAGGCAGAAGGCAGATCAGGATGAGTGGAGTGACTGAATAGGTGATACTGTTATGCAAGGGAGGGGCATGGGATTGGGGGTAGGGGGTGCTTATGTGTGAATGACTTTTTGACACAACCCGAAGGGATTTTTCCCTGTCTTCTCTTTCTGCATGATGGGATGGAGAGAGAGGGGTTGCCAATTAAGTGAATCATCCTTGCTATGGATGTACTGTCTTGCTGCATTACTTCTGACCCAGGGCAGTGGGCAGGATACGAGGATGACCCGTCATCTATGAGGAGCTAAGATGAGAGGGTGGAAAGGGTAGAGGATGGGTGGGAGGTACGTGATTTTGACGTGCCCATCCTTATAAGGTAGGGTGAAAGCTTTTGGTGGATAGATTGATAGATGATCACATTAACGTATATAAACAAGATTAGATGATACAGAGAACAGCTATATACTTGGTTATTTGCCTTGCAGTAAAACTTTGAAAGAGAACACTGAACCTGCCTCTGTTGAAAGATGAAAGGTGACTTGATAGTAGTTTTCAGGTCATGGAACTGGTATAACTGACATAGAAGAAGGTTTGGGGCAGAAAGTATCATGGGGTCATGGAAACAAATTGAAGACCACATGGTACATGAGAACATTAGTAGTGGAGGATAAGATGTCGGACTGAAAGATATTATTGGATCCAAAAGTGGTCTTGGTCAATATTAATGACATAATGGATAAAACATGAAAATTATAATGATAAATTTGCTGAATGTGCCAAGAATATTAAGAGAAAAGGATGTTGAAATTATTCATACAAATTGTAGGAATATCCAGATAGATTACTTACCGGTAATTTAAACTGGAACTAGAAAATTAATTTCAGCGGAAAACATTGGAGATGGGTAAAAATGAGAAAAAATGCCATCTTTGTACATTAAATGGGAAAAGAAGCAGTTATAAGAGTGAATTTTTTTTTCTATTGTTGGTAATGGAAACTTAGTGGAAAACCATGCTAAGAAGAAACAAAATTGTTAATGAATGCAAGAATGACATTCCACTACTTAAATGAGGATATGATAGAAAAAAAAAAACTTGGAGGGTGATGTTTGTAGGAAGAAGGTTGGAGAGTGATGTTTGTAGTGTTTGTAGGAAGAAGGATTTTTCTAAATTGGAAGTGCCAGCAAAAGAAGAAAGGGAGAAGTGATATAGTAGTGTTTAGAGCAATGAAGGGAGTGAACAATATATAAAATTGCATTCTAGTGTGAGATGAAAAAATATTACTGGGATACATTAAGATGAAGAAAATATACGTGTGTGATCCGGTTAGGTCAGTACATGGAACACATCCATTAGAAATAAGATTTGTCTCATCATGATAATTAACAAGTCAAACTGACAAATTTATGAATATTTTGATCAGAAACATGCTACTGGAGAAGATTTCATGAAAGATGCAAAGATTAATGGAAGCTTATATACAGTATATATAATATATATATATACTTTTTTCTCCCAAAAATTAATGAAGTGAAGATAAGCACAGGAAAAGCTGATGCAGGAAATCTGAAGATTAAAACCAACGAACAGGATGAAAGTGGCTTCATTATAGATATGTAAAAGAAGTGACACAAATAAGAGAATCTTCTACACTAACGCAATTGCAAGAAACTAAGGAACCTAACATTATTAAATCGCACATGTATGCCAAGGTTAGTTGGAAGAAAACTTGGTTAATAGGGAAGTTTGACAAAAAAAAAATGAAGTGACCAAGAAAGATGTGGTATGGAAAAGGTGGAATAAAAGAAACATGAAATTTTGTGGAAGAATACATGAAGGGTGGTACTGTAGAAGAAAAGAACTTTGAGAATGGTATTGGCAATTGGAAAAGAACTTAAACTATTCTACAGGTTTGTCACCAGCAAGCGAGATACAGAATCTCTTGAATTGACAGTAGATAGAAAAGTTTATGAAGCATCAACTCGTGCTGAAATAATGAACAGAAGTTTTCAATTAGTTCCTACTAGAGGAAAGTGGAAGTAAAGGATGTACACAAACTATTGAATAAGGTAGATACTGGAAAAGCTCCTAGGCTTAATTGAATCTTAAAGTGGATACTTTAAGAATGTGGAGATTGAGAAAAATCATAATTTATAGTGTTATCTGAGGAAAGGGATAGTACTGCAAGACTGGAAAAGAGGTTATGTAGCACCAATTCATAAAAGAGAAAGTAAGGTATTGTTGTACTACAGACCAGTGTCATTGACTGGCGTCATAGCAGACATAGAAGCAATTTGTTTTAGAGATGGAACATTATGAATGGTTGATATGCTGGAAGAGAGAGAAGAGCTGTATGGGCAGTGTGTACTAAGATCTGGAGAAAGAATTTTATTTGGAGTATCTGAGTAGAATCTTATGGGAAATGGAACATACTGGAGGACTTGAGGTAAGCTTCTTGAATGGATCTAAGATTCCTGAAAGAGTGGTACATGAGGACAATAGTAAAGGATTAGATGCCAGGATGGAGGCCAGTGGCCAGCAGAATCCCATAAGGTTTAGTTCTGGTGCTTGTAATGGTACTGATATTTATAAATGAAATGATGGAATGTATGGTTACTCGAACATTTAAAACAATGACAAAAATGGAGAAGACTAAAATGTTATAAAAAAAAATTACAGTGTGTAAGTATGGGGCCAATCTTTGAAAAAGAATTTGATGAAAAAAAAGTATTGGAAATGGGTAAAAGTTCAAGGAGACCATCAGTGAATTAAAAGGAAAATGATGAAATAAAAGGAGGAAGAGAAAGATGTAGGAATGCTGGTTGCAGATAACCTGTCGGAAAAAATGTGGGCGTAACGTGCTATTGACATGATTTTTTTTTTTTTTTTCTTCTTCTTCTTTGCACGAAGAGGGGAGATATTAGCAAAAGAAGATTGATCTACCCAGGTGTGCAGTATTTGTAAGGATAGCCATAACCAATGAAACTAATTTAGGTCACAAAACATAAGAGGTACCAGTAATAGGACATTGAAACTAGCAAGGACAATTTAAAGAATGCACTAGGAAGGGTGCAATAGAAGAAAGAAAATTGATGAACTAAAGAGAAACTAATACAAAGATGATAGAAGAGAAGAAAGTTTTACTTGAGAGTGATGTATCAGAAATTTAGGAATTGGTATTGAGTAAAAAATCCAGAGAAGGAAGGGGAAAGAAGAGATTGAAAGTCACATCTACTAACGTACGTACATATACCAAAGGCTTTTTCCCTCTTACACAGGGGTTGCCAAAAAGAAAAAGGCAGAGAAACCACTCCCACCCATTCCATTCTCTACATATTCCACTCCCCTCCACCCTCCTCCCTCCCTCTCATCTTGGCACCTCCTGGATGATGGGTCATCCCTGCATCCTGTCCACTGCCCTGGGTCAGAAGCAGTGTCGCAAAACACAGCACATCCACAGCAAGGCCGCTTCATAAATTCGGTGACCCCCCCATCTCTGTCCCCTCATGCAGAAAAGAAGTTGGGGGAGAAATCCCTTCGGGCTGCGTCAAATTTTTTCTCATACATACTTGCTCACCCCGTATCCCCCACCCACTCCCCCTCATACATCACAGCATCATTCATACACAACCCTTCTTCATTCACCCCTATCTTCTGTCCTCTCCCGTCCTTCCTCAACAGACATTCCTCTCTTTTGTAATGCCCCTTTCACCCCATCTATCCATCTCATCCTAGGACACCCCCTCATATTCACTCCTTCCACCTCTGCCTTCCACACCTCTTTTACTAATCTTTCTTTACTCATTCTTTCCATGTGTCCAAACCATCCTAATACTCTTTCATCAACCCTATCTCCCAGCTCCCTTTCCACCCCTGTTCTCCTCCTCACCTCATTTCTCACTCTATCTAGCCTAGTAACCCCTATCATACTTCTCAGCTCAGACATTTCATCTCAAACACATTCAAACTCCTTCTCTCTTCCTCTCTTATGTTCCATGTTTCTGCCCCATACAGTGCTGTCAGCACAATCACTCCTTCATATAACCTTTTAGCATCCATTCCCAGATGTCTATTTCTCATTACACTTTTTAATCCACCAAGCAAGGCATTTACTCGCTTCTCTCAATCTACATTCCACCTCCACCCCCACTCCTCCCTTTCCTGCCACATTCACACTTCCTCCAGTCTCTCACCCTTAATGCTCACTTCCAGCCTGCTGTCACTCTCTCCCCATATACATCTCATCACCTTACTTTTGCCCACATTTATCTTCAGCTTCCTTCTTTCACACACCTCAAACTCTATCACTAACTTCCTCAATCCCTCCTCTGATCCTGCTACAAGCACAGTGTCGTCAGCAAACAACAACTGGCTTATTTCCCACTTTTCTCCATTTTCTTTAACCATCTCCAACCCCTGACCCACTACCCTTGCATTCACCTCTCGCACCACCCCATCCATGTATAGATTGAACAGCCAGGGTGACATAACACATCCCTGACAAAGTCCCACCTTTACCTCAAACCATTCACTCTCTCCATTTCTAATCCTAACACAAGCTCTACTACTCTTGTAAAAACTCTTAACAGCTTTCCTCCTATCCCATATATCTGCAGTACCTCCCACAGTGCCTTCCTGTCTACCCTGTCATAAGCCTTTTCCAGATCCTTAAAAGCCCAAAAAACATCCTTACCTTTTCCTATAGCTTTCTCGAGAAACATCTGTCTTAACACAAAAATCTGATCTACACAACCCCTACCTTTCCTAAAACCACATTGTTTCTCACCAAAATTTTACTCCCTCTGTTCCTCTCCTAATACTAACAGATTGTTAATATCTACAAGATTAGAGATAAATTATTATTTATAATTGAAAACCAGTCATGTTACTTTTTTCTCTGAGCTCAAACTTAACGAAATTCAGCTAAGAGAAAGAAAATACATCATCTGGTGAAGAGAGAAAATGGGAAGATTGATGATAATGGTGAAAAGTATAAAAGTGAATGAATAGAAAGGGAGTATGGAGCCTTCTGTTATTGTCTGGGATTGTGAAAGTGGCATATGCATATCTCATCAAAGACAGAAAATGTACATTCCAAGGGTGGGTGTGAAAAAAAAAATGCTAGGTGGCAAAACACAAGAGGTGGGGATAGAGAAGAACAGAAAAAAAAACCAGGAGAATACAAGGACCAGGAATAAACACTGTAATTAGAAGGGCATAATAGATCACCAAAGTAGACTGAAGAAGAATGCAAAAGAACTGGAAATGTTACTAAAAAATTAAAAGAGAAGCAAAGAATTTTGACAAGTAAGATGAACATATGTTGTTCTCTACATTTGTGAATGGTAAAGCGAAACATGGAGAACCTGTGTTTGAAAGCAGAGGACAAAGGGAGCATACTAAAATAGATTAAGGATTTCCTCAATGATAAACATATTTGAGCAGTAGTGAAAGATGAATTGATTGGAGAGAGACTACTTGTGGGGTACCACAGGGCTTGATACTGATATCATTGTTTTTGTATGTCATTGATAATAGGAATAAGTATGACTGCAAATTACTGCAGGAAGACATAGATAATATTAGAATGGAGTTAGGAGTGAAAGATGAAATTTTGTGTAAAGATATGCAAAATCTTGGAAATGGACCATTGAAAAAAAATGGGAGCTATAAAATAGATTTACCTCTCTTGTAAGGGGAAAAAAGTTGTTGGTATATGTATGTATGTATGTATAAAATAGATGAAATAATACGAAAAGCAAAAGATGAAAAGGAATTTCAGCATTTTAATTAGGGGTGATCTGTCATAAGGGAATCATATAAACAGAATATTGAAAGACGTAAAGGTATAAATATGATGAACGTAAGAGCAACATTTTGTAATGTTCATAAGGATATGATTGAAAAATAATTTAAATTTTTGTTGCACCAGACTAATATGCTGCAATGGTATGGTGGCCACATAAAAGAAAGATACAAGAAAATAATATAAAAGCAGCAACCAGAATAATGCTCAGCCTCATTTATAAGACATTGTGAGAAGAAATTGGAAGAAGTGGGGCTGTCTACATTGGATGAGTGAAGAAGAAGAGATGATACAATAGTTGTGGTAGAACAGAGAAAAGAATAGAAAAAAAAAATCTGGATCTGTTAGCATGAGATGAATGAACAAGAGATCATAACAAATTAAAGAAGATGTATCATTTGAAAGAAATTAGGAAACATAGATTTCCACATCAGTATGTGGAACAAATTAGAAGAAATAATCCAGACCAGCAGAATAAAGTAATTTGAAGAAAATTGATTGTATAGGCATTAAGAGATGGGACACCCTGAACGTAACTCCAACTCTGTATACTACAGTTAGGTAGACACACACACATTAACACTTATTTTTGCATGGAGCCAAGAATGAATTTCAATACCCAAAAATACAAATTACTGGAAATTGGCAATAGGTGGTATAGACCATCTTTAAACTATTCCTTGGATAGTGAACCCAGTACAAAAGCAAAGGAGGAGAGAGATTTGGGAGTGTTGACAAAAGACAACCTGTCACCTGACAGACATATCAGGAGGATTGTGGAAGAGATGTATGGACTGTTGCAAAATATTAAAGCAGCTTTTCACTATATGGATGGAGTGATGAAAAACCTCATTAGAACCCTGGTCCATCCAATGCATTAGTGGTATGGTCCCCACACAAAGTGAATGATAAAAGCACGATTTAAAGAATACAAGGGTAGTGACCAAACTGGTCACCAGCCTGGCAGATTAATCATACAAGGAAAGACTCATGGGGCCTGTCATTTTGAAAGATTGAAGGGAATGAGGTGATATGGTCACAGTATTCAGGTCACTAATAGGGATAGATTATAATGATGGAAGAGATTTCTTGATTAAGTATAGGAGGGCTTTATGAGGTCATGAGAACATAGAAGACTATTTAAAGGATGTGAAATAATAGAGTTCTTCATGTAGATGCATAAATGGAATGTCTTGGGTATTTTACAAGCTGAAATTATACATGGATTCAAATCTAAATACGGTAATTGGAAATCAAGGACAAGCTTAAGTTGGAACTGTACATGAATTTGAGGCTAGGTATAATAAATTGGAGAGTAGGAGATGGGACCCAATGAGCATTGCTTTTTTCTTGTATACTACAAATAACAATTAGTTAAACACACATACACAAATGAATTTCTTCACTTCCATGTCTAATGTGAAGAAATGAGGTTTTCCATGTAGATGAATACATATTTGGAATAGCTTACAAGTTAATATAGCCCAAGCTGAAACAATACATGGATTCAAATCTTAATATGCATACATATACAAGAGGTCTTTTGCCCTTACCAGGGAGGTAGCCAAAATCAAAAGGCATAATTCCACTCCCACCCATTCCATTCCCATCCACTGCCCCTCCTCATGGATGATGGGTCATCCTTGCATCTCTCCCATCACCCTGGGTCAGAAGCAATGCAGCAAGGAACAGAGCATCCACAGCAAGCCCACTTCTTTTAATTGGTGACCCCCCTCTCTGTCCCTTCATGCAGAAACATTGAAGATAGGGAGAAATCCCATTGGGGTGTGTTAAAATATCATTCACACATAACCCTTCCTTAACCCACCATCCCACACCCACTCCCTTCCAGTCATCATAATATCCATACAGAGACATTGTCACACACAGACTTCTGCCTTCTCCCTTCTTCAACTGACATCCCCTCTTGCTCAATGCCCCTTTCACTCCATCCATCCATCACATCCTTGGTCACCCCCTCATGTTCACTCCATACATCTCTGCCTTCCACACTTCTTTTACCAGTATTTCTTCACTCATTCTTTCCATGTGTCCAAATCATCCCAATACTCCATCAACCATATCTCCCAACTCTTTTTCTACCCGTGTTCTCCTCCTCACCTTGTTTCTCACTCCATCCAACCTTGTAACCCCTATCATATTTGTCAGACATTTCATCTCAAACACATTTAAACTCTTCCTCTCTTCCTTTCTTATGATCCTTGTCTCTGCCTAATACAGTGCTATTAGCAATCTCCTTTTAGCATCCATTCCCAGATATATATTTCTCATTACACATTTTAATCCCCCAAGGTACTTACTTGCTTTTCTCGTTTTACTACCTATCTCCACTCCTCCCTTTCCTGCCACATGCAACCCTGAGTACCTAAAGCAATCCACTTACTCCAGCCTCTGTCCTTTAAAACTTGCTTCTAGATTGCTGCCATCCCCTCCCCTTATACATCTCATCACCTTACTTTTATTGACATTTGCCTACAACTTTCTCCTCTTGCATACCTTCCCAAACTCAGTCACTAATTCCCTTAATCCCACTTCTGATCCTGTCACAAGGGCAGTGTCATTAGCAAACAACATCTGACTTGCCTCTCATTCCAATCCACAGCCCATTACCCTCACATTTACCTCCTGCACCACTCCATCCATGAACATATTGAACAGCCATGGCGACATGACACATCCCTGGTGTAGTCCCACCTTTTATCTCCAACCACTTGCTCTCCATTTCTGATTCTATCATAAAAACTCTTGACTGCCCTTAACAGTTTTCCTCTGATCCCATGTATCTGCAAAACCTCCCACAGTGCCTTCCTGTCCACCCTGTCATAAACCTTTTCCAAATCCTGAAAGGCTCATAAAACATCCTTACCCTTTGCTAAAGCTTTCTCACATATGTCTTACCACAAAAATCTGATCCAAGCAACCCCTACCTTTCCTAAACCCACACTGTTCCTCACCAATTACTCCCTCTCTTCCTCTTAATCCTCTCAATCAAAACCCTCCCATAAGCCTTCCCAACTACACTCAACAAACTTATCCCTCTGAAACTACTACACTCACACTTGTCCCCTTTCTAAATATGATAATTGGAAATCAGTGATGTAGGTTAAGTTGGAACTGTACATAAATTTGAGGCTAGGTATAATAAATTGGAGAGTAGGAGATAGGACCCAGTGAGCATTGCTCCTTTCCTGTATACTAAAAATAGGTAAATGCACTAATCCTGGAGTAATACTTCATTGAATATTGCAGCAGACAACACACTAACCCAGTGGGTAAAGATGTGGCAGGTAAGAGAAAACTTCAAGACTGGACTGGATTTAGATACTGTTGAATAATTGAAGTGCATGTGCTCCACAGGTCTCTTGTGGAACACCCAAGTCTTCCAGGTAACTGAATCTGGTGTGGCCCATATGTCAAAGAAGAAATTTTGTGTTGTCTGTGTAAGATTGGATAAGGTAGTGTACTAATGAAAGTAAGAAAAAAAAATAAGACTTCCAAATTCCTTACACCTTGGGTATGATTATATACTGTATGTAATATGGGTTAGTGAAAAAAATCTGTGAAATACCTGGTTTAATAGAGAATGTGAGATAGCTGTGAAAGCCAGGGATGTGGGCTGGAGCAAAATACACACATTAACATGAAAATTATCTTTCATTATATGGGTGAGGTAATGATATATGGTATACCTTGCATGCCATAGAATTGAATATGGAGCAGTGGTATGGTTTCTGCAGATGGTGAAAGATGTAGACTAGACCAAGAAAATACAGAAGACATCAAATAGATTAGTTCCAATCCTTGCAAGTAGAACATACAAGGAGAAATTGAAAGCATTGTACCTGTCATGATAAGAGAGAGAAGAGAGAAATGTATTTGCAGTAGTGTTCAGGTCATTAAAAGAGGATAAAACTGACAGAGTGGGATGGGACAGCATTATAAGCTCATGGGAACAAATTGACCACATGTCTAAAGGATATTGGAAATTATTTTTCATATAGAGGTGAAATTGCTTAGTATTTCATTAATGGTAACCAGTTTAGTCCTTGAGGACAGTAGTATGACAGTGAGGTGGGAAAAGTTATTAAGTGAGGAATATTATTATTTCAAAGTCTGGTCTCTAGTCCTAAAAGAATGTTGCATGACTGGTCTATGGAGTTGTCACTCAAGTTCTTGAAGATTGCCTCATATTTATAGTCAGTACCTTATATGATGTCCAGGAATAGTTTAGTACATGATGTATCTTTCAGTAAACCCATTAACAAATTCAAAACTAGGTGTTATGTTGGAACTGGTGAAAGAGATGGGATTACATGAATGTAACTCGTAGCCTGTATACAACAACGGGGTAAACACGCAAACGTGGACATACATACACACAGGTCACTAAAGGGGATAGACTACATTGATAAAAGAGATATCTTGATAAGGAATGGGTGGGCTTTAAGAGGTCATGAGAACAAATTGCAAAAGTAAATGTCTTGAGGGTATGAAGAAATGGTTTTTGATACAAATGCATAGATACTTGGAATAGATTAGAAGGCAATATGCCCAAGCAGGAGCAATGCTTGAATTTAAATCTAAGTATTTTAATTGGAGAATAAGAAAATATAACCCAAGTTTGAACCATATGTGGTTTTGTAGTCAGGTATGATAATTTGAGAGTAAAAGACAGGACCCCACATGCATTGCTGTACACTACTACAATTAGGGAAATGCATGCATGCGCACACACACACAGTGAATTAAAAGAATGTTCAGACTATTATAGAGGAACAAAAGGTAGAAGGTTCATTTGGATGAAGGAAATTTTTAGAACAATAGATAAAGAAAAAACAAGAATGGAACTATCAATTCTTTCAGAAGAAACTGATAAGAGTTATTGTAGATAAGAAAAATTGTATTGAGTTCAGAGGGACTAGTGAGGGATACCTGCAAATGGTGGCCCTTCAAGATATATGTCAAGAGAGAATTATCTTCTCCACCCATTTTCGTAATCCAGCAACACCCTTCCCTCCACCTGGATGTGCAGGGATGCTTAGGTATTCAGATAGACTCCAGTATTTCTATAAATGTGAGAAGTGTTTCCTCAATCTTTTCACATAAGATGACATCTAGCAAATACTCACCTACAAGAAGCCAACAACAGAGGCAACAATCCAGTTTCCCAGTGTTATTAAGATCATAGCCTGTCAAAATGACAAAATAATAGAATAACTCATAGAAGCTAAAGGTAATATCAATAGTATTGGACATTGATGAGATCAAGATTATTTAGGTTGGATAAATGTAAAGTTGGGGTAACCAATGAAAATTAAGTTTACATTGCAAAGCATATGCTAATCAGTAAGACATGGAAATTAGTGGACATGCATGATGCTGCCTTTAGATAGCTGTGTTCAACATATATGGTTGTACAGAGAGGAATTTAAGCAAGACTGGTCAAGACAAATAATGAAGACCTGTGAAATGTAGAGAAAACCCTAGGAAAATATTTTGGTTCTAATATCCGTTTATCTAGTATGGTGTATGGAATATAAGTTGGATAGCTTGTTACTTGTCATAAAATATATCAGACTTGGAAGTATGGGTATATTTTAGATATTGTGAATTGTTTTAGTTGTCCTTTTTGAATGATCATACCATAAGATACTTTCCTGTGATTGTACAAATCTGTAGTGACATTTTATCAGTATATAGCTGTGTTAGAATTGTGATGTGATATACATTGGTAAGATAGAATTGTAAGTCGCTATCACAGGACCAATATATTTTGACCACTGTCTGTGGTCCTTCAGCAAAGGACTGTGTGCTGAAGAGGACCACAGATAGTGGTCAAAATATATGGTTCTCTATTTTTTTTTATCTTATTTTCTTCCAATTTTGTGTTGTAAGTTTCGTGTGTTGAAGTCTAGTATATCCACAGAATTGCTATATATTCCACATTGAGAATTCACATAATATTTGTCATGTGATATGTATCAATTACACTATATAAAAAAATTCTTACTTGAGAATTGTAGCATAAATTTTCTCCATTTACCTGTTCCCATTTCCTCCAAGATTGTCTGCTTCTTCATGTCTTGACCACAATATATTTTCACAATGTTCTCCTTTGTAAATACCACCCCTTTTCATTCCTTACTTACTTTCCACTATTTTTCTATTCACCTCTCTTGTAACTGCTACCCTTTTTATTCTTTACTTCCTTATTTTTCTGCCCCTCCTTTTCTCACCTTAATTTTTTTCTTGTTCTTTCTGTCTTTCTTTTCCTTGTATTTTTCTCTTCATTCTCTCCAGTTTTCATTCCACATCTGTAGCCCATCATTTTCTCATCACTCTCTTCTTCCCTTCCCTATTGTTCCTTACTTCTGACCCCTCATCAATATGCCACTATCTCATATTTATGTGTATATCTTGTGTGCATATGGGTGCACATGTTTGTGTGTGCTTCCTTCATCTCCTCCCTCCCTCTCTCTTTCTCCCTCCCTCCCTCCCTCCCTCCCTCCCTCCCTCCCTCCCTCCCTCTTTTCCTCTCCCCCCTCCCTCTTTTCATCTCCCCCTCCCTCTTTCTCCATGTCTCTTTCTCTCTCCCCCTCTCTCTCCCTCTCTCTCACACACACACACACACACACACGCACACACACACATTTTTCCTTTTCAACAAATACACCCATACCATCTCCTTTTCCTCTCTCTCTCTCTCTCTCTCTCTCTCTCTCTCTCTCTATATATATATATATATATGTATATATATATGTATATATGTATATATATATATGTATATATATATATATATAATATATATATATATACATATAATATATATATCCTGTAGTTCATCTTTACCTCAAGCATACCTTCCTTGCCCTTCTCCATCCCTTCATCAGTGCTCCTCTTTTCCACCACTGTGATCCTGTCCATCCTTTCATCATTGTCTGTTAGCTTTTCACCCCAACTTGTGTGAGGGGAGTAGGGGTATTTCTTTTCTTCTTCCTCTTCTCCTTCACACTTTCTTCCCTTTCATTAATGTCCCCACATTTTCTCTTTTCCCTCTTCATTACCTTTTTTTTCACTTTTTCCCCTACTGGTACTTCAGTACCCAGTGGTGGTGGTGGTGGTGGAGTGTGGGGGTGGGGAACAAGAATGTTGGCAATGTGTTATCTTTGTCTCTGAGTACATTGTTGTGCCCATGTTTCACTTTGTGAAAGTTCATTTACTCATCCCCCATATTGTAGATTTCTGCTTTGCCTCTTAGCTTCTTCCTCTTTTCGTTCCATGCCTCCCAATATGTGGGAGGAAAGATTTTGTAATTTGAAACCTCCAAATGACTGC
Source organism: Oratosquilla oratoria (assembly GCF_046742065.1). Lineage (NCBI taxonomy): Eukaryota > Metazoa > Arthropoda > Malacostraca > Stomatopoda > Squillidae > Oratosquilla > Oratosquilla oratoria. The sequence continues at coordinate 59,876,118 of NC_134778.1, read as the reverse complement.
ATTCTTATACTTAGCCATATATTGGCAAAATCTCAAGAATTAAGAATTTTCCTCAATTCTCATCAACTGATGAGCTTTATATTAACTTCTATTTGTCGCTTTGATTCCAATTTTTCTCAGTTCCGTTTTTTCCATTTTACTCCTATATGGTTGATGTTTTCTGTGGATGTACTTTATAAAAGAATAGCATCAGTTAAGCAGTGGATGTTGAAGACTAACATGGTTGATGGAAGTGGGGAATCATCTTTGAGGAAATGCCTAGGCCTGTTTATGTAAAACTATTAAAATGTGTGTCAACATCTGCCATTAATGACAAGTGGGCAAATGATTGAGCACTTCAGTTGTTTGTTATAACAAAAATATAGAAAAATATATTTATAATATGTCTGCCTGTGTATGTGTAACACACACAAGAAATGGCCCATTTGGTAAAGGAGATGACTTGAAGAAGAGGGTTCAACATTCCCACAATGCACTTGCTACTCACCAAAGAACATCATTGGTTCTTTGAAATACTATTGCGAAGGAATAAATTGTACAGGCTTAGTTAATTCAATTTTAGGAAGACTAGTTTTGTAAAAATATTTGAAGGCAGACTGGGAGTTCATGAATGCCACCAGAAGTGACAGGAAATGGGTTTTTCCTTTTATTTACAACTTTGAGGTGAAAAAACATTTACTGATGAAAGAAACAAGACGAATGATAAAAAATAACAGAAATGTGGCTCAGGGAAAATAGAGAATGAGAAGACCCAGAACAAAGGAGATTTATAAATGAGCTAGAAATTGGGAAGATATAAATAAGAGAAATATATAAACAAGGAAAATAATTTGCAAAGGCAAAATAAAAAATTACTATGGAGAAGTAGATCAATGAAAATAAAGAAGCTGAGAAGAAATCCAATATCTTCATTAAAATTTACAAGATAGGAGTGGAAAAGTATGTGCCAAAGGGGTATGAAAGAGAAGTAAAAAGAGAGATTATTTTAATAAAAAATGGGCATTGACAAAAAAAAGACAAGGCACAGGAGGAGAAAAAAAAAAGATATACAAAAAGTCAGATATTAATGTACAAGAATACAAAGAGAGGAAAAGAACTGAGAAAGATGTAATTGACAAATATAAGGTTAGTTTAAAAGGGATACACTGAAATTGATGACATTTTGAGTGGTAGATGTGTGAGAACATCTAGAAAGAATAAATGTAAATAGATGGTTAGGCTGCAAAGGAGTGACTAATGGGGTACTACAGGGCTCAGTCCTGGCACCTCCAATATTCCTATCATGTATAAATAATATGATGAATGAAATAGCTACCTTTGCAAACTTATCAACATGATCTATCTATATACCAAGGGCTTTTTCCCCGTTTTCTTCCCCCTCATCTTAGCCCATCATGGATTAAGGGTCATCCCTATCTCCAGCCCTTTACCCTGGGTCAGAAGCAGTAAGGCTGCCTCAATTAATCAGTGACACCCCCCCCCTCTCTGTCCCCTCATGCAGAAAATAGAGAAGCACTGGATATTGATTCACACATAACCACTCCCTACTCCCCCAATCCTCATCCCCTCCCATCCTTGCATCACAGTATCATCTATACACAGGCCTTCTCCACTCACCCCATCTCATGCCTTCTCTCTTCCTTCCTCAACAGACATTCCCCTTTTACTTGATACCCACTTTCACCCCATGTTGTCCTTGGTTGTCCCCTCAAGTTCACTCCTTCCACTTTTGCCTTCCACACCTCTTTTACTAATCTTTCATCACTTGTTCCTTCCATGTGTCCAAACGATTCCAGTACTCTTTCATCAGCCCTATCTGCCATCTCCTTTTCCACCCACACTTTCCTCCTCACCTCATTTCACACCCTATTCAACCTTGTAACCTCTAATATACTTCTCAAACATTTCATCTTAAACACAATTAAATTTCTCACGGCCTCTCTTAAGTTCCAGATCACCACCCTATATAGTGTTGATGGCACAATCACCCCTTCATATAATCTCCTTTGCATCCATTCCAAAATGCTTATTTTTCATGACACTTACAAAGGATGAGAGGGAGGAAAGGGTGATGGGTGTGAGTGGGTACATGCCATTGACTTTACTACCTCTCTTATAAGGGGGAAAAACTCTTGGTATATAGATAGATACCTTCAACTTTCTCCAAATGCATACGTTGCCAAACTGTCACTAACTGCTTTAATCCCTCTGACCCAGCCACAAGTGCAGGCATCAGCAAACAACAACTGGTTCACCTTCCACTCTACTTGTTTATATATTTTTATTTATTTATTATTATTTTTTTTTAACCATCTCCAGTCCCCTGCCCATTACCCATGCATTTACCTCCCACACCACCCCATCCATATACACATTAAACAGCCATGGCGACATGACACAGCCACACCTTTACTTCAAACCACTTGCTCTATGTCCATTTCTGACGCATACTCAACTACTCTTGTAGAAAATCTATGAGTGCCCTAAACAGCTTTCCCCAAACCCCACATATAAATAGTACCTTCCACAGTGCCTTCCTGCCTAACCTGTGATAACCCTTTTCCAAAACAATAAGAGCCCAAAAAACATCCTTACCTTTTGCTAAAACTTTCTCATATGTCTTATCACAAAAGTCTGATGCATGCAACTCCTACCTTTCTTAATCTAACACTGTTCCTCACCAATTACTCCCTCTGTTCCACTCCTAATCCTCTCAATTAAAACCCTCCAGTATGATATCTCAAATACACACAACAAACTGATCCTTCTGAAACTACAATCACATTTGTAATGATAAACAAAGAGGATTGCAAATTCCTACGGGAAAACCTGTATAAGATTTATGAATAGGGCCAGGAGTGGAAAATTAATTTAAATCCAAAAAATGTAGAATCTTGGAACTAGGTCAAAGTATAAAAAGATAGATATAAAGTGGTTAATTAATAGCAAAGGCAGGGGAGGAAAAGGATATTGGAATTTTTGCTGAAGAATATGAGTGGCATTTCATTATACGGAAGAGGACATTATGAAGGTGACATGACAATGATATAGATCACAATGTTATTGAAAAAATGGACAGGATTTGTTGGTATGAGATGAAAGATCATCAAGAGGTTGTATTAAAAAATTGAAAAAGCAAACATGTTTGAAAGATGTTAGGAAGTACAGTACAGCTTTCCACATAGCTGTGTAGACTGTAGACTTGAACAAGTTGAATGAAAATGTAACACACAAGATTGGAGTATGTAGTGACACTGTGGACACCTAGTACAAAAAAGAATATAAGAAAAATAAAAAGAATCCAAAGAGCAACAACTAAGATGGCCCCAACACTTTCAAAAATAACATATGAGCAAAGATTGTCTAAACTGGAATTACCAACCCTGGAACAAAGAAGAGAAAGAGGTGATTGGTTGGCCATTTACAGAATTATGAAAGGCATGGAAGTTCTTGATAGAGAAGTCTTGTTAAATTGGGATAGAAAAAAAAAACAAGGGGACATGGAAAACTCAGAGGACAGTTATAGAAGAGATATGAAAAAATACATCTTTCCACACTGTTGGATTTCTGGAACAAATTGAAAGAAAAAATGTTTGCAAACACCGTACATGAATTTAAGAACAAATTAGATGTTGCGAGATGCAAAGACAGGTCACTACGAGCATAGCTCCCCTTCTTGTATAATACAACTAGGTAAATACACACACGCACACACGCATGCATGTATGCAGTGACAGGTAATTAGAGAAAGACAAATATGGTATAGATTTATGTGGGGGGGAACCCAAAAATTAGAGACCAGTGTCTTTTGAGAGTATAATAGCTTTGTGAGAGACATGTGGGCAAGCTGTTTGAAAAAAGAAGAAAAAATTTATGAGGATAAACCAATTTTGATTTAGTAAATAAAGAACATGCATTTCAATTAAGTAAACTTTTATTCAAGAGTGATGAGTTGCAAACTGATTCCTAGATATGCATATATAGAATATGAGACCTGCCATTTTTGAAAGAAAAAGCAATTTGATAGTTGTGTACAATTTTTTAAGGGAATAGGTAGACCTGACAAAAATCAGAAGGTACACATTTGAAAAAGAAAGTCCAAATGATGTTAAGAAACAGTTTTTTGTACTAGGCATCAATTCTTGGAATAACTAAGATGATGATAAACCAAAAACATATATAAATTTATAAATTGATATGATCATTGGATAATAAAAGATAGGATCCCATGACTGTGGCTCATTTTCTGTGTATTATAATTAGGTAATTAATTAGATCCAATATCACTTAATCTCTCCCACACTCCCTCTCCTCTCACTCCCTTCTCTCCCTTCTCTCGGCATGCCTCTCCTCCTCCATCCCCTACTCTGTCTCCCTCTCCCTCCACTCCTCCCTCTTCTCCTCCCCTTTCTGTCTCCACCCTCTCATCCTCCTCCCATATACTAACTCCATTATGGTACCCTTTTTAAATGTTTCCTTTATCACAACAATGACCTCACTACTTTGGTGCAATATTGTCCTCAAAAAAGAAACACTGGTTATTGATAACAAAATACAAATTTCTCTTCTCTGCCCTCCCCCTCTTCCCTCTCTCCCCTCCCCCTCTTCCCTCTCTCCCCTCTCTCCCCTCCTCCCCCTTCATCTCTCCCTCTCTCCCTTCCTCTTCCCCTCCTTCTCTCCCTCTCCTTCTCTCCCTTCCTCCTACCCTCCCTCTCTCCCTTCCTCCTCCCCTCCCTCATTCCCTTCCTCATTCCCTTCCTCCTCCCCTCCCTCTCTCCCTTCCTCCTCCCCCTCCCTCTCTCCTTTCCTCCTCCCCCACCCTCTCTCCCTTCCTCCTCCCCCACACTCTCTCCCTTCCTCCTCCCCCACACTCTCTCCCTTCCTCCTCCCCCACACTCTCTCCCTTCCTCCTCCCCCACACTCTCTCCCTTCCTCCTCCCCCACACTCTCTCCCTTCCTCCTCCCCCTCCCTCTCTCCCCTCCTCCTCCCCCTCCCTCTCTCCTCCCTCCTCCCCCTCCCCCTCCCCCTCCCCACCCTCTCTCCTCCCTCCTCCCCCCTCTCCCCCTCTTCCCCCCTCTCCTCCCTCTTCCCCCTCTCTTCCCTCTTCCCCCTCTCTTCCCTCCTCCCTCTCTCCCTTCCTCCTCCCTTCTCCCTCTCTCCCTTCCTCCTCCCTTCTCTCTCTCTCCCTTCCTCCTCCCTTCTCCCTCTCTCCCTTCCTCCTCCCTTCTCCCTTCCTCCTCCCTTCTCCCTCTCTCCCTTCCTCCTTCCTTCACCCTCTCTCCCTTCCTCCTCCCTTCTCCCTCTCTTCCTCTCTTCCTTTCTCCTCTCCTCCGCCTCCTCTCACCCCTCCTTTCTCTCTCTCTCTTTTCTCTTCTCCCTCTCTTCTCTATTATACTTACTGTGCTGAACTCTACTTTATTCTCCTCTCCATCTCTCTCTGTGTGTATATAGTTATGGATGATGATGGATATAGAAGTTCACTTTAATTCAGTGATGACATGGAAACCACACAATATTTCAGTGAGGTAATTTAGATTTTCCCATCATGGTGTTAAGGGGGAAAGTGGCAATGAACCAAGCTGCATTAAATTGAAAGGATAGAGCCCCTCGTCACAGTTGCATGTCTTTTTCCAAAGCCCAGGGACTCTAAAAGGTTGATGGAGAATGTGTGCAAGGGATGTCCGTGGAGGATGATTTGATGTGCAGGGACAACTGAAGCTCAGTGGACAGTTGTGGATGTGGAAGTTGTATTCTAGTGCACCATTGGACATGTATAAAGCTCAGGTAAATCATTGGACACTTCCAGCTGACGTCATCATGTCGTAACACCTGTGCATGTCTTGTCTTTAACTCATGCCTGGCTATGGTTTTAGATAAGCTTGAGTGTCCATATATATCATAGTCTTGAAAGTGAAGCATTCTCCAATGTTAAGCATGATCTTGATTTAAATCTTAAAATATTTGTAAAGCAGGTCTCCTTGATGGCTTTCACACAATTTTCTTTATCTGAACATCATTTTTGCATATTTGGTGTTTTATTTTTTATTTATTTATTTTATTTTTTTCTCTCAAACAGGTAGTATTAGCTCTTGCACTTGGCATATTTGTTGTCATACTTGCTTTTTAAGCACTGAAAATAATTGTCTAACTAGATTTAATTTTCTAGAGATCAAATTTAGTTGGCTGTTCATTGTATTTTATATCAATACTATTTTCTGTATTTAGGCATTAGTACACTTATTTGTAAACCTAATTAGTATGCATTTCATTTGAAGGTTAATTTATTACCAGTATGTGAGCTTTTTGAATCTTCTTTTTTAAAATCGTGCTTATCTTATTCTACATCCTATTAGCATATCTTGGGTAGGTTAATATGGTTGAATAACTTAGGATTTTTCTTCTTGTTAAATGTTTCAAAATCACATTACATAATTTGAGTAAATTGGAATCTTATGTAAGGCACTAGTCCTCCACATGTATGACATTTTATGTGGTACATGATGCTGAATATCTTGGGCCATGCATATGGACATGTGCATGTGGTGGTTCTGCAAGACTGACATCAAAGAGAATTGTCTCCATACTATTTGTCTGCAAAGTCCATCATCACTCTACCTCAGTCCAGAGGAGTTTTGCGTTCAGTCTCGGATCTGGGCTTAGATTTGAGTATCATCTCTTCCACAATATCCTCAAATTTTTTACAATGACAGCTGACAACTGGCAGTTGCCCCACTTTCCTCCTGACCCTTCATCCTCTTCCTCCATCTCCTCCTCCTCCTCCTCCTCCTCCTCCTCCTCCTCCTCCTCCACTTCCACCAGTGAAAGAAGTATTCATGGGTTTTGTGGATTAGCAGCAGTTAGGTAGAATATCTTAAATGTCCATCTCATAATACTATCTGGTAGTTATCCATTATTGGACTTTTTGTGTATTACAATCTACAGTAAACAAGAGGGAACAATAATGGGTCCTATTTGTGGTGGTCTTGCAAGATGGATGTACATTTGAGATGATCATTTCCCTACTCTTCATCTTCCAAACCTATCAAAACCCTCACATCCATGTGGAAATGCAGCCTGTTTTGGCTTGTGGTCTTTTGGATTGAAACAGACCCCCATCAATACAATACAGATCTATGGGATATTTTGTTGATTTGCTAGATACTATGGTAATAGGGGTTTCCAGTCGATAAAAGTAGAGGCAGTGTTATAATAAACAAGTACTGGTGTACAGTACATGGTTAGCCTTGCTAGGACACCATGAACCAGCCCGAACCAGTTTCAGCCAGCTGCCTAACAACTTTCTGAATCTGTTCGTCATTGATGCTGGAAGTGATGACAAATGGAAGTGGGTGTATGGGGGTGAACTTGTGTATGATCAAGATGTTGATCAAGTGAAATGTGTACCTAATCGACAATTTTGATAATTGCTAATGTTCAAAGAAAAGGTAACAGTGACAGGTGCCCATATATGGTGGTCCTGCAAGATGGACATTGAAGCTGCCTTTTTTGAAACCTGTCAACTTCCTTGCCTCTCTCTGGAGGCGGAGTCCTGAGGGGCTGACACTCTGTTTCAGGATGAGGCCAAAGATAGTTACTTCTGTTATATTTCTTATATTTTTTCACACACATGAGAGCTGACCATGAGGTGACTGCCCCCCTTCCCCTTCCACTTGTAGCTTGTGGCATAGAAATGATCCTACATTAATACAACACTTTTTCAAGTACAGAGTCATAGAAATAGTCCCAACATTTGTAAGTTTTAAATTTCTTCCCAGAGATATCTGTGGGAGTATTTACCAAAATGTAGTGTACAGGAAAGGGGAAATGCTTGTTGGGTCCTGTCTCCGATTCTTAAATTTTTTATCATACCTAACTTTAAGTTCATGTACCGCTCCAACTTATGTATATCCTTGATTTTCATTTATATTTAGATTTGAACTCTGTGTGCAAGGACTGTTACCAGCCATTGTGGCACTGTGAGTTTTCATAATTAGTGAAGGTTAAAAGCAACAGTTCATTATTAAAAGAAAAAAGATTGTATAAAGAGGCTTCCTTGTGTTGATAAATAATACATATGTTGTAGAATAATCCACATGTTTTATACTCTAATGTTTCTTGTAAGAAAAGGTTGACAATATCCTATCAGTAGTAATATCCCTATAGCATTTTCAATTACCTAAATTTCTACAATGTACTAGTGTACTTTGTAATATCCAGCAATTATAGCATGACCTATGCATTCAGTCATTGTAGTAGGTTAGTGAATGCCAAATATTCATATTAGTAGAACACATCATAAGTGTGTTAGAACATGCAGCAGGACTTACCAGCATATTCCAATTCATATTTCATATGCCCTATTTAAACTAGCTCAATCGGCCATTCTTTCTGCATGTGTATAGCCATAGACACAAGTGTTTTGTATTTTCAATTTTCTTTGCTATTCAGAAATGTTCAATGAAAATATAACTAGGTCTGTGATAAAGTGGAAAGGGGGCAGAGAGGGGTGGTCACCAATTTAATGAAGCGGCCTTGCTGTGGATGTGCTGTGTCTTGCGACATTCCTTCTGACCCAGGGCAGTGGGCGAGATGCAGGGATGACCCGTCATCCAGGAGGAGCCAAGATGAGAGGGAGGGAGAGGGGTGGATGGGAGTGGAGTATGTGGAAATGGAATTGGTGGGAGTGGATTTTATACCTTTGTTTTTTGGCTACCTCCCATGTAAGAGGGAAAAAGGCATTTGTATATGTATGTATATTTTGGTTTTAGTTTACAGGATAAAGTCTGGTTGTGGGCAAGAAAATAGGCATTATATAATCATCACATAACAAATTAGGAAGAAAAACCAGATACACTAAAACCACCCTAATAGGACATTATAATTGGAAACCATAATCATTCCCATAGAACATGAAAATGGGTCCGATGGTTCTATGCAGTATGCCTTTCATCCCCTCCCAATACATAATACAAGTACAACCAACAGCATGGTAAGAAAACTATACTATCAACATACACTTCATTTATCAACCTACCACCTATATCTCATGACAAATATACAAAAAAATCATAGACACATTTTAAAACAAGCCCTCCCAAGACCAATCCTCAGCCTCTGTACTTCACTTGATTCCCAAGGCATCAGCCAAGCAAAGAAATCCCTTCCACAATAAGCAAGAACCAAAATAGCATGACTGCACTCACCCCACCACTCAACATTAAAATGGTACCTACACAGAATAGACCAGGGCACAAAATCAAAGTGCCCAAGTTACAGTCATCACACCTCATTCTATGCTGCCCTACTCTAGCCTAACCCAGACAGTACAATATCCTTTCCTTGAGCAATTTGTGGGCCAATCTGTTGGCTATTGCTAGTTTCCTGTAAGAGACACCTGGGGTGAGGAACTTATTGTTTCCATTTGTTCCCCTGACCTCGTGATTCTCATCCTAAATAAAGAGATGCTGTGTCAGTTTTATTGACTTCCTCTATAATCTGAACACTACTATAAAATCATCTCTCTTGTCTTACTTTCAATGATAGCAGGTTGTATGTTTTATTTGCAAGTCTGGAAACCAATGTGGTCACTCCTGCATTGTCTCATTTTTTTGCTGCATATTTTAATCCAGGTTGCATCAGGCATTTCTCTTCTCCTCCATTGTTATTGTCATCATCTCATCCAGTAGTCTTTATATTTCACAAACAATTTTGCTGCCAAGTTTGCCAGGTGACAAGATAATGTGACTAACATTCCAGATCTTTCTCTTCCTTTGCTTTTGTAGATTCATTTACCATCGAGTAATTCATTGATGCTCTTTTTCGACTTTCACTCATTCCCAGGACTTGGCATTTTTTATTGCTCAAATATTTTTCCACAGTTGGTACTCTAATACTTCTTCAGGCCCCGAGAGTTGAGTAAGTAGTACAAGTCAGTGATGTGTGTAAGTAGATTCATACATATATACATACATACCAGTGCCCTTTCCCTCTCATAAGGGTAATGGCTAAAAATCAGAACACACATCCACCCTGTATCCATCCCACACCCATCTTAAGAAAACATTCACTATCCCTTCCATCTTAGCTCCTTGCAGATGAAGGGTCATCCTTTTCCTGTTCTACACTGCTTGGGTCTGAGGCAGTACAGCAAAACACAGCTTATTATATTCTTTCTTTGCTTGTTATTTCTGTATGCTCAAACCATCCCAGCATTCTCTGGTTAACCTTTTCTTTCAGCACTTTCCACCCCACTCTGTGCCGTACCTCCACATTTCTCACTTTGCCAAATCCTTTATCTCCACACCAAACTTCAACACTTCATCTGGAACATATTTAGCTTCTTTCCTACCTCCTCTAAATTTCAAGTCTGCTCCATACAGTGCTACACAACCACTTTTTCATACAATCTTCTTTGTATTCATTCCCAGACTTCACATGATACTTTTCAGTCCCATAGACAGTTGTTTCCCTTACTCTGTCAGTCACCTCCACTCCTCACTCCTCCATTCCCTGCTGCATGTGACCCCAAATACTGAAGTTCTTCACTTCCTCCAGCATCTCACCATTTAAACTTGCTTTAAACTCATGGTCATTATCATCCCATGTACCTTTCATCAAGTTACTTTTGTTATTTTATACAAGTTATGAGCAGATAAGTTTGCACTAACACACCCATAGAATTGTACTTCTGTGTTGTACATGTGATGCAGTTTTTGTCAGCACTGCCAACAGTATTGAATGCTTGTGCACTTTGGGATGTTTTCCAGCAAATGTTAAAAAAAAAAAGAGAGAGAGAGAGAGAGAGTAAACAGTTTACCAGAAAAACACAGAAGAGAAGACACTATTATGCAGTAGTGATTAGGAAGTGTAGTGGAGAGTTTTGTCTTCTGTGTATCAACCCTGTTTATATTGACCACACAGTGCCTTGTGTATTGATGCTTGTTCCCTTGATGTTTTAAAAGCAGTAGAAATTGAGAAGATCTTGTGGAGTGGTGGAGTATTGCAAAGTTGGGCTAATAACCCAGAAATTGATTGGCAAACCAGCATGAATGAACTAGCAAAGTTCATGGCCATGGGGTTTTAGGTCTCTTGGAAAGGGGTGTGTGCGAGACCCATCAGATTTCTTCAGCGTAACCCTAGTATTATTGTGTCTTATTGCATTACATTTAACTCGCACAGCATAGAAGGGCAACAGGGAGGGGTGGGGCAAGCAGCTCTTTACCAAGGTGTTGAGATAGGAAAAATAGTATGTGTGAATCTCAGTGTGAACTTTGTCCCAGCCACCCTTTACATAAAATGAGGATTGTGGCCTGTTTGTGTTTGTCTGAGATACCAGTGCTAAAACATTGCTGGTAAACTTATAAATTGCAAATAACCATTTGTCACCTTGAGTTTCATTAACTGGAAACTTACCACTCCAGTAATAAGCAGTGATCCTTTAGACCCACCATAATCTCCCTTTGAAGAAACATTGGAATGTTGTGCTGTATTAGAGTGGGTCTGTTATTGTGATGGGCTGATAGGTAGGAGGGGACCCGTCACCACTTGTCAGCTCTCCTTTTGTGATAAAGTGGAGGGAAGATAATAAAACTTGATAGAGATCTTGAGTCCTGTCCAGAGACAGTGTCAGTGGCTGATGAGGGTGCAGTGAGGAGATTATTCTTTTCAGTGAAGTCTTGCAGGACTCCCTTATGCAGGTTTCTATCATTGGTCCTTTGCTTGTTACTGTGCCTTTTAAGCAAGTGATGCCAGGTACTGCAAATTGTCATCAGTATAATTTATTTTGAAACCCTGAACCTTTATATCCAAAACATTTTATTTGACCAATGCTCAAAACATGCATTTTTCATTATTGTGAGAACTACCCTTAAAATGTTTGACCTTGCTGATCTTCTAAACAGCGTTTTTTTTACTATTGCAATGAATAGAATTCTAAGTGAGATTTTTCATTATTGATATTATTTTTAGTTTTTTGTTATAGGCAAAATACTTTTCATATTTTGAGGGAATCCTTTGACCTGGATACTCCCAATATTTATTATAAGAACCATTGCTCACCATTACAGAAAGTTTCACTTAGTTTGATCCAGCCATTTTGTTGTGCTGTTGCTAACAAGCTGTAGTGCTATCCAAAAGCAGTTATTTTTATTGCACTGATGACCATAACTCCCAAATCTTTTAAGTCTACCAATTTTCAAAATTGTATCTTCACTCTTATAAAGTAAAGGATCATAATTGAGGAATAGGAAAAAGATTGTTTTGGTTCAAGTTAAATTGGATAACTTTTGAGGAAGTTACAGCCAACAAGCTATTATCATACTACAGTATTGGCAACTTTGGCTTCAACTTTGGCCCAATTACTAATATAACTTAATAAGCAAAGTAACAATGTCAATGAAAATCAATACCTTACCTCTGGATTCTGACAAGGCAAGATGTGTTCAGCATTAAGCCTTTGGTTGGCATTAGCCCTTTTATAATTGTTGTGTTTTTGTTTTCCTTTGAAGTAGCTCATCTATTCTGCCATTTTGACCCAATCTCACAATTTCAAAATAAATACAGTAATCTGGAATTGTGTATTTTGTATGCAGTAGTCCTTCAAAGCTTTCAGGTGTTAGGTTTACCCGAACACCTGCAAATACAGTCTGCAAGGGTTGCCATTGTAGTAAACTGAAAATCAGATGGGGAGAGGGGCTCTTTTTTTATGAGGTATTCAGACAATCCATGTATAGCAGTGGTGAGAGTACAGTTCTTTGAGGAACTGGGGGTTCACCATCAGCTGAATGAATCGTCTGTCAGTAATTAAAGTAGATGATTAACTACTTCATTACAATGACGCCTATGTAGGTGTCATGAGGCGTGAATGGGTACATGAGGATGCTGTCATCGGTGTCTTGATTATATATATATATATATATATATATATATATATATATATATATATATATATATTTTGTACCTGAGTTACCCCTTGATTCTGTGAACTGGTTTGATCACTTTTTCAGTATTTATTATTACTTAGAGTAAAAAAGAATGAGTAATACAACTGTGACTTTATATTTTATAATGCGAGTAGTATGTTGCATTCTACATATAGCAGCTGATGCTGTATGCAAGAATTTGACTTGTGCTGAAGTGGTTAAACCATGCATTGTTAAGAGAGGTTTTTAATTCTTAATGGTGCACATGCAAGATTTTCCTCCTAAGTAATGGTATGAAGGTTGCATAAACAAATATCTCACTATCTCATATCTCATATACAATATATATATATAATATATATATTGTATATCATGAATTTTTTTCGTCCATCTCTTGATATTTATTATTACTTTCATACTGCCTCCCATATTTCTCCCCATCCTCGCCACAATGCCCACTCATGCATAGGTTTAATGTACAAAATTGGTCTTTAGTGATGTTATGCATTTTCTCTGGTATGCATGGTTGTTTTCTTTTGTTGTAGTAGAAAAAGTTCTTTTTAATTCTTTTTAAACCTAAAGTTTATTACAATATTACTTTATCAAGTACTTGGTTATTAAGGAAAGGAAAGGCTCATGTTTGTGGAGTTTAAAATTTAAAATTGGATTGTCTATAACATAAAGTAGAACCTCAGTTCTTGAACACAATCCATTCTATAAAACTGTTCCAGAACAGATTTAGTTGAGAACCAGAACAAATATAATAATCTGCTGGAGTAGTTTTATCAGGGTGATATTTTTTCACAATACTTGGATTTTTGCTCCATTTTCTCTGGGTTGACTACTACGGGAAGAAACTATAAGATTTTTTGGTTGAGATCCAATTTGTGTGACTTAAGACATTTAAAAACTGAGGTTCTACTGTATTTACATTTGTGGAGTTTTGAATCTAATGATGTTTATGCAGATTTTCTTAAATTGAGGAACAAAGATTGTAACCTAAGCAAATACTGCAAGGTGCCTTGGAGTAGAAAAGTTTAGTAAAAATGTTAAATAGAATTAGAATCTTTGTGTATGTGTATTATGTATATAATGGTCTATCTATATACCAAGGACTTTTTCTACCTTTTAAGGGAGGTAGCAAAGTCAAGGTGCAAGTACCCATTTCACTCCTACCCATTCCACTCCCATCCATTCCCATCCACCAACCTTTCCTTCCTCTCATAGCTCCTCATGGGTGATGGGTCATCCTTGTATCCCACACACTACCCTGGGTCAGAAGCAATGCAGCAAGACTCAGCACAGCCACAGTAAGGCTGTTTCACTTCATCGGCAACCCCACCCTCCATCCCCTCATGCAGAAAAAAAGAAGACTGGGAGAAATCCCTTTGGGCCGTGTCAAAATATCATTCATACATAACCGCTCCCTACCCCTAACCCCATCCACCACATCCTGCCCCTTCTTTCCTTGCATCACAGTATGAATATATGTAATGGTAGTTTATAGGAAATAAGCCATGCTCATGGGTTTGTGTCTCTTACTCTCCAGTACAAGCTTAAAATTGTTAAAAGAATGGTTCCAGCATAGGCTGTATCTCCTTGTACTTCGATGATCATATTTTGATTTAGATTTAGGTATTGTTCCAGCTTAGGTTACTAAGCTAGTCCAAGTATTTATACATCTGTATGGATAACTGTATTTTTTCACATCCTTTAGACATTTGATATTTCTCTGTTTTCTTGACTTCTTAAAGCACTCCCTTCCTTAATCAACAGATCTCTTCTATCAATGTAGTCTACCTCCTTTAGTGACCTTAATACTGTAATCAAGTCATTCTTGTCTCTTCAGTCTTTCATCATTGGTAGTGTGTATCTTATTGTAGTATACAGGGAAGAGCCTTAAAATCTTTGGTTCCTGTCTCTTCTCCAACTTTCATATCTAATTGAGTTTGCTTGTAGATTTTAACTTTGAAGTTGTTCCAGGAATTGATACATCTCTATGGAAAATGTTTCTTGATGCCCTTTAGACACCCCGCCTCCCACGCTTACACACACACTCCTGCTCCTCTACTTACAGTCTCATGACTCCTCTGTTTTAGATCAAGAGCTCTTTATATTCCCTTTAATGACCTGAAAACTACTATTAGGTAAACTTTCTTTCTCATGATGGCATGTTCAGTGCTAATCCTCTTTCCCACATTTAATGTGCAGGGCTGGGAACTAATTTGGTTGCTGGTTTTTGTATTTTCTTATCTTGTTTATGGCCACTTATGGGTGGGCACTTTGCTCTTCAATTGTAGGAATTTTGTGTAACAAATTTGATACGTGAAAAGTAGACCATCAATACCGTATGTGTCAGTTTATTGACCTCCCAGTAATTGCCCTAACATCTTGAAACCAAGACAGGACATTACTGGGTAATGGTAGGTGAGGGGCACACTTGAAATTTGACCTCAGTTGGTGAAAACTACATTTGTCCCAAATCTGCCCTGAAGCTAAATAAATGTCTCGTTAGCCAGACTAGACTCTGTAAATGGTATGAACCATAGCAAAGGAGTTGGAGGTTTTTGCTTGTGGGGCACAACACCTTGTATTATGTGATGCTTCAAGCAGTATTTGCTTAGGTTGCACATAATTGAAATCACATTATAGCATGTATTTGTTATTAAAATGTACTTTGTCTAATAGTGTGAGCAAATGAATGATTACTATGTAGACTATTTAGATAAATTGTAACATCAGTAATTAAATATGATTTTGTGTCTCTTTTCAGGCAGTCAGGAATTAGAGTATTATAGAAAGAGCCATTACATTTTTCTACTCAACAATGGATCTCAGTGTAAGGTAAGTTCAAGTTTCGCTGGCTAGTTGTATTTTTAGTGATTCTTATGTATGTGCTAGTGTGGGCTTTTCATTGAAATGAACTGTCATATGATTGAACAAATATCTCCAGTCATAGTTGAACATTAAAATTTCTATTGTTGTGTAGTTTTATTGTTTAAAATGATGTTAGTGTGATCTTTTACACGGAAATGTAATGAATTTCAGCACCAGGCGTCGCGAAGATGAAGAAAGCCAGTCAAGTTTAAACAATGGCTCTGTAGACTCAAGTGAAGCCATGGAAGTTGAAAGTCCATTAGATGAAAATTCCAGTGCTGCCATGGACTTGTCTGGGCCCAATGGCACTGCTCCAAAGCGACCAAGGGAAGGTAAGCTGAACAAAAAAGATGGTTTATTGTATTTGAATAGGTTTTTGTTGCTTATGAAAGAAGGTACCACATACTAATGTGGGGAGATGAACATCTTAATTTTATATAGGCTATTGTATAGTATTCTGTAGATTTTTTTCTTTTCTTTTTTCACCTAGCTGAGTGTTACAAATTTAAGACTATCTCATGAAAGCTTCTTTTATCTTAAATTGAAGCGCTGATTTATTTTTCGTTCTTGATTGCTTTGGATGTAGATAACCCTTTCACTACATGGTTGACCACCATGGCATAAACCAGAAACATGTTTGTATGAATAGTTCACTTTATTGGTGGTTATACTGGACTTCTTCCCATGCTGGGGTACTGGCTGTATAGTTTTAGGGATTAAATACTTTAGGGTTTTCAGTGGCATGCCAATGGACCAGACTTATGCAGCCTTCTTCGTTTGGAGACATCTACACTTACAGAGGAATGCAGAGCTACTTTTTAGTTTTTTACTGTCGCTCATTTCAGCTATTCTTAAATCTTGTGTACCATTCCTAGGACACCACCCTTTTCTCAGACTTGTGATAAGAGAATGATGCCATAATTATGAATAAATGGGGAGCAGTTAGGACCCTATGGGTCCCAGTGTTTTATCTTCAGTGAAAGGATGAACCATGCTTTAACACAGCCAACCCCCTTACAGAAGGGAAAGGGCCATTGGTATGTACATACTTTACTTCTGAGCAGTAAGGCATGTATCATATGACACCACATGGCTTGGCAGAACTGCAATTACAAAGGGGTGGGGGGGGATCAGATATTGAACATTATTCAACCATTATGTGCACTCCACTTGAGGCCTCCAATTACGAGATAGATCTGGACCTAGGTTTACAAAAATTTTGCAGCAATAGATTGTTGGAATCTTCTATATTGAAGTTATTTGTTTGAAAAGTCACTGGAGCAGTCATACTAACACTACAGTTGGTTCCCCTTCCCCCTTTAACATGTTTCCCACAAAGTAAGACAAACATAAGAGATAGAGTAACCTTTCTCATGCCTTTGTACATTAAACAGTTGAAGAAATTGAACCGTATTTCTTATCTCAGAAATACTGCCAATTTTTTTTATTTATGCATCCCTCTCATGGAACAGTGTTGCCATAATCTGTGAACTTGTAAACATTCACTTGTGTATCTTTTTGTGTAGAAATATGAAATATATGATGAACAGTTGGAGCCAACTTCTGTTAGTATGCTACAGTGATTTACTTAAATGAGAATAGTGGGTTTCCAAAACTATGAAATGGTAAAGTTGCAAAATATACGAGTTCAGGTACATTCTCTTCACCCATTGTAATTGACTCAGAATTTGTGAATGCTTTTTGTTCAGTGTTGTATCTGTCCATAGCTCCATTTAGGCAATAAAACTTGTAGACATCCCCGTTACAACTTTTTTGTTTATGACCCCATATTTACTTGCTGCTCTCTGTATGAAGTCACCTTTGACTCTGAATGAATTTTCTTGTATACGTTTATACAATGGGATCATGTCGTCTCCTCACTTCTTGCCCTTCTTTACTCCTATTCCCTTGTATAACTACTCTTGCATTCTTCCAAACAATTGGAATACTCCATTCCTTGAGATAGTTCGAAGAACCTCATCAACACCATTGTTTTTACTATACCATTCTCTCTTTCTCTCTCCTCACTCTTATCCTCTTGCTCTCTCATCTCCTTCTGTCTTTCACCTCCTCTTCAACCTTTCTTTACCGCCTTTCTTTCTCTTTCACTCTCTCCCTCCCCTCCCCCTCCCCTACTTCTTGCCATCTTCCCCTTCACTTTCCCTCTCCCTTCATTCTCCTCTCCTTCCTATCCCCCTCACCTCCCTCTCACCCACTCACTCCTCCCATTCCTTCTCTCCTCCCTCTCCCCCTTTCCCCCTTTCCCCCTCCTCTCCTTGCCCCTCTCCTTCTCCTCCCTCTCCTCCTCCTCCTCCTCCCTCTCCTCCTCCTCCTCCTCCTCCTCCCTCTCCTCCCTTTTCCCTTTCTTCCCTTTTCCCTTTCTTTCCTCCCTCCCCCATACCTCTCTCTGTCTTTCTCTGTCTATCTGTATTTCCTTTTTTCTTCTTATTTTTCCCTCTCCTTTTCCACCTCACTTCTCCCAAACCCATCGTCTCTTTCTCTCCCTCCCTCCCTTCCCCTTCTCTCTCTCCCTCCCCCTTATCTCTCCCTCACCTTCTGTCTCTCCTTCCCTCCCTCTTCTCTCGCTTTCCCCCCTTTTCCTTCTCTTTTTTTCTCCCTTCCTTTTCCTTCTCTCACCCTCCCTTTACCTTCTCTCTCTCCCCCTTCTTTTTCCTTCTCTCCCTCCCCTCCTTTTCTTTCTCTCTTGCACCCTCCCTTTTCCTTCTCTCCTTTCTTTTTCTTCTCCCTCCCACCCTCACTCATCTCTCTGCCTCCCTCCCTGCATTTCCCCCCTCTCCCCCCCTCCTTCACTCCCCTGTCGTTTATATGATTATAATTATTCTTTTTATATCTCCATCCTTCCCTCCCTCTCTCCTCCCTCCTGCCCTCCCTCCTCTCCTTTTCTCCTCTCTCTTTCCCTCTCTCCCTACCTACACTCTCCTTTTCTCCCTCCCACTCCTCCTCTTTCCCTCTCTCCTCTCTCCCTTCACTTTTTTCCTCACTCCCTCTCCCTCCTGCTCCTCTTTCACTCACTCTTCTGCTCCCTCTTCATCCCTCCCTTTCCCCCTCTCTCTCCCTCTTCCCCCCTCTCTCTCCCTCTTCCCCCCTCTCTCTCCCTCTTCCCCCCTCTCTCTCCCTCTTCCCCCCTCTCTCTCCCTCTTCTCCCTCTCCCTTCCTCTCCCTCCTCTCTCTCCCTCGTCTCTTTCCCTCTCCTCTCTCTCCCTCTCTTTCCTCACCTCTTCCTCTCTCTTCCTCTCCTTCCTCTCCCTCTCCTCTCTCTCCTTCTCCCTCCCCTTTCTCCCTCTTCCCTTTCTCCCTCTCCCCATTCTCCCCCTCCCCATTCTCCCCCTCCCTCCTCCCCCTCCCTCCTCCTCCCCATTCTACCTCTCCCTCCCCTCTCTCCCTCTCCCTCCCTATTCTCCCTCTCCCTCCCCATTCTCCCTCTCCCTCCCCATTCTCCCTCGCCCTCACCATTCTCCCTCTCCCTCCCCTTTCTCCCTATCCCTCACCTCTCTCCCTCTCCCTCCTTTCTCCCTCTCCCTCCCCTTTCTCCCTCTCCCTCCCTCCCTCCCTCCCCTTTCTCCCTCTCCCTCCCTCCCTCCCCTTTCTCCCTCTCCCTCCCTCCCCTTCCTCTCCCTCCCTCCCTCCCCTTTCTCCCTCCCTCCCTCCCTCCCTCCTTCCCTCCTTCCTCTCTCTCCCTCCCTCCCTCCCTCCCTCCCTCCTTCCTCTCTATCCATCCTCTCTCCCTCCTCTATATCCATCCTCTCTCTCCCTCCTCTCTCTCCCTCTCCTCTTCTCTTTCTCCATCTCTCTCCCTCCACTCTTCCTCATCTTTCTCCCTCACTCACTCACTCACTCACTCCTCTCTCCCTCTCTCCCTCCTCTCCCTCCTCTCCTTTCTCTCCCTCTTTTTCCTCTCCTTTCTCTCCCTCCTCTCTTTCCTCTCTCTCTTCTTGCTCCTCTTTCTCTCTCACTCTCCTCTCCCTCTCTCCCTCCCTCCCCCCCCTTCCTTCTTTTCTATCCCTCTCTCTCTCTCTCTCTCTCTCTCTCTCTCTCTCTCTCTCTCTCTCTCTCTCTCTCTCTCTCTCTCTCTCTCTCTCTCTCTCCTTCCTTCCTTCCTTCCTTCCTTCCTTCCTTCCTTCCTTCCCTCCTTCTTTCCTCTCATTTTTACTCACTCTCTCCTTTCTCTCCCTTTCTCTTGCTCTGTCTCTCTCTCAATCTTTTTCCCTCAATCTCTTCATCCACATCCCCCATCCTCCCCAATATCCTCTGTCACCTTCTCATTACCCTTGTTATCCTATTCATCTACATCATCCATTTATATCCTCCTTTTCATCCTTCTCTCCCTCTTCTCCTCTCCCAATTCCACTTCCTCCTACTCCACTGCCTCTTTCTACCCTCTTCCTGCCCCTCCATTTCTTTTCCATGTTCTCATTTTTCTCACTTTGTTGTCTTCTTTCTTCTTCCCCAACCATCTTCTCTTCCTTCCCCTCTCTTTCATATTTCTCCTCTTCCTCCTCCTCCTTTACTCTTCCCTTGCTTGCTCCTGCTTTTTTTCCTAGTTCCCACTCCTTTTCCTCCTCCTTCCACCACATTATCTACCCCCTTGTTGTCCTCTTTTATTCCTCCTCTGTCTCTTCCTTCTACTACTTTCACAACATTAGCCCCATTAACTGCCTTGTTCTTAAACATAAGATGAGGATAAATTTCACCATACCATATTTGAAATAATTTCTTTCGTTCAACATGTTTTTATTCCCTGCTTTCTGTTATTTCTTTATTTTATTTATTGTATTTTTGTTGTTGGGGCCACAATCACCATTTCGTTGAAAAATGTGCACAAGATACTACAGAATCATGGTTGACAAAAAAAATGCTGCTATGCTTGATAGTCATGACCCTTTGAATTTTTCTTGTAACATGTAGCTGTCTTTGGTTCTGTTGCTGGATTAATGTTTGCTTATAGGAGCAGTTTTAAAAAAGTGAAATTTTTTAACTTCAAATAAATGGTCATTCCACTGTGTACTGGTTTTAGTATCTGCCATTATTTTCATTACATAATTTTCTTCTCATTTTTACACCATTTTCTCAGTTCCTGATATGAAATTAATTATTATTACTTTTTTATGTTCAGTTACCATTCCTTTGCTTGAATGCTTGGAGAATTCTCACTTCCTCTTTTTCTCATTCTCTTTCTTTCACTCATTCTCTTTTTCTTTTTCTCCTCTCTTTTCTCTCCATCTTTTTCTTTGTCTTTTCTTTTGTTTTCTTCTCTCTCTCTCTCTCTCTCTCTCTCTCTCTCTCTCTCTCTCTCTCTCTCTCATTCCTCTCTCTCTCATTCCTCTCTCTCTCTCATTCCTCTCTCTCTCATTCCTCTCTCTCTCTCATTCCTCTCTCTCTCTCTCTCTCTCTCTCTCTCTCTCTCTCTCTCTCTCTCTCTCTCTCTCTCTCTCATTCCTCTTCTCTCTCTCTCTTTCTCATTCCTCTTCTCTCTCTCTTTCTCATTCCTCATCTCTCTCTCTCTCTCACTCTCTCTCTCTCTCTCTCTCTAACTCTCTCTCTCTAACTCTAAACATTCTTAGACATTTCTTTATATGCCAATGCCCATGTCCTACTTACCTCAGCAACCTGAACTTTATTTCAAATGGACATGTTCCTCTGATTGTTAATGTCTGCCTTATGCAGTTCCTGCTCCCTACTTTCCATCCCCAAAGTAATGTGGTCTTTTTATCCACAGTCATTTTGACATTTTTGTAATTACCGTACCCCAGATGCTCCCAAATCATCACTCCTTCCAACCACTTCGGTACATTGACACCTACAAGTTTTGCCTTTTCTAGTGGTCTATGATTTCACTGCTCATCATCACTTTGGTTTCCTCATTTGACTTGACCATAGTATCATCCTCCAATTTCCCAAATGTCTAGTATGCATTTTTCTTTTCTTTTCCTGTTCTTGATAGATAATTTCTGATATCTTGTTCATTGTGAAAGTCGTTTTTTCTGTTCTACATCTATGAACACAGAAGTGTTCTAAACTTCTGTATCATCATGTGTCTTATTGAACTATTTGTTATGATTTATTGGTTTTTACTCTGTATTGATGTGATTTAGTCCGTTTTGGTGTTTGTAGGTACCAGATTTGCATTTGTTGACAAACTACCAATATGTCTGGTGTTTGATTTCCACAATTTAGGTGCTGCTTGTTTGCTTCAAATAATTTATATATACCTATAATTGGTGCATATTATACACTTCTATTGTTTGCTGGCAGTAAAATTGAATATTTTTCATGTCTAAAACATAAGGTAGCTCCAGGCCTATGTCATCTTGCACAGATTTTAACTTAAACAAACTTACCCATATATAGGTTGACCCACAGTTATTTATTTTATACGGTCGCTGGCTGAGCAGGTTAGAGTATCACTGCTTGTGATGAAGGTCAAGGTGATGGCAGTTTGAACCCTGCTTCAAGTTTGACCTAGGCCATGGTTCATTAAATTCCAAGCTACAGTCCTCATTGAGTGGCAGAGTCCTAGCCTCCTGATGGAATAATCATTATCAATGAGTATTTTAATTATTTTTATATTTTATTTTATTTATTTATTTATTATTATTATTTTTTTGTTTTTCTTGATTTATCTATATTATTCTTCCTAAAAATTGGGTCTTTACAACTCAAAATGTCAATCAATCAATTGCCCCTGGTCTCTCATGCAGGAGACTCGCAGCTTCCAGGTAATTGACAACATTTATAGGTGTTAAGAGAGAGGATGAGGTGTTCTATGTCCTGCACCTGAGGCAGCTTTCTTCTGTGGTCAAGCCTATTCTGTGTGGGTATTGTTTTAGTACTTGATGGTGGCCTGAATGTTAGTGTGGTTCTTGGTTTTCTTGGGAGTTTTTGTGGGGCTGATGTCAGGGGAGGATCAATGGAGAAGTGTGTGTTTGATGATTTGTCCTACATTGCCTGTTTGTGATATGTGATCTTCAGTGCCGATATTCAAGGAGAGTACTCTTTTCCTCTCCCTATCCTTCTCTCAGTCTTCCTCTTTCTCTCCATCTTTCTTTCCATCTTTCTTCCATTTCCTCTCCCTCCCACTCTCTCCCTTCTCTCCCTCTTTCCCTTCCTCTTCCTTCCTCTCTCTCTTTCCCTTCCTCTTCCTTCCTCTCTCTCTCTCTCTCTCTCCCCCTCCCCCTCCCCCTCCCCCTCCCCCATTCTCCTATTGTCTTTCTTGCTCCCCATTCATATTTTCTTTTACATTTTCTCTCTTCCCCACTGTTTACATTGTTGCATTTGTGTGATATAATGAGATGTGTGAGCAGGGCTCAGGACTTGCCCAACATTTTTGTGTGTCAGTCCTTGTGGAGGAGTTTGGCTTATGTATGCAGAGTCTCCATTGGGGTGGTTGTTTTAGTGCTTCCTGTTTTTATATAAAAAAGTACTCAAACTATGCATTGGTAAACATAATAGTTATAGGATTATGCCTTTCTCAGCTACAAGCTCACCTTGGAACACACATCATATTATCTGTCAATCTCTCCTTTGGCTCCTCTATTCCTCTCTGTCCTTATCTATCAGTCTCACTTTCTCATTTCCTCTCTCTCCCTCTCTCCTCATTCCTCTCCTCATTCCTCTCTCTCTCTCTCTCTCTCTCTCTCTCTCTCTCTCTCTCTCTCTCTCTCTATTTTGTCTCCTGTCTCATCTATCACTTTCATTCTCTCTTTCTCTCTCCCCCTCCCCCTCTCTCTCCCTCCCTCTCCCCTTTCCTCCCTCTTTCTCCCCTTTCCTCCCTCTTTCTCCCCTTTCCTCCCTCTTTCTCCCCTTTCCCCCCTCTCCTCTCTCTCTCTCTCTCTCTCTCTCTCTCTCTCTCTCTCTCTCTCTCTCTCTCTCTCTCTCTCTCTCTCTCTCTCTCTCTCTCTCTGTCTTAGACATATACCATGCATGCATTCACACAGGTCATGAAAACAAATTGAAAAAGACTGAAATGTCTAAAACAGGAAGAAAGTTTATCATACAAATGCATAAATACTTGGAATAGTTTTTCTCTCTCTCTCTCTCTCTCTCTCTATCTCTATCTCTCTCTCTCTCTCTCTCTCTCTCTCTCTCTCTCTCTCTCTCTCTCTCTGCTTTTTTCTCTCCTCTTTCCTCCCTCCCTCCTCTTTCCTCCCTCCCTCCTTTTCTCTCGCTCCCCTCTCTCCTCACTCCTCTCTCTCTCTCCTCACTCCTCTCTCTCTCCACTCATCTCTCTCTCTCTCTCTCCACTCCTCTCGCTCCCCTCTCTCTCTCTCTCTCCCCCCTCTCTCTCTCTCTCCCCCCTCTCTCTCTCTCCTCTCTCTCTCTCTCCTCTCTCTCTCTCTCTTTCCTCTCTCACTCGCTCTCTCTCTCTCTCTCTCTCTCTCTCTCTCTCTCTCTCTCTCACTCGCTTTCTCTCTCTCTCTCTCTCTCTCTCTCTCTCTCTCTCTCTCTCTCTCTCTCTCTCTCTCTCTCTCTCTCTCTCTCTCATACCATGCATGCATTCACACAGGTCATGAAAACAAATTTAAAAAGACTGAAATGTCTAAAACAGGAAGAAAGTTTATCATACAAAATATACCAATGGCTTTTTCCTTCTTACAAGGGAGGTAACCAAAATCAAAGGCATAAATCCTCTTCCACCCATTTCATCCCCACATAATCCACTCCCATTCACCACCCCTGCCTTCCTCTTTTCTTGGCTCCTCCTGGATGATAGGTCATCCTGCATCTCACCCACTGCCCTGGGTCAGAAGCACTGTAGTATGACAGTACATCCAGAGCAAGGCTGCTTCATTTAATCAGTGACCCCCCTCGCTGTCCTCTTGTACAGAAAGATGGGAAGAAATCCCTTTAGGCTGCATCAACCATTCTCCACTCTCCCCTATCTTCTGCCTTCTCTCTTCCTTCCTCAACAGACATTTCCCTCTTTCCCAGTGCCCAGTTGATTTCCAAATGTAAATATTATAATTGGAAATTAAGGTTAAAGTCCAAGTTGGAACCATACATGAATTTGAAGATAGTTGCAATAAGTATTGATCCTCTCCTGTATACTAGAATAAGGGAAACACACACAGTCATGCACGTGTGTGCACAAACCCTCACAAACACATTGGAGCAGTTACAAGGGACCCACTTGTTATTCCTTGACATCCCTATGATCTGTGGGAAAGAGTAACCAATAATTATCTGACTGTGAGGAGTGCAATATTGAATAATGAGAAGGAATAATTTTGGGAAGGTAGATTTTGTGGAACTAAGGAAATTGTTTGCTGAAACCGGCTGCAGGGAATTCAATAACAGAAATTCAAAACAAACAGGATTTTTTCTGTAGTCAAGAATGAGTTTACGGGTCAGTTTCTGGTTGGTGGTGGGGAATGTGGTCTTGATTTTATGCAAAAGGTTGATGCATGGTCTTGGTGCAGTCAAAGTTAATTTCTTGTACAGCAGGAATTCCTCAGCCAAGCTTCACACTTTAAAGATACAAAGACAACCTTCAAAATACACCAATGGGAATATTAAAAATGTTTAAACCATCCCAGTAGAACTTCTATACACACAAACCAAATTCTGGCCCATCAAACAGTCCATGAAAATGATCATAGGCACACATTTCTTTGTTAGGGTGTTCAGTCTGATCCATCCATCCATCCATCCATCCCATCACATATGTATAACCAACTGAATGGAAAAAAAAAAAAAGGCAGGGTACCATCTACAATAACCTATCATCTACACCTTGCACTAAAGGGAAAAACTATACACATAGGTTACAAAAGCACTCCAAGACCCCTTGAACTCCACACTCCACCTATCTCCCAGATATTAGCCCTACAAAGAAAACTTTCCTACAATAAGCTGCAACCACACAGGCACAACTGCATGTGGGCTGCTAACTAGCTTTAGAATGGTACCAACACAGATTGAAATTGCCCCAGATGCAATTTTGATACAAAATATATGAAATACCTCCAGCTACACTGTCCTACTCAACCCTTGGCCAAATAACATCACAATATCTCTTCCTCGAGTGACCTGTAGGCCAATCCAGTGGCCGTTGTCAGTTACCTGGGAGCTGTGGGTATCCTAGAAGAGAGACCTGGAGAAGCAGATTGGTTAATCAGGAAGGAGGGCATGTAGTCACAAAAATGATCATTATAATTTTTGTGATTACGTGCCCTAACAAATAAGAAATAATAACTAAATGTTCTGAAATGTGCTATAGTGACCCAGAAATTAATTTTGTCGTCAGTAGGTCATTAGAATACAATGAAATCCTTCCAAGTAAAAACCATACTGGCATGACTGCAATCAGTCCATTACCTTGTACAGGGGTCCCTCAAATAACGCGGATTCGAATAACACGGATTCAATCATACGTGGATTTTATTTCAAAACCATCTCAAATGTAGAGAACCGTTTTAAAATTCACGCCGAGTTGGGCACGCATACGCACACACGCGGCAACATCGCAAACAATTTTACCGCCCTAACCTGTTGAAGTGTATGTTTTTCATTTGGAACACAACTAATAAGTCTGATAATGACTGCGCTTGTTGTGTCTTAATTTCTCTTATGAGGTTCTTGTTACTGGCGGTGGTTGTTTGGGAGATCAAAAACAGACGTATACACGCTTACACACGTGTAGACACGCACACATAGACACGTGTTAGACAACCAGTGTATGTTGTGAATGCGCGTGCGTGTACACACAAATACGAACACAGACACATGCACGTACATGCTTCCTTGTACATGTTAACACAGACGCATACACGCACGCACGCACACACGCCACACACACATACATACGCCACATACACACACATATACATACGCCACACACACACACAATGTGTGTACGCCACATACACACACATGTATATACGCCACATACACATATGCATATGCGCCACATACAAATGTATATACGTACAAACACACATACACCACAAACGCCACATACATACACCACATACACGTGCGCACACACACACGCACAGACACACACATACACATACATACGGTTCTCGGTATTTAAATATGGAAAGTCAGCATACGTGGATTTGGTCATACGCGGTAATTTCAGGAACCTAACCCCCGCGTTATTTGAGGGACTCCTGTATTGAAACAAAATTGATGACAACAATTATAATTGTTGTCTTGAGTTTTGTTGAATGGAAAACCCACAGCCTCACGAGAGCTGGCAATGGTACTGTAGTCCTCCCACAAACTTCTCTAGGAAAAACTTTTGGACCATTGTCTTTGTTGTATTGCTGAGAGGCTGGTTCTGTATCACCAGCTCAAAGTAGTGTGAGGAGGAGAACAGTTACTTGTTGTCATCTCTTTTGTGAAAAGGTATAAGAAATACAGTTGAAGTTGGTAGAAATCTGTGATCTAGTCTGGAGACTTGAGTGTCCCTTAGGGCAGCAGCTCCAAATGGAGGTAAGGGGGTTGCCCATCATGCAGGACCTCATATTGGTCCCATACAGTCACAGGTGGGGGTGGGGGAACTTGCAAAAGGGTGATGCAACCGCACTCAAAAGTTTAAATCGACTAATGAGTAGGTTTTGAACAATTAGAAAATAGAGACAAGGTGTTGACCTCTTCGATATGATGATGCCTATAAGTACAAGTGGTTATACAAGGTTACTGGTATCGGCATCTTGATTATATTTATTTTGTAGTTGTAGTGTTGCAAGAATTTGACTCTTATTAAAGAGGTTGAAAACTTTCTTCAAAAACATAGGTTTTGAACTAAAGGTCATGTAAAAAATGTAGTGGTTCTTAAATAGTACAATAAAAAGATTGAATAGATTGCTATGAGAAGTGTTATAGGACCTAACTATAAGTTGTTGAAAAAAAATTATGATTTTATATCAAAGAGGGGAGAGGTAGAGAGGGGGAGAGAGCATAGGTGTGTGTGTGGGGTGCAAAACATAAGCCTAGAGATGATGATCATGCTAATATCTTCCAGTAGTGTTCAGATGCATCTCATTTAAAATCTAAGTAACTAGAGTAGAGAATCAGATTAGATTTTTATTAACTGGAAATAGTTCTTTAGTCATTGCATGCTGTTTGTGAAACGAAGTGCTGTTTGCTATCCTAACATATAAGAAAAAATTACCAAATATTTTTAGATGTCTAGTGGTGACCCAGAAATTAATTTGGTTGTCAGTAGGTCATTAGAAAACAAGGAAGTCCTTCCAAGTAAAAACCATACTGGCATGACTGCATTCAGTCCATTACTTTGTATTGAAACAGTACCATGCAGAATAGGCCTAACCAGATTCAAAGTACCCCAGATACAGTCACTGTACAGAAGCCACAGAGGGCATCCTACAGTGCCCAACTCCCAACTTTTCCATCTTACTCCAAGAACAACACAAAATGTCTTCTTTTTAGTGATGGATGATAATACTGGGGCACTAGATTTACTGATTGACTGATGGTTACCAATTAGAGCTGATTAATTTAAA
Source organism: Oratosquilla oratoria (assembly GCF_046742065.1). NCBI lineage: Eukaryota > Metazoa > Arthropoda > Malacostraca > Stomatopoda > Squillidae > Oratosquilla > Oratosquilla oratoria. The sequence goes on along the minus strand of NC_134778.1, from coordinate 59,847,829 downwards.
TTGATGAATATTTTGACTACTGCTAATCACTAATTAGTTAGTTTAAACTAAGTGAAATCACACCAATTATTCAGGATAGCATCCCATTTCTGTCAAATAGTACTTCAATATGTTGAGGTGTGGCTACAGGTACATTGGGGTGATGGACTTCTGGGGGGGGGGGGAATTGTCATCCACCAGCCTGTTGCTCAGAACGGCTAAAAAGAAGAAAAGAAAAGGAAAGAAGAAAAATCAATCCACAGGTGTGACCCAAAGGGGACTGGTACCTGCTTTCCAGAAATAGTCCAGTGTTCACTCTCCTTCCATCTTGTACTATTTAATGCTCAGAAGAGGAGCTCACTGGCACCTGCCCTCTCTTGTGTTCAATAAGCTGATAATATCACAATAAAACCATGTATGCTTGACCTAAATGAACAAAGCCCATCACATAAACACATCTTTCCAGTGCATTGTAAGAACACAAACAAGACTTACTGCCTAAAATGTTGATTCTATATTGACTGAATACCTGTCTTGACAAATTGATTTGGATTCAAAGACCATCCACCAGCACACTGGTTGCAAATCATATATACCAAAACTGTATCTAACCATATAAAGGAGGTGTCTGAGTCAAAGCACACATCCACTTAATACATATTTAAATTCACTTGTTGTTCCTCCCATCTCAACACCTCATGGATGAAAGGTCATCCCCGTCACTTGTCACATTGCTCTGGTCATGGGTACTTACACAGCAGTGTTTGGCAGCTGGATCTTGTTTACCCCAATACTTCATTTATAGTGAGGGCAGTTTATAAATTTCCAAACAGCTGCAGGCACAGGATTGGAATGTCAGGAAGAAACTGTTTGCTAACACTTTCTAAGAACCACAATCATGCTTCTATAGTAGAGTACCCAACAATTAAGAAGACAAAAATAACCTAGAAACAATATGAAGTAAGTCATTAAGATAATAACAAACTGAAAGACAAAAGTACCAGTAGTATATAATACATAAAGCCTAAAGTCATCCTCATAGAGCAGAATATGAAAATGATGTATACTGTAGATGGTTTCATGCAAGAGCTCATGAACCTACTCACCCTCATATCATGTCACAAACACTGTATGCAACAAACTCCAGTGGCATTACTCTTGATATCTACAGCAACTTACCTCAATATCCTACATCACTGACACACACACACACACACACACACACACACACACACACACACACACACACACACACACACAGATCACAAAACATGGTTTAACAAACTGCCAAATCAATCAAGTTCAGAAATAATTCCTTAGATAAGCAAGAATTGCACTGGCGTATCCACATTGTGGTCATCGCCCTGTGCTAAAATAGTATCAATATTGAATTGGGCATAAGACATTAAAATGTTAAATGCAACTACACAAAAGACAAAATACTGTTATAGTGTCCTACACTCCATGCAGAACCTGGAGCCAAAATTGACCCACCATATCCCAAATTCTATTTAAAATCTAGACTTACATAGTTTGTCTAGAATCTAGAGGGTCTTCCTCAAAGCTGTGGTAGGTGGCAGGCCATGTTAAACCATGTAATCCTAAAGTATCCTTTCTCTGGCACTGGTTTCTGTGATATTTCTCAGGAACCAGCCATTATCTTCTCCCAAGTCCTTTTATCCTATTAACCCACTAGCAGTTTTGTTGGCTTTTGGGTCACTGTTAGGTGCATCAGATTTTTTTTCTCACCTCATTTGATAGCCTGATGTTCAGCACTTCAATTGTGAATCATATATGTAGATAATAACTACAACCCTATGTATGAGTGGGGTGACTGAATTGAAGCACACCCACACCATTACCCACTGACCCACTCCTCCCAGCTCACTATTTTTGGGGTGAAGAGTCATTACACAGCCTCCCCTCCACCCTACTCAGAAGGTTAGAAGCAACTTTTTCTCAAATTTGAAACTATAGGTTTTATATAATACAGGCTGAATGTAATGAGTGATGATTTTTTTTAAGATTTGACCCTGTACCTCCACCTAGACAATTTTACACTTTTACACCTGCTCGGATCAGTCAATCCATTGCCCTGGTTCTCATATACAAGAAACTTGCAGCCCACAGGACCATAGTCACTGGTTGAACTCACAAGTCACTCAGTGAATAGGATTTGCACTGCTGTCATGGATGGGGAAGTGAAAGGCAATTGAGGTCTGTTGCCAGGCAGATTCTACATTTTTACTCTTTAGTATGGGTTGGTAACCTGATGTGCTACTTATTAAGGGACTTTAGTGAAGTATAGAGTGTGGTAGTAAGTTGTGGAGTGCATGTTTTGTGATCTGGTTAGGTGAATTTTTGCATAGATGTATTGTAGGATACAAGGGTTAGGTTATTGTAAATGTCATGAGTTGAATACTGCTGGGGGTGGGAGGATACAACAGCTCGTGCTAAAAACTGTATCCCTAGCATTCTTGTGTGTTCCTTTCCAGGAAGGATTTTGGTGTCTGTGTGATCTCTTGGTGTTGTTTTAATGCAGCCAGTTATTATTCGTTAAATGTCTTGTTTTCTTAGTTGTTGAATATGCTATGGATCCATAGTTGTGTAGTTGTTACAACTCTGTTTTGCGATATTTCTATCTGTTCCCAAAATCTTGTGACTTCCACTTTATACAGTGATGATTCTGTTGTCCAGATATTGTGCCTGTCATTGTTCCAAGTATATTCAGTTTCTTATTTGGCTTAACTTTGAGGTCATTTAATGTTTGAGGTGAAGGTTTTGTGTATCATGTCGTATTTTAGGGTCTTTATACAGTGAAAGAGGTTGATAGCTTAACTGTTGGTACTTCATACATTCATGGTAGTTGGGGGTAAGCAATGTCACTTTTGAGGCGATGTCTTCGTTCAGTTTTGTAATAGCCGTAGTTGTTAATACATATTAAAGCAAATTTGTGTTGTCAGCCTCTGTTTTGTAAGTGCTATGCTGGGCTATTATAACTAGGCCATCTGGTTAAGTAAGAACTTTGATGTGATCTCGGTTAGGTGTAGGGAGGTTATTGACTTGCATAGAATTGGAGTAAATGTACCAATAAATTAAGTGGGTTATTTATATTTCATTTGTCATTTATGACAATGTGGTTGACCACAGTTGTTGTAAGAGTGATCTTTGCTAAAAGCATTTAATTAAAAAATAAATGACTGTTACAATTTGAACTTGAAAAAGTGGCGAGAGCTCAGCTAGTTCATATAAAAATTGTACTGTTGAATAAATTCACACCATGGAAATCTGGGACACCAAGCACCTGCTTTACACAGAATGTGGTGCAGTCCTGCTTACTGAGTTGGAATAAAGCCACAGGTATATTGAGTGTATGTATCATGTACTCATTCTCTGGTTTATGTCAAGGTGGTTGGTCATAATGTCTTTGAAAGGGCAATGTACATCCAAAGTGTTTAAGAGTTCAAAATAAATTACATTTTGATGTGAACTAAGGGAAGAAGAGAATTAATATTACATTGTAATTCTGTAACACTAATAATGCATACTATCTACCCATGTGCATACACACACACACATAATGCACAAATACACACACATTCACACAGTTCTTTTCTTTTATTTTAGGTAAATGCAATTTAGCAAACTACATATGTACACACAGACATGGGATTGTGTATAGACATACACACACACACACATGCTTGATCTTGAATACATTTAGTTTATGTATATTAGTCAGTCTATAAAGATTTTAGGTACTTTATTGTTAACTTTGGAAAAATAAGTGTTTGGCCAAGACATAGAAACACTAAGTTTTAAGTATGGTGTATGCCATGCTTCCACTTTTCATTTTTGTGTACACATGTTGACATATTAATTGTTGTGTTGAAGGTGAGGGTGAGGGCAACTCCAACAGTGAGATTGAGCCTCCACCTACGAGTCGGCGACGATTGGAGAACCACCACCCCGTAGACAGCGCTCTGTCAGATGAGGAGCAAACAACTCCAAAGGTGAATGGTTACACTAATGGTTATGAGAGTGACAGCAATGACTTGGAGATGCCGCCCACACCTCCCATCAAGGAGCTAAGCCCTGAGGAGCTAGCGGAGAAGATGAAGATGGTGCGCAGGCTGCAGGTGGAGCTAAGGAGCGAGGAGATGAAGCTGGTGCTGCTCAAGAAGCTCAAACAATCGCAGCTGATGAAAGAGAATGTGGTCACCAGTACCAATGATGCTCTCAACAAACTCCCGGCTAACACGACCGCCACCAAAGTCCTCAGCACCCAACCACCACCGCTCATTAAGCCCGACCTAGGTTCCAAGGTAATCTCACCTGCTCTTACGCACCTCATCTTATTGGACCTTGTAGGCCAGTAGGCTGGAAAGGAAGACTAACACTCAGGATTTTTAGCTGCATTGAGCAGAGCAAAGCAGGCTCTTGCTTCTGAATCATTGTGGCTTCAGAATGTTGGGTGTGTTTTGCTCTGCTTGACAGAATTTCAAAAAATTTAATCATTAAATTGAGATTTATTAACCACATAATTGGCAAAAGCCTGTCATAAAGTTTTGGGATGGTTTTGCTCAGAAAGGAAGGACATACCATGAGTATGCATAGCATTAAGTAGAGGCATTTCCAAGTGATTGCTGGAAAATGCTGAAACAGTGAAAAATGATGAATGTATGTCAAAATGAAAACTTGAAATAATATGTAGGCCTGGTGAGCACACACTAGAGATAGACAGTAGCACATAGCTGTATGTAATACAGAACATTACACGGGTGCTCAGACAGGAGTCATGGTGTGATCCAATTTGGATCACAGTTCGCAATATTGAAAAATCTTGACGAAGTGGTTACTTCCAGGCCTCATCTTCAGCCATCCCTGCCCACCTGAAGGTTTCCCGTGAGTACAAGCAAGCAGTCAAAAATCTTGCCAGTTCGACCACACCTAACCTCTCCCCAAGTGCGGCCCAGGCACAAAAACACCTACTGGCAAGAGGTAGTACAAGTGCAGGTGTGATAAGCAATCTAGTACCTATGTCCTTGTTGTTCTCACTACTATCTTGATGTCTTCTTACCATCTATTGCATACTTGCAAGTTTTATCCTATATATATTTACATATATGTAAGACTGCTTTTCAGGATGTATTATTTGATCCAGAATTGAATTGAGTGTATAGACTACATAGTTATTTACATAGAGCATGTCCAATTATTTATGTATACTGTATTCATAATGGTGTTTATATTTATACAATCCTGGGATTAGAAAATAAAGTGAGGCTGCTGTTAGCTCCTCCTTAAGGAGGTTCCTTGGGGCAGGTGTCTGAAAGAGACACTTATGCAGTGAATCAGGCCCAAAGCTGATCAACTTTCACTCTTTTTTCCACCACTTTTTCACACCAGGCAAGTTGACAACCAGCATTTGCTCCCCTTTACTAGCTGGTAACTTTAGAAAAGGTCTCATAATTGCATTGCAGACAATAGACCAATTTTCTTTCCAAGAGAGATCATTAGGAGGGCCTTAGGACTGTTGCTGGCAGCAATAGGGCAGCATGTTTCCAGTTAGAGAAACTTTAGGGACTAATTTGATTTACTGAAAACAAAGTTGTTAGCCACATATCTAACTGGGGAAAATTGAACAGTGAAATGCAGCTTGAAAGTGCCAAGTTGTTCATAAATATAGAGGAGTGCTTACTCCCTCAGGAAGATGAGGAAATTATTTTTTCCTTCCATGTCATTTGATGTAGTACCCTCTGTAAAATTAAGTTTGCTCTACATATTCCATTTGTGATGCATGGAGTGGAGACATGGAATGAGAGGCAGAATGTGACAGTGTGTCTTAGACGTATTTGAGTAATATGATGTATGATTGAAAAATTGATAATCATGAGATGTGTGGAGATGAGAATAGAGCAATCTATGTGTTAGCCCTGTTCCCTCTTACAGGAGACCCATGGCCCCCAGATAACCACTCATGGCCTCAATTCATTTAGATATATTTTTTACTGTCTGAATTGTATGAGAGTAGGGGAGAATAGAATGAAGTACTCAATGTCCTCTGTATGGGGGTTGCATATGGATCAGTTGGAGTCTGTTGTAAGGCCAGTTGTATTGGTATTGTTTTAATGCAGGGTGGTGACTTAAACAGCCATGCCAGTATGGTTCTTCATTGTTTTTGGACTAATAATAAGATAGGAAATTCACTTGTAGAATGTTTATTTTGTGATACAAGTGTGTGTGGATGATTGTGGGGTGCTGGGACAGGTTATTGTATGTTTTAGTAGTATGTTGCTATGGTTATGTTCTATTATATTATAAGTTCTGCTTGTGTGATATGGTGTAAGGGGCAAGAAGAAATGGGTGTTGGAGCTGTTTTAAGATACACCAGTAAACCTCCCAGTCTTTTCCACCTCCTTCCTCTCTCCTCCTCCTCCTCCCTCCATTCTCTCCTCCCTTCCACCTTCTTCCCTCCCTCCCCCTCCCCCTCCACCTCCCACTCTTTCACTTCCATCCCTTTCCTCCTCTTCCCTTGCCTTTCCTTCTTTCCCTTAACTTCCTCCTTCCCTGTTCCTCCACCTCACACCCCTTCTCCCTTGTTTTCCTCCTTTTCTTCCTCTTCCTCTTTTTCTGCCTCTTCCTCCTTTTATTTCTCTTCCTCCATCTTTTCATCCCATACCTCTGCTTCCCTCTTCCCCTCCTCCTCCCCCTCCTCCTCCCCCTCCTCCTCCCCCTCCCCCCTCCATCTTTCCCTCCTCCCCTCCCTACTTTCCCCACTTTGGGCCTCTCCCCCCTCCTCTTGGCCTTTCCCCCCCTCCTCTTCCTCCTCCTCGTCCCTCCTCCTCTTCCTTGCTCCTCCTCCTCCCCTCCTCCTCCCGGCTCTTCCTTGCTCCTCCTCCTCCTCCTCCTCCACCTTGCTCCTCTTCCATTCTTCTCCTTCTAACCTTATTTTCTCCTCTTTCTACTCTTCCTCTCCCCACCCATTTCCCCTCTTCCTTTCCTCCATTCTTTCTCCTACCCTCTCATCCTCTGTCCCATCCCATCCCCCTGCTCTGTCTTCATCCCCCCCCCCCCATCGGTACCCATTCCTCATCCCACTCCACATTCTCCCTTCTCATACTTAACCTCCTGTTTTCTTCCCCATCCCATCTGCCTTTTCCACACACCCCCACCTCCTCCTCTCCTTCATGCTCCTGCACCTTCTCATTATCTCCCATTTCTCCTCAATCTCCACAATCTTCTCAGTCTCCCCCTCAATCTCCTCCTCCTTTTCCTCTTCTTTCTTCATTCTCTTCCCGACCTTCCTTCTTTTCCCTTTCCCTTCCTCCTTTCTCTTCCCTTTCCCTTCCTCCTTTCTCTTCCTTCTTCCTCTTTCATATTTCCTCTTCCTCCTTTCTCTTCTTATCTCCTCGTCCTCTTTCTCCTTCCTTTTTTTCTCCTCTCCTTCCTTTGTCTTTTTTCCCACTCCTCTTCCTCCACCTAACCCTCTTTCCGTTTCCTTTACCCCTCCTTCTCCTCCTTTACACCTCCCCTTCCTCCTCCTACCCCTCCTTTCCTTTCCTTTACCCCTCCTCCTCCCTCTCCTTTACCCCTCCTCCTCCCTCTCCTTTGTGCTCCTCCTCTCCCCCCCTCTCTCTACCTCTACCTCTACCTCTCTCCTCCTCCCCCTCTCCTCCTCCTCCTCTCCCCCTCCCTCTCCTCCTCTCTCCCCCTCCCTCTCCCCTCCCTCCCTCTCTCCTACTCGTCCCTCCCTCATTCTCCTACTCCCTCTCCTCTACCCTCTGCCGTCCTCCCCTCCCTCTGTGTGCCTACTCCTCCTCCCCTTCCTCTCCCTGCTCTTATGTCACTCCTTCCTCTTGCCCCCCTCCATGCGCCCTCTTTCCCTCCTCACTTCCTTTCCCCCTCACCTTCCTCCTCTACCTCCCAGTCTCCTATATTTCATTTTTCCTCCTCCCTCTTCCCCTCCTTTCCTTGCCTCCTCACCTCCTCTCTTCCTTCCTTTTTCTCCATCCACTCCTCTTCCTTCTCATCATCCCTCTCCTCTCCCTTCCTTACCCTCCTTCCTTACCCTCCATCCACTCCTCTTCCTTCACTTCATCATCTCTCTCCTCTCCTCATTCTTCCCTCTTCATCCCCTACATCTTCCTCAGTAAATTCCTCTTCCTTAATGTGGTCTTCCTCCACTTCCTCCATTTCCTTCTTTCTCCCCTTTTCCTTTCCCTCCCCTTCCTCCCTTTCTTCCTCTTATTCTTCCTCTTCCTTTCTTACTCTTCTTCCTCCCTCTAATCCTACTCGTCCTTATATTCATACAGTTCCTCTTATTCTTCTCCCTCCTTCCCTTCCTCCCCTTCCTCCACCTCTTTCCTCCACATATTCATTTCCCCGTCCTCCATTCTGCTTTCTCCCTTCCTTCCTTTCCCTCCCCTTCCCCTTCATCTTCCTCTTTTCCTGCCTCTTCACCCTTCTCTTCTTCCTAATCTCCCCCCTCATCTTCCTCTTGCTTCTTTTCCACCTCTTCCACTTTCCCTTCCCTCCTCCTCTGCTCTTCCTCCTCCCCCTCCCCCCTCTTCCTACTGTTACTCCATTCTCCTTACCTTCCAACTTTCTTTCCTCCTCTACCTCCTTTTCCCCTCCCCATCCTCGGCCTTCCCGCCTCCTCACTCTTCTCCTCCCCCACCTCCTCCCCCCCTCCTCCACCTCTCATCACCTCTCCACCTCTCATCACCTCTCCCCTCCCTCTCCTCCTCCCCTTCACTCACTCCACCTCCTTCTCCTCCCCCTCTCCTCCTCCTCCTCCTCCTCCCTCCTCCTCCCCCTCTCCTCCTCCTCCCCCTCTCCTCCTCCTCTCCCTTTCCTCCTCCTCCTCTCCGGGGCGAGCCCCTCCTCCTCCTCACCCCTCTCCTCCTCCTCCTCTCCGCTCTCCCCTCTCCTCCTCCTACCCCCTCTCCGGCCTCCTTCCTCTTTCAACTTCCTCCTCCCCATCTCTCCTCTCCTCCCCTCCTCTGCTCCTCTTCCCCCCCCCCCTGTGGTGCAGCACCCTTTCTCATCTTTCTCCCCTCCACCCCCACCTTGTCTTTCCTCCTCTCCCTCTCCCATCCTCCTCATCCTCTCCCATCCTCCTCACCCTCTCCCATCCTCTTCACCCTCTCCCATCCTCTTCACCCTCTCCCATCCTCCTCTCCCTCTCCCATCCTCCTCTCCCTCTCCCATCCTCCTCTCCCATTCTCCCATCCTCCTTTCTCCCCCTCCTTCCTTGTATCCCTTCCTCTTTCCCCTCCCATTCACCTTCCTACTCTTCCTCCTCCTAGAGCTTTCTTTTTCATCTCATCATCTTCTCCCTAATTCTCTCTTCCTCCTCTTCTGTTTCTTCCTATCCCCCTAATCCTTTCCTTTCTCATCCCCACCTTAACCCCCATCTACCTCCCCCAGTTCCTCACTCCTCCTCCTCCCCATCTTTCTCCTGGGACTGGTCCAGAGACCAAATGCATTTCAAGATGTAGGGGAGGCGATAGATTGGTTTTGAAAATGGCTATTAGGGTAATGAATCGGCCACCCATCTTCCAGGTCCCTGTCTTGGTCAAATTAAGTATGGGTGTAATAACATTTTGAGGTGAATGCAAAGAAAAAGTTGTACCTGCAGTGCTGTATAGAGCAAACATGGAATATGAGGGAAGCAGAAAGAAATAGACTATTGGAAATGAAGATTTTTATAAATATGATAGGTGATCTGGGTGACAGAGGAGGGTTGTCATGTAATGAAGTGATAGGATTAAATCAGGTTCTGCTGTTAGGCCCTGCTCTGGAGGGGAATGATTAATGTTGCTCTATTGTTTGTGACTGGGACTGGGATGGATCTTCATCCACAAGGAGCTATAATCAAAGAGTGTGTGCATGCCTTGGATGATCACCTCTCTTGTAAGGGGGAAAGGGCCTAATGGTATATGTATGTATGATAGGTGATACTGGAATGAATAAAGAAATGTGGAGGTGAGGTAAAGATCATGTATAGGAAAAAAGTTGTTTGAATGACAAGGGCAGAATTTTGAGATGGTTTGGGCATGTGGGAAAAAAGAATAAGGAAAAGTTAGCTAAGAAAGTAGAAAATGTAAGTGGTTAAAGAGAGGGCTCAAGAAAAAAACTGAGACTAAGATGGATGGATGGGGTGAAGGAGTGTTTGAGCGAAGAGGGAGTGGAACAGATAACAATTATGTGAAGGGGGATTGTGTATTGATAAATGCAGGACACAGCCTTAAAGGATGTTCTTCACCCATTCAAAAGTGAGGTGATGAGACTGGATCATGTATTGAAATTGGTCAGTTTGTTGCTCCAGGTCTTTCTTGCTGGAGATCCACAGCCCCCAAGTAACAAGCAACAGCCACTGGATTGGCTCAGTAGTTGCTGAACAAAAATTGTATTGTTGTTAGGGTAAGGCTAGAGCAGGGCAGTGTAGGATGAACTGGTTGTGTCTTCCATATGGTTGCATCTGCATCAGTTTATGTCATTGGATAGGCCTATTCTGTATTGGTATTATTTTAAAGCTGGAGTATGACATGTGTTCTAGCTTGTTATGGGTGGGATTTCACTGTAGGGCTGATGTCCTGGGGAGTTTGGTTGGTCATGGTGCTTTTGTTTTGTGATCTGATTATGTATGTTTTTGTATGGATGTGATGTGTTCTGTATCCGGCCAAAGGAGAAAAAGATCACAAAGAAGAAAAGGCAAAGGAAGAGAAGACCTTAGGAGATGATCAAATACCAGAGTCATATAAAGTGAATGACAAGAGAAACTCGGAAGTTGCAAAAGGATATAAAAGTGACATTTTCATTACATGTATAAGGACATTCCTTGACTGGAATATACAGTAGTGGTGTTGTCACCTTACCCAAAGAAAGAGTGAGGCTACAAAGGGGAATAACAAAGATGAATTCAAACCTAAGTTATATGTATGGACCAATTATACAAAGGAAACTGAAAAAGACCTTGGGAATTTTTATACAACCAAGTACCCAAGTATAGAAAAGGTAGTAAAAAAAAAAGATAAATTCCTGTTGGAAACATATCAAGAAACACATAATACAAACTACAGAAAAAAATGTCACTCCAACTGCATGACAGAAATATTATCCCTAATAAAAAAGGGATAACTTAAGAGAAAAAGAAAGATAAATTAAAAAGAAATAAAGGAATAAATAGATAAGATGTCACTTAGCAAGTTAACATAAAAAAGAAGAAAAACTGTCAATCTGTTGATAGAAAAACAAGCAAATGTACAAAAATGAAGCAGAAAACAGGAAGACATCTTCCATAGAGTCGCACACAAGGATACTCACCAATGAAGCTAAACTTTCCCTCCCTTGTCCTCTCCACTCCCAACACCCAACCTACCACATTCAAACTCACACTGGCAAATGTGGTAGTTCAGTGGAGTAGGGCACTATTTTTGGAGGTGAAAAGGCAAACAGATCCTACTAGATTCTGCTTGACAGCTTTTCCACAAGATGGTGCCTCAGTTTCCTGAAGATTTATTTGTGGCCAGCGTTGAAAGAGGATTAAAAAGTGTTTACTTTGGAGAAATATTTTCCTGTACAAGGGACATACTTTTATATTTTTAACCTAGTAGGGGATTTATGTATGTAGAAATTGAAATTTGTATTACCTTTGCTATTTTGTAAATCTGTTAGATATTTTCATATTTATTATTGTTACTGATGTATTTTTTGGCATGGTAAGCCCTTGCAAAAGGTGCTTAATAACTTGTTTGCTTGGTTCACTGCCATTTGGTGTCCTATCTTAAACAAATATCTGTAGCCTAACACTTTTAACATTTCCAGTTTCTTTAATAATTGCTTTGATATATTGCATGCAATTTTAGATTAAAACCAGTAGATATTATTTTTATATTTATGAGAATTTCTCATGTAAATGATAAAGTTGAAATGCAAATGATGTTATTTGACAATGTTTGATGAAGTTTACAAAAATAGGATGCAGAGGTACAGTTTAGAAGGAGAGATAGATCAGCAAAAGATGATCTAGGAAATCAGTCATAAGGGGGATAGATATATGTTAGACTAGACAAATGGCTGTTGGGCAGAATGAAGTTGGAGTCATATATAAAAAGGCCCGTTTCTCATTATAAAGGGGCTGGCAAAATCACACACCTTCCCTTACCCGTCCAAAATTCATTTGTTGTCCATTCAATCTTAGTAACTTGTAGATATGTCATCACTCCCCCCTGCCACACTGCTTGGGTCAGGCAAAGCAGTAACACACTGCATTTCCACAACAGGACCTGACAGCCAATTAAAGTCACATAAGAGTAAAAGTGATTAAGATTAAATCACAGGCATAGTTCATGAGTTGTTAAAAGGGTGACCTTCATACTGAGTGTACATGTGTGTACAATTTCTGTGCACACACACATTTTCACTCACACACTGGTTTGATATAGTTCTGTCATTGAGCTTAGTGGACAACTAATAATGACTAAAAAGTTCCCAAGCCCAGACACCATGTAAGGTAAGATTAGAAAAACTGGAACTCCACTTGTTGAAATAGAGAAGAGGCGACATAATTGCTCTATTCAGAATGGGGAGAAGGGTGGAAGTGGACAAAGTAGACTATGAAAAATCTCTTTGGGATGGAAGAGTGGCAAGATCACAAGAAAGAACAATTACATGATGCCAGAGGGATATCAAAGTACATATTTTTAGAAGTACTGATGCATCAACTTTGACCCACCAAAAGTTCTTCCTGGACAAAGAATATGGCTGATCTCTTATATTAGTGGGACTGTTTCATTGTCATGGGCTTGTAGTAATATTAGGAGGGGAGTAGTTGCCACTTGTTAGCTCATGTATAAAGGTGGGGGAAATATATTGGAAATTAATGTACAATATTCAGAGTTAAAAATTTGGGTGTGCCTCTTGTAGGTGAAGAGGAGTATGTAAATGTAGAAAAAGACTGGCAGATTAGATTTGGCATAGTAATGATTGTGCAAGGACAAGGCTTATTAAAGCTTTTTCAACAAACTGAGAAAACAAATGCATAAAATGTGCTATTTACAAACTTAATCCTCAATGTTCTTACCTTCATGTTTGTCATTACTTGCCATTTTCAAACAGATCAAAATGAGCTGGATTGAAATGGAATGTTTATAGAGCGTTCAGATTCACAGCATAACAGTGAAAGCAGAAAAGATTACTTGTGTTAATAATAACTTTCCTTCTTGAAGAAAATAATTAGAGGGTGAGGTTCAGCTCATGAGATATCCTAAAGGTAGACAGAGTTACATGACAGATGCAGCCATAGTAGTTTTGAGTAAGAGGAGCATTTAGAATCTCGCATGGTAAATATAATGCTGAGGAAAAGCATAGAATGATGTATCAAATAGAAACAGGAAGGAGCCATCAGATGGGTTCAAAGCATAGTTGTGAAAAGAAATGAGACCCTAGATAAAGAGAGATCGTTGATATGATTACACTATACAGATTTATTCCAAGGCAGAATTCAGAGGACTAGTATGCAGATGGTGAACAAGAGGGAATAAATTAAAACTACACAAGAAAATTACAATAAAAAGGTCGAACAAGAAAGAGTTGGCTTTTCAGACAGTAGGAGATCAATGGATTGCCAATAGAAGATTGAATGTTGATCAGTAAGAACAAAAAGTGATAGGATGAAGGTCAGGAAATGAGATTCGAGAATAATCTTGGTAGATTATTGCCATGTATATGCAGACATGCACAATAGTACAGAAAAGTTACTGTTAATGTCGTTTGATTATTGTATCAAAACTTGAACTATTTGAGATTTATTTTTCTTGGGGATTACATAAAGGAATGGCTTATATGTAAACAATTAGTATTTGACTTTATATATATGTAGTAATTGTAGTTGTGACCATTTTTTAGAATTATTTCTACTGTATTTTACTGGTTTATTTAAAACTTGGCAGTATATGATTATATAACAAGTTTGTATTCTTTTCATGATATTGGAAAGAAAAAAAGTTAAAGCATTTTCACTGGATACCAATGCTGTGTAATTTTTTCCCCAAAGGTACAACACTGACAAGTACAACCTCAACCACTGGAAGTGCTAATGGTGGCAAGTCTGGTAGTAGCAGCAGCAGCAGCAGCAGTAGCAGCAGCAGCAGTAGTAGCAGTAGCAGCAACAGTAATGTCATCTCTGGACTTCCCGCCAACCTCAACCTGCCCTTCAGCCTCTCACGGGAGGTGGAGATAATTCGGAAAGACACACCTCCAAGGACCTCCTCTCCTTCCACCAACAATCGTGACTCGCCCTCACAGGTGTCCATTTCCAAGGTGCGGACGACGCCGATTCATCCTTCCATCTCCTCCTCTTCCACCATGGACAGGGTTCATATCAAGGTTTGCATCTCATCAGCCTAATGCTTTTGTTTGCATAATTTGGTTGCATTTGGAGCCTCACCAGTCAGGAGGGGCACCATTATTTTATTTTGTTTTATTTATTTTATTCTTTTCTATTATTATTTTTGTTATATATTATTTTTTCCTATCAAGTTGCATCACAAGATAGTTTTTATGGTTTGTTTTGAGTTTTTACTAATTTTGATATGGAAGTAGAACCTAACAAAACAAAGACTAGTTAAAATTGAGAAAGTTATGGATCTCATTTTGCACAAAATATGATTGTTCATATCAAAGTGCATATTGAGACATCTTCAGTTACTGCTTTGTAGGTTTCTTTTCATAGATAATAAATGCAGTAGTTTTCTTATTTCCAAAACTTTTTCCTTTTTTCATTATTTTATGAAGTTAATTGAGTTCGTGCATTATACTATTTTTGCTTTGATTTGTTTTCTGTTATGGTTTTGATTGAGTTTATACTAGCAACTGCTTGCTTGATTTTTTCCTTAGTTCCTCCCATTTTTATTTGCCTTGGTTCTTTCATGCCTCATTCACCCACCACCCATCACACCACATCATCACTCCTTCATTGTACAGGTTGAGTATAGACACAACTCTGGAAAGATAGGGCATATATAGGGTAAATTTTATATACATATATAGGATATATTTTATATACTTGTACATATATGTATCTCAGGACTATTGAGACACTGAATAATTTTTTACTTGCCATAAATCAAGTGGTAAACACTTCTTTTAGTTGCCATGAACTTCAGTATCATGACATTAGGGAAAACTATACATGTTTGATTTAGATATGGGAGTTGTGTATAGAATAGGTATATTTTCTATGGGTATGGGTATTTCTCTGGTTAGTGATATAAGTCATACTGATTTTTGTCATTTGAAATATACAGATAGATTTTAAGATATCAGGAATATATATATATATAATATTGCTTATATGTATAGAATACATGTATGAAGTATTGAATTCATAAATTTAATATTGTATGGAGTTAGTGATAACACCCATGTATTAGAGCCACATAGTATTCTTATTTGTTAGGAGAATAAAGAATAATCAGTGTTTAGAAGAATGCCATAATTTATTTTTTACATGTGTGTGTGTGTAGGGTAAGTGTGAAATATTTAGCAAATGGTAAGGATGTATTTTTGGGCCTTTGTGAATTTGGAAAATGCTTATGATAGGGTAGACAGGAATGCACTATGGGAGGTTTTGCACATATATGGGATAGGAGGAAAGCTGTTAAGAGTTTTTACAAGAATAATAGAACCTGTGTTAGAATTAGAAATGGAGAGAATGAGTGGTTTGAGGTAAAGGTGGGACTTCACCAGGGATGTGCCATGTCGCCATGGCTGTTCAATGTGTACATGGATGGGGTGGTGTGGGAGGTAAATGCTAGGGTAATGGGAAGGGGATTGGAGATGGTTTAAGAAAATGGAGAAAAATTGGAGATAATGAAAATGGAGAAAAATTGGAGATAAGCTAGTTGTTGTTTGCCGACAACACTGCATTTAGGGCAGGATCAGAGGAGGGATTAAGGAAGTTAGTGACAGAGTTTGGGAAGATGTGCAAGAGGAGGAAGTTGAAGGTAAATGTGTAAGAGTAAGGTGATGAGATGTACAAGGGGAGAGAATGGCAGCAAATTGGAAGTATTAACCCCTTCCATACGGTGCCGCACACGTAGGCGTCATGGACTTAGATCTCAGTGGCAGCAGCCAATGCCAGCCGTACGACGTGTCGTAATAATACTCGCATCATAAAATATAGTCACCGCTTATATCGATCGTTCTCTCTTTCACCCGCGAATTTTGAATACCACAGAGAATGGGATTCAGGGCACATTTGAGAGAATGTAAAAACACAGGGGCGACTACAATAAATATAATCAAGACGCTGATATGGCAGCCTCGCGAATACACTCGCTCCCCATGACGTCTACGTGTGCGGCACCGTATGGAAGGGGTTAAGGGAGGGAGGCTGGAGGAAGTGGATAGCTTTAGATACTTGGGGACACATGTGGTGGGAAAGGGAGGTGGAGATAGAATGTAGATTGAAAAACAAATGCCTTTGAGGATTAAAAAGTGTAATGAGAAATAGACATTTGGGAATAGATGCTAAGAGGATATAGTATGAAGGGGTGATTGTACTGACAGCACTGTATGGTGGCAGAAACATGGAACATAAGAGAGGAGTTTGAATGTGTTTGAGATGAAATGTCTGAGAAGTATGGTAAGGGTTACTAGGCTGGATAGAGTAAGAAATGAGGAGAGTGGGAGTGGAAAAGGAGTTGGGAGATAGGGTTGATGAAAGTATATGGATGGTTTGGACACTTGAATGAGTGAAGAAAGATTAGTAAAAGAAGTGTGGAAGGCAGAGATGGATGGAGTGAACAGGATGGGGTAACCAAGGATGAGATGGATGGATGGGGTAAAAGGGGCATTGAGAAAGAGGGGGATGTCTGTTTAGGAAGGAAGGGAGAAAACAAAAGATAGGGGGAAGTGGAGAATGGTTGTGTATGGATGATGCTGTGATGCATAAAAGGTGGGGGGGTGGGGGAGTATGTGTGAATGATATTTTGACACACGCCAAAGGGATTTCTCCCTGTCTTCTCTTTTTCTGCATGAGGGGACAGAGGGGGAGGGAGGTTGCCAATTAAATGAAGCAGCCTTGCTTTGGATATGCTGTGTCTAGCTGCATTGTTTATGACCCAGGGCAATGGGCGAGATGCAGGGATGACCCATCATCCATGAGGAGCTAATATGAGAGGGAGGGAAGGGTGGTGAATGGGAGTGGAGTATGTGAGGATGAAATTGGTGGGTTTGGAATAATGCCTTTTGACTGACTACCTCCCTTGTAAGAGGGAAGAACCCCTTGGTATGTATGTGTGTGTGTATATATATATATATAGATATATGCTAATAAGAACACAGGTACATGTGTTCACTTATGCAAAGTAGACCACTTGGAAAAAGAAACTAACGAAGCAGAGCGCTTTCGTATATTACATCTTCAGTGCACTGAAGATGTAATATACAAAATGCTCTGCTTTGTTAGTTTCTTTTTCCAAATGGTCTACTTTGCATATATATATATATATATGTGTGTGTGTGTGTGTGTGTGTGTGTGTGTGTATGTGTGTGTTTGTATTTGTATAAAAGCATACTGGCTGTTGATCACAAGCACAAATGAACACTGTTCTCACAAAGCAGCTAGTCTGGAGCTTAACATGATTATTGGCCTTCCACATAGCCAGGTTGCCATACATCTTTACAATGTTTAGCACTTGCATTACTTAGACAAAAGGATAGGAGACTCTGAAGGCTAGCATATTTTCTCCTGAAAATCTGTACACTGAAAGGCATAAGGGAAAGATGAAGGTGATGATTTTTTGGGTCCTCAGTCCTGAGAACTTTCTGTAACTAATTGTTGTATACAGGAAAGGAGCAATGCTTGTAGGATCCTGTCTCTTACTCTGACTTATTATACCTAGCCTCAAATTCATGTATAGTTCCAACTTCGTCTATATCCTTATTTTCCATGTAATACATACATATACCAAAGGCTTTTTCCCCCTTACACGGGGGGTAGCCAAAAAGAAAAAGGCATAGAAACCATTCCCACCCATTCCATCCCCTACATATTCCACTCCCCTCTACCCTCCTCCCTCCCTCTCATCTTGGCACCTCCTGGATGACGGGTCATCCCTGCATCCTGTTCACTGCCCTGGGTCAGAAGCAGTGTCGCAAGACACAGCACATCCACAGCAAGGCCGCCTCATTAATTTGGTGACCCCCCCCTCTCCATCCCCTCATGCAGAAAAGGAGAAGACGGGGAGAAATCCTCTTGGGCTGCGTCAAATTTCTCATACATACTTCCTCATCCCCCACCCACTCCCTCTCATGCATCACAGTATCATCTATACACAACCCTTCTCCATTCACCCCTATCTTCTGTCCTCTCCCGTCCTTCCTCAACAGACATTCCTCTCTTTTGTAATGCCCCTTTTACCCCATCCATCCATCCATCCATCCATCTCATCCTAGGACACTCCCTCGTATTCACTCCTTCCACCTCTGCCTTCCACACCTCTTTTACTAATCTTTCTTCACTCATTCTTTCCATGTGTCCAAACCATCCTAATACTCTTTCATCAACCCTATCTTCCAACTCCCTTTCTACCCCTGTTCTCCTCCTCACCTCCTCATTTCTCACTCTATCTAGCCTAGTAACCCTTATCATACTTCTCAGACACCTCATCTCCAACACATTCAAACTCCTTCTCTCTTCCTCTCTTATGTTCTATGTTTCTGCCCCGTATAGTGCTGTCAGCACAATCACTCCTTCATATAACCTCCTCTTAGCATCCATTCCCAGATATCTATTTCTCATTACACTTATTAATCCACCAAGGCATTTATTTGCTTCTCTCAATCTACATTCTACCTCCACCCCTGCTCCTCCCTGTCCTGCCACATTTGCACCCAAGTATCTAAAACTATCCACTTCCTCCAGTCTCTCACCCTTAATGCTCACTTCCAGCCTGCTGTCACTCGCTCCCCTTGTACATCTCATCACCTTACTTTTACATACATACATACATATACCAAGGCTTTTTCCCCCTTCCAAGGGAGGTAGCCAAAAAGGGAAAGGCATAAAAACACTCCCACCCATTTCATCCCTAAATACACTCCACACCCCTCCCACCCTCCCTCTCATCTGAGCACCTCCTGGATGACGGGTCATCCCTGCACCCTGCCCACCGCCCTGGGTCAGAAGCAGTGTCGCAAGACACAGTACATCCACAGCAAGGCCGCTTCATTTAATCGGCGACCCCCCCTCTCCGTCCCCCTTTGCATATAAGGCGAGGACGGGGAGAAATCCCTTCGGGCTGCGTCAAAATTTACTCACACATACTAACCCCCCACCCCCGCCCATTCCTCCTCATGCAGTCACAACATTTATCTTCAGCTTCCTTCTTTCACACACCTTCTCAAACTCTGTCACTAACTTCCTCAATCCCTCCTCTGATCCTGCTACAAGCGCAGTGTCATCAGCAAACAACAACTGGCATATTTCCCACTTTTCTCCATTTTCTTTAACCATCTCCAACCCTCTACCTACTTCCCTTGCATTCACCTCTCGCACCACCCCATCCATGTATAGATTGAACGGAAAAAAAAAATAAAAAGGTTCTTGGCAGAGTGAAACAAAAATGAAAGGTAAAGGTGAGTGGAGGATATAGGAAATTTGAAGTTATGAATCAAGGAATGAAAGGCATGACTGTAACAAAGATGTACAAGGAAACCTGGCCAAGCAGGTTAGGACAATGACACCAGTGGTGGAGGTCAGAAGTGGAGGCAATGCCCAGTCCTTCTCAGAGGGGAGTTCTTGATGTTAAACCAATTCACAGACAAGAAAATAAGAATAGGGAGGCTTTTTAGATTGTCTAAAATATAGTTTTCAGAGGATGTAAATGTAGTGGCGTTGGAGGGATCTCCATATTATTAGATAGCTGATTGAAATAGAGAGAGAGGTACAGGGTATCAGTTAAGAGCTGTAGTGAAAAAATGATTTCTGAAAAGGAAATGAAGATAGTGAATAGTGTTCAAGAAAAGCAAGTATAAGTATATATGGGCCAGGATAGTGCAATTGAATTTTGCATATAAATATTTTCAGGGGAGAGAGGAAGGGATTGTCTGATCATTTCCTGGTGGTAGGGAAATTGAGAGTGGAGGTAAAGTGTGGGAGAAAAGGGAGGCAGAGAAGTTGTGGAGGAGAGCAAATTAAAATTAAAGGGGAAAAATATAGAATAACATGCTGAGAGAAGTATGGAAGCCAGGGAAGGATAAAAGAGAAACCAAGTAAAGAAGATTGGGTATGATTCAGAGTGCAGAGAAAATATGTGAGATGATGATAGGAGGAGACAGAGGTAGCAAATGGTGGGATAAAGAGGCGAAGGCCACGGTGGAAGAAAAGTGGGCATACAAAGTTTGGTTACTGAGTAGAACTAAGGAAGCACAAAAAATACAGAAGAGTAGAAATAAATGGAAGATGTGGGAAGCAAAGATGAGAGCAGGTAGTGGTGTGCTTGACGGAGATTTTTAAAAAGAATAAAAACCTGTTTTTAGAAGGATCTGGAAAAAGTGATGGGGTGAAGTCAGGTTGAGAAAATAAAGGGTGCTGATGAGGGATAATGGAAATACAGGTGGTAGGAGGAAGATGGTTTGAGTATACACAAATATAGCTAGTTTAATATGGGCAAAACTGGATATAGATTACTATTTAAGAAAGAAAAATATGTTTGAGATGAAATTTTTTAGTTTTAAATATGTTTCAAATGAAATGTCTGGTAGAGGTTACAAGGTTGAGTAGAGTAAGAAATGAAGAGGTGAGGAGGAGAGTGGGAGTGGAAAAGGAGATGGCAGATAGGGCTGATGAAAGAGTATTGGGATGGTTCTGGACACATGGAAAGAATGAGTGATGAAAAATTAGTAAAAGAGGTGTGGAAGGCAAAGGTAGGGGGAATGAACTTGAGGGGACAACTAAGGATGAAATGGATGGATGGGTGAAAGGAGGACATTGAGCAAGAGAAGGCAGGAGACTGGGATGAGTGGCAAATGATTTATGCAAGGAAGGGAGGAATGGGGTATGGGGGGGGCTTGTTGTAGGATGCTTATGTGTGAATGATATATTAATGCAGCCCAAAGGGATTTCTCCCTGTCTTCTCTTTTTCTGCATGAGGGGACAGATGGTTTAAGGAAATGGAGAAAAGTGGTAGGTGAGTCAGTTGTTTGCTGAAAATATTGCACTGTTGGCAAGGTCAGAGCAGGGATTGAGGGAGTTTGGGAGGGTATACGATAGAAGGTAAATGTTTATAAAAGGTGATAAGATGTACAAGGGGATAAGGTGGAAGTGAGTCTTGTAGGAGAGAGAGGCTGGAGGAACTGGATAGTTTTTGGTATTTGGGGTCATATGAGAAGAAAGGGAAGAGTGGAGGTGGAAGTAAATTGTAGACTAAGGGAAAGAAGTAAATACCTTGGGGGGGATTGAAAAGTGTCATGAGAAATAGGGATTTGGAATGGGTGCAAAGAAGAGACTGAAGGGGTGATAGTGCCAGAAGCACTGTGTGAGGCAGAAACATGGAACTTAAGAGAGGCAGAGAGTAAAAGTGTGTTTGAGATGAAATGTTTAAGTATGGTAGAAGTTACAAGGTTGGATAGAGTGAGAGATGAGGAGGAGGGTGTGGTGGAAAAGGAGATGGTAGTATTCATGAAAGACTATTTGGATGGTTTGGACACATGGAAAGAATAAGTGAAGAAAGATTAGTAAAAGGTGTAGAGGGAATGAACTTAAGGGTATGACTGAGGACGAGATGGATGGCTGGGGTGGAAGGGGGTGTTTAGCAAGAGGGGAATCTCTGTTGAGGAAGGAAGGGAGAAGGCAGGGATTGGCTGTGTATAGATGATACTGTGATGCAAGGAAGGGAGGGGGTGGGAGAAGAGGGTTAGGGAGTAATAATAATACATACATACATATACCAAAGGCTTTCTTACCCCTTACACAGGAGGTAGCCAAAAAACAAAGGCATAGAAACCACTCCCACCCCTTCCATCCCCTACATACTCCACTCCCCTCTACCCTCTTATATTGGCACCTCCTGGATGACAGGTCATCCCTGCATCTTGTCCATTGCCCTGGGTCAGAAGCATCCACAGCAAGACCACTTCATTAATGCGGCGACAACCCCCCCTTATGCAGAAAAGGAGGGGATGGGGAGAAACCCCTTTGGGCTGCATCAATTTATTTCTCAAACATACTCCGTCAGCCCCCACCCACTCCCCTTCATGCAAATAATATATAGTTTATTGGGTATAGCACTGTTACTGCTGAAAATATACAGCCTACAGAATTATAAAATGTAACAGTGAAAAGATGTTTCAAGCATTAAAAAAAACTAAACAAAAACAGTAAGCTAAGGAATAGCCATGTTGTACAACATTGTTATTTCTTATTGTTGATTGAGTCCACAAATCAGTATGGGGCTCTTCTTATACTGGTTGGTGCATGCTCTGATCAGCTTGATGGTATTGTAGTGATGCACCTCTTGCTGTGGTGGTGGTGCTGGAGGGGGTAAAAGGTCCTGGTGCTGAGGACTGAAGGTAATGGTCAGCAATGGTTGGAAGTCTGAATGTGGTGAGAGCGTGCTGGTAGGTGGTATATTCATCGCCAAGAATTGTGCGACAGTGGTTGTAAATGAATGATGTTTTGATGCAGCCTGAAGGGATTTTTCCCTGGCTCTCATTTTCTGCATGAGGGGATGAAGCAGCCTTCTAATCCAGGGAATTGGGCAGGATACAGGGATGACCTGTCATCCATGAGGAGCTAAGATGGGACAGAGGAAAGGGTGGTTGATGGGAGTGGGTACTTGCCTTTTGACTTTGCTACATCCCTTGTAAGGTGGAGAAAACCCTTAGTATATAGATTAATCTCGTGGGCAATGTCAATTGTGCAAAGGTAATTTGTGAAGAATGGGAGAAATAAGGTGATGAAGATTCATAGGGCAACACATTACTGAACATAGCAATGAACAATATAAAAACTCAATGGGTGAAAGAACCAACACAATATATAGGTGATGATAAACTTCTACCCTGTACCCAATTTTAACAAAAGAACCCCTTAGGTGATAAAATCATTCAATTACTGGTTTTCAATAGGTAAGTGATTATGTGGTTCAGGAATTTGTACTAGAACTTGGGAAGACAATCAAGAAAGGAAATATACAGACAAGGAAGATAGAAGTTGTCAAAGGTAGATATGTGTGTGTGTATATATATATATATATATATATAATAATGCTTATACCAAAGGGAGATAGCCAAAAAACAAAGGCATAATATCCACTCCCACCTATTCCAACCCCACACATTCCACTCCCATTCACATACACACACCCCATCTGGCTCCTCCCAGATGACGGATCACCCCTGCTCCTCCCAGTCGGTGACCCTCCCTCTCTGTCTCCTCGTGTAGAAAAAGAAGACCAGGAGAAATCCCCACAGGCTGCGCCAAATTAACCTTCACACACACTCCTCCACAGCACCACCCACACACAACCACTCTCCATCCACCCCCACCCTCCATTCTCTCATGTCCCCCCCCCATGCCCCCCACACATCTATCCCATCCCTTGTCTCCACCTCTGTCCCCCACACCTCACCCACCAATCTTTCCTCACTCGTTCCCACCAAGCCTCCAAACCATCCCAACACTCCCCCACCAACCCCATCCCCCAACTCCCCCTCTACCCCCACTCCCCTGCCTACCTTCTTATTTTTCACTCTGTCTAGCCTAGTAACACCCATCATACTTCCCAGGAACCTCATCTCAAACACATTCAAACTTCTCCTCTCCTCTCCTATGTTCCATGCTTCCGCCCCACACAATGCCTCTGGCACAACCACGCCTTCATACAATCTCCTCCTATCATCTATTCCCAAATGTCTATCTCTCATTATATTTTTTTAATCCCCCAAGGCATTCACCCTCTTCTCTCAATCTACACCCCCACCTCTCCCTCCACTCCCCACCTCCCACCACATTTGTACCCAAACATAAAAAACTATCCACTTCTTCCAGTCTCCCTTAATACTCACTTTCAGTCTGCTGCCACTTTCTCCCCTTGCACATCTCATAATAATAATTATATACCAAGAGCTTTTTCCCCCATATAAGGGAGGTATCAAAGGAAAAGAAAAAAGAAAGAAAATAAAATAGATCAACATGTATACCAGGTGCTTTTTCCCCCATACAAGGGAGGTAGCCAACGTCAAAAGGCATAACTCCCACCCACTCAATCTTCACCCATTTCACCCCCATTCAACACCACCCCCTAAATAAATCAAATCAAATGATAAATTAAGTGAAAATAAATAAAAGATACAGACGGGAGGGAGTTTTATGAAACTTCAGATATAGATTGTCTTCAAAAGAGATTTACAAAAGTAAAAAATACATTATACATACAGAAAATGACAAGGAAAGATGTATATATAAAAAAAAAAGACAGGTTTAACAGAATAGGCACACTGCCAAAGGAAAGGAGGAAAAAAAAGACAAACTATAACTACAATATATATATATATATATATATATACATACATACATACATACACACATACATACATACATACATACATATACCAAGGCTCTTTCCCCCTTCCAAGGGAGGTAGCCAAAAAGGGAAAGGCATAAAAACACTCCCACCCATTTCATCCCTAAATACACTCCACACCCCTCCCACCCTCCCTCTCATCTGAGCACCTCCTGGATGACGGGTCATCCCTGCACCCTGCCCACCGCCCTGGGTCAGACGCAGTGTCGCAAGACACAGTACATCCACAGCAAGGCCGCTTCATTTAATCGGCGACCCCCCCTCTCCGTCCCCCTTTGCATATAAGGAGAGGACGGGGAGAAATCCCTTCGGGCTGCGTCAAAATTTACTCACACATACTACCCCACCCCCACCTCCCCGCCCATTCCTCCTCATGCAATCACAACATCATCCATATACAACCATTCTCCACTCACCTCTGTCTTCCGTCCTCTCCCTTCCTTCCTCAACAGACATTCCCCTCTTCCCCAAAGCCCCCTTCACCCCATCCATCCACCTCATCCTAGGACGTCCCCTCATCTTCACTCCCTCCACATCTGCCTTCCATACCTCTTTTACTAGTCTTTCTTCACTCATTCTTTCCATGTGTCCAAACCATCCTAATATTCTTTCATCAACCCTATCTCCCAAATCCTTTTTCACCCCTGTTCTCCCCCTCACCTCCTCATTTCTTACTCTATCCAGCCTAGTAACTTCCATCATACTTCTCAGACACCTCATCTCAATCACATTCAAACTCCTTCTCTCTTCCTATGTTCCATGTTTCTACCCCATACAGTGCTGTTGGCACAATCACTCATTTATACAGTTTCCTTTTAGCATCCATTCTCAAATGTCTGTTCCTCATTACACTTTTTAATCCACCAAAGCATTTACACGCTTCTCTCAATCTACATTCTACCTCCACCTCCACTCCACCCTTTCCTGCCACATGTGCACCCAAATATCTAAAACTATCCACTTCCTCCAGTTGCTCTCCCTTAACCCCTTCTATACGGTGCCGCACACGTAGGCGTCATGAGGAGCAAGTGGATTCGTGACGCTGCCACATCAGCGTCTTGATTATATTTATTGTAGTCGCCCCTGTGTTTTTACATTCTCTCAAATGTGCCCTGAATCCTATTCTCTGTGGTTTTCAAAATTTGCGGGTGAAAGAGAGAACAATCGATATAATCGGTGACTATATTTTATGATGCGAGTATTATTACGACACTTCGTACGGCTGGCATTGGCTGCTGCCCGCGAGATTTAAGTCCCGTACTGAAGTGGTTAAGGCTCACTTCCAGTCTGCTGCCACTTTCACCCCTTGTACATCTCATCACCATACTTTTACCCACATTTCTCTTCAACTTTCTTTTTTCACACACTCTCCCAAACTCTGTCACCAACTTCCTCAATCCCCTCACTGATCCTGCTACAAGCGGAGTGTCGTCCGCAAACAACAGCTGGCTCACCTCACACTTTTCTCCATTTTCTTTAAATATCTCCAGTCCCTTGCATTTACTTCTCGCACCACCCCATCCACGTATAAGTTGAACAGCCAGGGCGACATAACACATCCTTGACGAAGTCCCACCTTTACCTCAAACCACTCACACTCCATTTCTAATCCTGACACATGCTCTACTACTCTTGTAAAACTCTTGACAGCTCCTAGAAGCTTTCCTCCTATCCCATATATCTGCAAAACCTCCCACAGTGCCTTCCTGTCTACCCTGTCATAAGCCTTTTCCAGATCCATAAAAGCCCAAAAAACATCCTTACCTTTTCCTATAGCTTTCTCACATGTCTTACCACAAAAATCTGATCTACGCAACCTCTACCTGTCCTAAATCCACACTGTTCCTCACCAATTACTCCCTCTGTTCCTCTCCTAATACTCTCAATCAAGATCCATCCATAAGCCTTCCCAACTACACTTAATAAGCTAATCCCTCTGAAACTACTACACTCACACTTGTCCCCTTTTCCCTTGTAAAGTGGAACTATACAGGCATTCTTCCAGTCCTCCAGCATGTACCCCCTTTTTGGGAGAGGACAGAAGATAGGGATGAATGGAGAAGGGTTGTGTATGGATGATGCCGTGATGCATGAGGGTGAGTGGGTGGGGGATGGGGGTGAGGAAGTATGTATGAGAAAAATTTGATGCAGCCTGAAGGGATTTCTCCCTGTCTTCTCCTTTTCTGCATGAGGGGAGGGAGAGAGGGGGGTCGCCAAATATATGAAGTGGCCTTGCTGTGGATGTGCTGTGTCTTGCGACACTGCTTCTGACCCAGGGCAGTGGACAGGATGCAGGGATGACCCTTCATCCAGGAGGTGCCAAGATAAGAGGGAGGGAGGAGGGTGGAGGGGAGTGAAATATATAGTAAATGAAATGGGTGGGAGTGGTTTCTATGCCTTTTTCTTTTTGGCCACCCCCTGTGTAAGGGGGAAAAGACTTTGGTATATGTATCTATGTATATATATATACGCATACACAAGTGTATAAAAACATAGGAAAAAAGACTGAGAAGGATGTAGTTGACAACAAATGCAAAGGCCAACTCGAACCATTTTACAGATTTGAAAATGGTAAGCTCAAATATGATGAGAAATATACGAATTGAAAGTTCAAGGAATTGTACATAAGGATGCAAGAGCACGAGCAGAAATAATGAATATAAGCTTTCAGTCCTTACAGTTATTAACATGGATAAAGAGTTTGAGAGAGAAAAATTTGCAGAAAATGTGAACATTATAGATAACATATCAGTGAAAATGGAAATGTTTGAATTTTTAGATTGAAAACCAGGAAGGGCTTTGGACCTAATAAAATGTCAAATAGGGTACTGAAAGAATGCAGAGAATAATTAATGAACTAAATACACAGTTTGATAACTAGTTCACTAGAAGAGGGAAAGGTACCATTGGACTGCGAATAGGCAAATGTACATACATACATATACCAAGGCTTTTCCCCCTTACAAGGGAGGTAGCCAAAAAGGAAAAGGCATAAAATCATTCCCACCCATTTCATCCCTGAATACACACCAATTTATTAAGGAGGTAACAGAGAGGTACCACAAAATTACAGACCAATGCCTCACAAGTACAAAAGCAAAAATGTGAGAAAATTTTAAAAGATGGATGAAACTTCTCTTAAAGCAAAGAATGTTAACTTTTTGTACAAGAGGACACCTATGTTCGTGTAATCAGGCACAAGTGGGTATATGAAGATGCTGATGTTGGTGTCATGATTATATTGAACTTTAGTTGTAGCTGAGTGATCCCATATTTTGTGTTGGCTTTCCCTGGAGATTCAGTATATTGTCCTTTTGCTGCACCCACCATCCCTATTCCCACCAGTCATGTAAATCAGCTAGAGATGACCCACCCTCATTTTGTGCTGGATTATCATACATCAGGCAGCTAGTGAAAACAGATAGTGGATGCATGTTTATAAACCCCCTCCCCGCCCACACACACATACTTTTTCATGTAAAGAGAGAGAGAGAGGGGCGGGGGAGATAGTTGACCATATGGACAGGCTTGATCATGCTCCACCCTCATTTTCTGAATGAATTCTTTTTTATGTCAAGAGGGAGGGAGAGAGAAAGAGAGAAAAAAAAAAAAAGTTAACTATGAACAGGCTGATTGTGTTTTCTGTGGTTTGTCATCCACATCTTCAGGGTGAAAGAGAACAAGAGAATAAAAAGGAAAATATTATGGATGTAGCATTATATCTTATGAACAAAATCAGCCATTATAACTCCGTGAACTATTGTGTTTTACTCCTATGATAACACAATCTGCCATTGTAGCTGAGAGAAGATATGTACTCTTAAGTCATCCTTGAAGCCACTGTACCCATCCACCAACACCCGTTTTCCCAATCTGAGGTCAGCCTAAGTCTTCTCAGGCAATGGTGACCACTACCACCAGCCACCCACTTGATAGAGGTTGCAGCTTCATCAAATATTATTTCCTTTTCAACTCTCTGTCTACACCATCTCTCTCTCCTTCCTTCCCTCCCTTCCTCCCTCTCTTCCTCTCCCTCCCTCTCTTTAGTCTCTTTTTCTATATATATATGAATGGGTTGATAAACAATCCATTTGGATTCAGAGAAGGAAAGTCCTGTGTAACAAACCTTATTAGTTTTTACACAAGAATGACTGATGTGCTGCATTAGAGGGATGGATTGTGTATATCCAGACTTGGAGAAATTCTTTGACAAAACGGATATTGAAATTGGAAAACATAGGAGGCATGAGCAGAAATGTACTGGAATGAACAGGAGGTTTCTTAAAAGAGAGGCGTATGAGAAGGGTAGTGAGAGATGAAAAGTTTGAATGGAGAAAAGTAACTAGCAGTGTACCACAGGGCTCAGTTTTGGCTCCTTTAATGTTCCTCATTTATATGATGACATAATAAAAGGAATACATAGCTATGGAAACTTGTTTGCTGATGATGCAAGGATCTTGAAGTGGGTGTGAAGTGATTGTAAAAGGTTACAAAATTACCTGGATAAAGTATAAAAGTGGAAGATTAATTTAATGCAAGAAATGCAAAATATTGGAAATGGGCCAAAGCAAGAAAAGATTTATATATTAAAAAATGGTAAGTGAAATGATAATAACAAAGGAGGAAAAGACTTGGGTTTAAAAAATGACCTATCCCCTGAAACACACACAAGGAAACTAACAGGAGAGACTTGTAATCTGTTGAAAAATACAAGATTGGCATTTCACTTCATCAATGAGGACATGATAAAGAAAACCATTGAAATTTTGATACAGCCCATACTGGAATATGCAACATTTCACTCCATCAATGAGGACATGATGAAAAACATTGAAGTTTTTATACAGCCCATACTGGAATTTGCAACAATAATAGAAAAAGAATTGAGAGAACACAAAAAACAACAACCAAATGGGTCTCTGGTCTAAACAAGATATAGGAAGAATGATTGAAGAAACTTAGGCTTCGTACTCTGATGGAGTAAAGAGGGAGAGTTGACATGATAATAACATTTAAATAGGAAACAGGCTTAGAGAAAGTGGACCTAAAAAAATTACAAGAGGAAAGACCAATGAGAGGAGAATGACCAAAATGATACATGAATACATACATACACCAAAGGCTTTTTTCCCCCATATAAGGGAGGTAGCCAAAAAACAAAGACAAAAAAAACCCGCTCCCATCCATTCCATCCTTATCACATGGACTCAGAAATATGCCTTAGAAGGACAGGTTTAGGCACCTGAATTTACTCTCTGGAAAGATGTAGAGGTGAAGGGTTTTTAACAAGGGTGATGCAGACAAGGTCATCATATTAAGACAACAGGGCAGGACTCGGTAATGGATTTAATTTGGACAAATTTAGATTTAAGAAGGAAATAAGCAAGAACTGGTATACCAATAGAGTGGTTAATGGATGGAATAGACTTAGTAACCATATAGCGAGCGCTGAAACTGCACTTAAACTATCAGTTGTTTTAAGAGAAGGTTAGATAACTTTATGGATGGGGATGATAGGTTGTAATGGACATAGAACTGCCTAATGTCTCCTTCATTCTTATGTTCTTGTGTAGCTGTTGATGAGGTTGAAGTTTTTGAGTACTCAATCCCTTTTCATGCACTGTAGCTGCTCTTAGTCCTCTCCTTGTTCACATGTATGTACAGCTACTCTGCAAAATCCTACAATCTGGAAAATGGTGCACATAATATCTACCATAAAACAAAACATGTTACCAAACCTTCCAGCATCATAGAAGCTCATGTTACTTCTATCAGTATAAAAGGAAAAATCTGGAGTAATCAATCAATTGTTGCCTCAAGTTTCCTTAAGAGGAAAACCTGCAGCCTCACAGTGACTGGCAGCGGTCCCTAGAACCTCCCACAGATCTCCTCAGGAAGAAATTTTGGACTGTTGTCTATGTTGTATTAGTATGAGACTGTTTCTGTGTCACTGGATGAAAGTTGTAGGAAGAGGAGGGCAGTCCTTGGTTGTCAGCTCTCCATGTGTAAAAAAGGGAAAAAATACAGCAGAAATTTATGGAGATCTTGGGCCTAGTCTGGAGACAGAGTGTCAGCGTTTTGGGGTGCACCTCCTGATGGAGGTTGGTGGGTTGGGAAAATGCGCAGCTTTGCTGACCATTTTTCAGGAGTATTGACATGAGAAATAGCTGTAAAGCATTTAAAGGTATCCAGAAAAGGTAATTCTATTATAAATTCTGCCCCTTATATTGGGGTAAGTTGAATTCCATGAGAAAATATATTAAATTATTATAATTTTTATCACTATCCAGCCTGTGCCATCACGGAATGAAGATCAGCAAACTCCAGCTCAGCGACAGGCAGCAGCACGCCTAGCCCTAAGAAAGCAGCTGGAGAAAACCTTGTTAAGGGTAAGAATTTGTTTGCAAGTTGTTTACATTTAAGGAGCATGATTGGTTGCACATGGTAAGGAAAATGATTAAGCTTGCTGTATGTGAAAATTGTCACTGCTGAAGCTGTCTTGTTGTCTTTCCCACTTGCACCATTATTGCATAAGTGTGCTAAAGTTGTGCAGTTTTAAGTATGGGGTAATAGTAATTTATTTTTGACATACGTGTTATGTAACACTTTTATTTTAACCTGCACTATATATTTCCCTTTGATATGTTCATTGAATATGATTGAAGTATTGAAAAATCAATGTGACATGTTTAGGTTTCTCTATATACTGGGGTATTGCTGGTTACCTGAAGGGTGCAGATATCTTACGGGAGAAATCAGAGGCAACAGATTGATTGGGTTGGGTATTCACTACATAAAAACAGAGGAATAGAGGGAGTTATTGGGGAAGAAATTTGTGGATTTAGAAAAGAAAGAATGTGTAGATCAAGTTTTTATAGTATAGCAAATATGTAGGAATTTTTTGGGCTTCTTTGGATTTTGGGAAGACATGACAGTTGTCAGGAAGGGACTGTGGAATGTGTTGCAGATATATTTGATAGGAAGAATGCTGTCAAGTGTGGTCAAAAGTTTTTACATGAGGTGCTAAGATATGAGGAAGGGTGGAGGGGAGTGGAGTGTATTTAGGAATAGAATGGGTGGGAATGATTTTATGCCTTTTTTCTTTTTGGCTATCTCCTTTGTAAGGGGGAAAAAGCCTTGGTATATGTATGCATGATGTAGAGTTTGTGGTGGAATGGATGGGGGATGAGGGAGTACGTGTGAGAAAAATTTGACGCAGCCTGAAGGGATTTCTCCACGTCTTCTCCTTTTCTGCATGAGGGGATGGAGAGGAGGGGTCGCCAATTTAATGAAGCAGCCTTGCTGTTAATGTGCTGTGTCTTGCAACACTGCTTGTGACCCAGGGCAGTGGAGACAAGATGCAGGGATGACCCATCATCCAGAAGGTGCCAAGATAAGAGGAGGGGAAGAGGGTATAGGGGAGTGGAGTGGAGTGTGATAGGGATGGAATGGGTGGGAGTGGTTTTTATACCTTTATTTTTTGGCTACCTCCCTTGTAAGGGGGAAAAAGCCTTTGGTATATGTATGTAGAGTTTGTATTAGGGTGGGGAATGTAGAGATTGAATGGTCTGAGGTAAAGGTGGAGTTCCACATGGATTGTGTTGTGTCATGCAGGTTGTTCAACATGCACTTGGATGGGGTGGTAGACATAAGGGTAATTGGTGAGTTCTTCTAGCTGTAAATAAGAGTGGAAATGGGAGGTGAGCCAGTTGTTTGCATATGACGTTGTACATGTGGCTTGGTCAGTGGAGGGACTGAGGCAATTAGTAGCAGTTTAAGATATGTGAATTTTAAAGGTGTACTCACTGGTCAAGTACATTTAGAGCATTGCAACTTGTGGCAGAAGTCAAGAGGGGAGGAAGTTTAAGCTCTGTCTAGCAGTGACTTCATAGTAAGGTAATGCTACATGAAAGTACCTGTTCCAAAAAGTACTTTGTAAGGATGCACCATCCTTGTCCATTTTGAGAGGGGGGAATTTCTGATGTTAAACCAAATCGTGTGAATTGGAAAGGAGAGAGACTGGAGGAAATATGGAGTTTTAATTGTTTAGGGTCACATGTAGCATGGAATGAAGGAGTGTGAGATATAGAGTAAGGGAAACAAGGAATGAAAAAAGTTATGTGAAAAGGGTCTATTCTCTACATTTATCTATATATCAAGGGCTTCTTCCCTCTTACAAGGGAGGTAGCCAAGTCAGAGGCACTTGCCCACTCCCATCTACCACCCTTGTTTCCCTCTTATCTTAGCTCCTCTTAGATGAAGGTTCATACCAGTTTCCTGCCCAACATCTGGGTAAGAAGCAAGGCCACTACACTTAATGGTTGCCCCCCCCCCCTCCCCATGCAGAAAATAGAGAAGATTGGGAGAAACCTCTTTGGGCTGTGTCAAAATATAATTCATACACAACCACTCCACATACATCCCTATCCCTGTCCTCTCCCTTCCTTGCATGGCAGACTAAAAAAAAGAGAAGACAGCAAGAAATTCCTTTGGGTTGCATCAAAATATCATCTATACACAGCCATTCTCCAATCACCTCTATCCTTTGCTTTCTCCTTTTCTTGCTCAAAGCCCCTTTCACCCAATCCAAACCATCTTATCCTCACTCATCCCCTCAAGTTCACCCCTGCCACCTCTGCCTTCCTAACCTCTTTTGCTTATTTTTTCTTCACACTTTCTTTCCGTATGTCCAAACCAACCCAATACTCTTTCATCAGTCCTATCTGCCATCTCCCTTGCCACCCCCACTCTTCTCATCCCATTTCTCACTCTATCCAACCTTTACCCCTATCATACTTCTCGACACTTCATCTCAAACACATTTAAACTTCTAAATGTAATTAAGAAGGATTGTGGGTGGGCTTTATTTGAGAGGATAGGAGAGGAACAAGGGGAGTAATTAGTTTAGAGCAGTGTTGTTTTAAGAATGTTAGAGGATGAATGGGTCACATTTGTTTGGTAAGGCAGATTTGTGAAAAGTCTTTGGTAAAAGGTTAGAATGTATTTTGGGCCTTTATGGATTAGAGGAGGTTTATGACTGTGGATAGGAAGGCACTAGGAGGTATTACAGATATGTGGGATTGGGGGAAAGCTGTAAAGGGCAGTCAATAGTTTTTATGAAAGTAGTAGAGTCTTTGTTAGAATTGGCAATGGGGAGAGTGAGTGTTTTAAGGTAAAGGTGCTGTGTCATGTTAACATGGCTGTTCAGTGTGTTCATATGAGGAAAAGGTATGTGCAGAAAAATGCAAAGAGAAGACTGGGAACGGATGATTGTGCTCCTAATGCTATGTGGCAGAAATGAAAGACCTAATGTAAATCCATGTGAACAAACTGCATAAACACGGCAAAGGAAACATAGTCTGGAAGTGAAGCATTTATTCCTAATAAATGCTTCACTACCAGTCCATGTTTCCTTTGCCATGTTTATGCAAGACCTAATGTGTTTGATATTGTGATTAAGAAGTATGGTGAGGGTTACAAGAATGGATAGAGAAATACGGAAGGTAACCAGTGGGTGAAAAGAGCACTGAGATGGTTGAGGCACATGGAGAGAATGAGTGATGCAATCTATGTATATATCTATATACCAAGGGCTTTCCCCCTTTATAAGGGAGGTAGCAAAGTCTAAAGGCACATACCACTCCCACCCAGTCCACTCCCATCCACCACCCTTTCCTCCCTCTTAGCTCCATATGGATGAAGGGTCATTGCTGTCTTCTGCCAACTGCCCTGAGTCAGAAACAATGCAGCAAGACACAGTACATCCACAGCAATGTCACTTCACTTAATTGGCAACCTCCCCTCATGCAGAAAATAGAGAAGGGGGAAAATCCCTTTGGGCTGAAATCTATGTTAAATACCATAAAAAAGAGTGTGAAATGCAGAAGTTGAGGAAATGAACTTTAGGGGAGACCAAGAATGGATGAATGGATGAGTTGAAGGAGGCCTTGGATATATATCTGAAGCAAGAAAAGGAGAAGATGGGGTAGGTGTGAGTGGAGAATGGATGTAAATGGATGGAAAGTTGATTAAGCCCAAAGTAATTTCTTCTTGTCCCCTCTGTATTTCCTTGAGTGAATAAGTGTGTGTGTGGGGGGGGGGGAGGTGGTTGCCACAAAATGGAGTAGTGGGGATAAACTAGCTTCAGTTATTGGGCCCTACTGTGGAGGTGCTGTTTTACTGCAGTGCTTCTGACTCAATGGGTGAATGATAGTATGACCCTTTATCCACAAGGAGCTAAGGTAGAAAGGACAACAAATGGATATGAGATGGATAAAGGGTGGATTGCCTTGACTGAGGGAAGAATGCCTTTCAATACTAATGCCACTGCTGGGAATTGGGGGGAAGGGCAAGATTCACAACCAGCATGCGATTATGCCAGAAATGCACTTAGATGACTATTGCATCATAGAAAAATAGACTATAGTTAATATGCAGAAGAGAATATGATCATTAGATGGAAATATTGTATTATGGCTATTTGCATGTATATTCCTGATAATGACATAAGCAGAGTAGGAAACACAGGAGTCCTAGTCTTGAGTTTATTCCTGACTAGTTTCGCAGGTATGCTTTGAAAAAGCATATCTGCAAAACTAGTCAGGAATAAACTCAAGACTAAGACTCCTGTGATTCCTACTCTGCTTACATCAACCTGTCAGAATGTCTTAGCATACCTGATAATGTAGGTTTATTTATTTTTTTCTCTGTGATTCTTTTGGATGCTCTTGCAAATGAGTAACTCCATGGGAGAGTGATTCATATGCCATGGGTTGCCAGACCCTGATTCCAGACTCAACCAACTGACCTGGGCTTCCCACACCATGTTGTAGGAGTTGGGTTTGTCTCTCTCAACCATGGTACCTCAGAGGGAGACGAATCTAACTTCTAGGAAGCCCAGGTTGGCGGTTGAGCACAAAATCAGGGTCTGGCAGCCCATGATGCTTGGATCACTCTCCCACAGAACTACTCAAATACTTAACTATTTTTACTTGTAGTTTTTGTAGTTTTTGTTTTTACTTGTAGTTTTGAATCCATCCGTATAGGATGGATTCAGGACTAGATGCACAAAATTTTGTTGATTATAATATATGATTATGGAACCCAAAACATTTCTTTTTTTCTAATTTAATCATGTTGATAGACTACTATTCTTCAACAGATTCCGCCTCCTAAACCACCCCCTCCTGAGATGCACTTCATCCCCAATCCAAACAACAACGAGTTTGTGTACCTGCTGGGGTTGGAGCAGTGTGTCGAGCACATCATGGCAGGTGGCAAATTGGTGGATCCTCGGCCTATTCCTTTCATCTGCTCCCAGTGTGGCACTGACTTCACCCCTGCATGGAAATGGGACAAATCTGTCCTCAAGGGCAAAAGTAAGTAATCAGTTGTTGTTTTTTATTTTTAATGTTTGGATGAATTCTTTCTTGGATATACAAACTTAAGTAAAGAAAGCCTTATAGATAAAGAACTAAAAGTATGGGTAATCATAGTGTATAGATGAATTGTTCCTGGGATATAAAAATTTAAGCAAGGAAGGACTTATAGATAGGAAACTAAAAATATGAGTAATCGTTTCCTCTTTTGGGATTGAGAATGGAAACCCACAGTTCCATAGTAGGTGGCACTTGTCCGTGGGCTTTCTCACAGATATGTCTGGGAAGAAACTTTTTAATCTTCTGTGTTGAATTAGTGTAGGAATGTTTGTGTGTCACTGGTGTTAAGTAGTAGAAGGGAGCAGTCACTAGCTGTCAGCTCTCCATGTGTGACAAGGTGTAATGAATACAGCTGAAGTTAATAGAGAGTGATCTTGGGGCCCAGTCCAGAGAGTGTGAGCAGGTATGGGCTACACATTTTTTGGGGGGAGGTGAAGGGGTTGATGGGTTTTGAAAATAGGCAGATTGCTGTCCAGCAAATCATTAGATAGATGTGTATTTTTGTAATTACAGTCCAGAAATAGATGAAGAACTACAGTAAAATTTGATCTACACCCTTTTCTTTCCTAAACCCAGACTGCTCTTTTCCAATTACTTCCAATGTTCTCACCTGTTGACAAACACCCTCCCATACACTTAACTGACTTCACTAGATATACTAACCCCCCTAAAACAACCACATTACTGACAACCTTTTCTCTTGTATAGTGGAATACTTGCACTTCTGTAGTCACCAGAATACTTCCTTCCAATATTACTAGCCATTTCAGTACAGTTACTTTGTCAAACACTACATGACAACCATCTAACCCAGTGTTCAGTAGCCCTTATAGCTAGAAAATGTTGCCATGTTGGAGTTGCAATACAAAAAAAAAAAAAAAAAAAAAAAAAAAAACAGTTTAGATTAAGAAAAATTTCTAGAGAGAAATCATGATAATTGATGGCTACAGATCTTTTAAGTTGAGTGCCACTGATCTAACCCAGATACTCTGCCAACTTTCATCTCATTTAATGTTTATTTCAGTTATATCTACATACATACATACATATACCAAGGCTTTTTCCCCCTTCCAAGGGAGGTAGCCAAAAAGGGAAAGGCATAAAAACACTCCCACCCATTTCATCCCCAAATACACTCCACACCCCTCCCACCCTTCCTCTCATCTGAGCACCTCCTGGATGACGGGTCATCCCTGCACCCCGCCCACCGCCCTGGGTCAGAAGCAGTGTCGCAAGACACAGTACATCCACAGCAAGGCCGCTTCATTTAATCGGCGACCCCCCCTCTCCGTCCCCCTTTGCATATAAGGAGAGGACGGGGAGAAATCCCTTCGGGCTGCGTCAAAATTTACTCACACATACTACCCCACCCCCCCCCGCCCATTCCTCCTCATGCAGTCACAACATCATCCATATACAACCATTCTCCACTCACCTCTGTCTTCCATCCTCTCCCTTCCTTCCTCAACAGACATTCCCCTCTTCCCCAAAGCTCTTTCAGTTATATCTAAGAACTTGTATTGATATTGAAACTATCCTTTTTTCTTGAACAGGTAAAATAGAAACTGATGACATAACAGTTGTGTGTGAACATTGTGTGACCAGCAACATCAAGCAAGCCCTTAAACAAGAACACACCAACAGACTCAAGGCTGCCTTTGTTAAGGCTTTGCAGCAGGAGCAAGAGATTGAAGCACGTATGGCACAGGTATGATCCAACGTTGCCTGCAGTATTTTAAACTTGTTTACTGATAATGGCTGGAGTGTTATTATGTCAGTGGCAACTATGTACAGTACTTAAGCATACAATCCTTCCTTTCAGGCATCTCCACAGCCAGAGCCTTCTCACAGTCCTTCTGTATCCATGACTCCCGTGACATCGGCCACACCGCGCATTCCTGCCAGTGTTTCCGTTACCCCAGTACGTGGGGACTACTCTAGCTGCCGCTCATCACCTTCAGTGGCAGTACAGTTACAGATGCAGAGGGAACGGGAACGGCGAGAGAAAGATCGAGAAAGAGAAAAGGAGCGGGAACGGGAGAGGGACAGGGAACGTGAAAGGGAGAGGGAAAGGGAACGTGAACGAGAACGAGAACGTGAACGAGAACGAGAGCGGGAAAGAGAACGGGAGAGAGAAAGAGAAAGAGAAAGAGAGAGAGAAAGGGAGAGGCAACAACAGCAGCAGGCTCAGCAGCGGGAGAGAGACCAGAGGGAGCGGGAGCAACAGCAACGAGAACGGGAGCAAAGGGAAAGGGAAGCGAGAGAAAAGGAAATGTACATGCCACCAGGACTCACCAAACAACAGAAGGAACAGTTTGCCCAGAGCATGAGTGCTGCTGCAGCCATGGCTGCTGCAATGGCTAATCCAGCTGCACTTCAACAGTTACAAGCAGCACAACAACAGATTCTAAGAATGCAAGGATTAGGTCCTGGGCCAGCAGCAGCTGCTGCTGCTGCTGCAGCTGCTGCACAACAGCTACCTACACAAATGTTAGCCCCCTACCTCTTGGGTCCCTATAACCCATTTGGGTTTGGTTCCTTACAGCAGCTCATGGCTGTATCAGCTGCACAGATGGGGGCAGGAACTGCAGCCTCCACCTCAAGTAACAGTTCAAGCAGCACCAGTAAAACCCTGGCTCAGCAACAACAGGAACTCATGCGTCAGGCAGCGGAACTCCAACGCCAGTACCTACTGGACATGATCCCTTCGGCAGGCTTGCAGTCCCACTCCAACACAAAGTGGAAGAGCTGATGAGGCAGCCACGGACCAGGAGGGCACCACCCTTCCCTCTGTGACATCTCACCTGCGGACCAGCCTGCAAACTGGAAGTGTTGTTACAGCAAGTTTTGTTTCCTAACCACAGACATTGCCATACTGCCCTGGCACGCTCGGCAGCAGTGAGTATCAGGATTGTGATGATGACGATTAGGATGGTGACAGTGATGGTAGTGTTGCTAATTGGCTGCCTCCTGCAGGATGACGACTTGCCTGTGCACCTTCACCTCCTGTGTGCACTTGAGGCTGAGGGTGTGTGTGTACGTCCTTCCACATTGCCCTGCCCATAGCCCTCGGCCCTCACGTGTGCACTGGTGAGGCCGTGGTGCCTGGGAGTTGCTAGTCGCCAAGTAGTGTTAACGAGCTCTCTGTGATTTCAGCCATGATCTCTGACGCGATGAACATTGACGGATTGATGGCTTGGTTGAAGGCTCCTGCCACTCACATTTAGAGTGGAGCGTGCCTGTGTACCGTGCGTGCTGTACATTGCCAAGGCTTTCCGGGAGTCAGTCAGAGGCTGGACTAGAATCGTGTTGGCCATGGGGATGGAGAATCTCTTCCCTGGGACTGGTCAAGTACCAAGTGACACCTGCTGTTATCCAAGGAACTGCAACATAAGTTATTACGGTTGACACATTATTTATTTTTGTTGTCATTGCTTGTCCTCCATGGTGTATGGGAATATCTTTCAAAGTAGCAGTGCTCTCACCATAGTTTCCTGACCTGTGTGTCAATCACATAGTCCGGATTACAAAAATGCAGCAACAACAACCAACTACAAAAAAAAAATATCAACACCACCACTACCAACATCAAAACAGTATCAGCAAACCGGCAGTTGAAGTGTACCTGTCTGGACGTGAAGGAAGCTGCCATGCCTGAGGAGTGTGGAGGAGGTAATGTTGGGCTGGCTGGCAGCAACCAGCTGGCGGCTACCAGCTGCCAGTGGCTATATTCAGTGTGTGATACAGGAAGATATGTCTCCTGCACCACCCATTTTGTTTTTCATGTGATAATAATAACTGTTTGGGTCCTTTGTTTGGCACAAAGGGTTAATTCACGCACAACTACATTTCCTTCAGTTTTTTAGGTAATTAAAAAAAGTCATTGGTCATTGTTAACATTGGGAACAATACAGTAGAGAACCAAGATGATTAAGTTTAATGTTTACACAAGTAATGAGACTCCAGGTGTAGCTGAGCAGGTGGGGGGGAGGGAAGGGGAGGGTGCAGGGTGATTCTCCCTCTCCCTGCTTGACCTGACCCTCCTCCAAACGCTCCCATATGTTGTTATCAGTAATTCCAGATCCACACAATATCCTAGAGCGATTCCTTTCATCCTTCAGTTGTCAGCAAGCATGGTAACAACTTTCTAATTCATTGTAGATTAGTGTTTTCACATCATAAATAAGATGTTAGGGCCTTTTTCAATAAAGCAGATCTGAAAAATGTGTTATTTTTATTGAGTGATGCCCATGTATTAAGT
This sequence comes from Oratosquilla oratoria, assembly GCF_046742065.1. NCBI lineage: Eukaryota > Metazoa > Arthropoda > Malacostraca > Stomatopoda > Squillidae > Oratosquilla > Oratosquilla oratoria. Next base: position 59,807,552 of record NC_134778.1, on the reverse strand, counting down.
ATTTAATGTGGTGCTTATGCTGTCATGGTGAGTGAATGTCTTGTACAAGTGGTGCTTTCTGCTATAGATAAAGATAGATGTGAGTTTATGGGAGTATAATACTTATAGTTGAGAAATGAGAGTCAAACAAGGCTCTTGGTTGCCTGCTGCTGCAGGGACAATCTAAAGTACCACTGCACAGCTTATATAATGCAATGTGCTCAGCAAATGAAATTCTAAATTGTGACGCTGATATTTTGTCTGAATATAAAGGTACATAAGATATTAAGATACTGTTTGCAAAATTCACGTGTAAAGAGTGTTCTGTTATGAACAAAAACTGAAACATTGGATAAGCCATATTTTTGCATATGCTTGTACATTATTGGCTACCCATTCTCTTTGTTATTCATTTTGAAGTATAGACAGACTATACATGTAGTTTACATTTTCTTTCTTGTAATGCAGTAGTAATGTAATTGACACATTTCATATCTTGGAAGTATGAAAGTCCTTAATCAGAAAATTGCTGATAATCTGAGAGTAAAACCGATAATATTTGAAAGTGACCGTAGGGAGGATTATGCTAACAATAACTCAGGACAGCACTCTTGTAGGTCTTAACTGGTCAGTTATTTGTGACAGACAAATGACCTGAATCTCTTCCCATGCACTTTCGAGTTGTAAGGATTTTTTTTATGTATGTGCATAGTTATATCAGTACAAAAACATATCTTGATAGAATATAATAATAAATAAGAGTATTTGCAAGCATGCCATGATTACAGACCCAACTAGGCAAGGATAATGAAATAGAAAAAAATGTTTCTAATTTTTTTTTATTGTTATGAAAATGTTTTACAAATGAACAAAACTCTTTTCCTAGGTTAAACATTGTTTTACTGTAGTCAGTATCCTCGATCATAGGCTGTCAAACAGTTGTGAAATACAAATGGTACTTCTAATTGGGAAGAGGTGGATTGAAAAGCAAGGTCATGTGGATGCAAATTGTCAAGCAGAAACACCATGAAAGAAGCCAATACTCCAGGATACAATTTTGCTTAATAGAACATAGTCAAGTACATGTACTTGTATATAAACACACCAAAGGAGATTGTCCCCCACACAAGGGGATGGCCAAGTCAACCATACACCTATCTTCATTCATCCAAAACCCATTCTTCACCTCATAGTTGAAATGTCATCGAAAGCAATGCAGCAGAACACCACCTGCACAGCTGGGCCCAACTGCTAGAGCTGGTGTTTCCCCACTTCATATGATGACCCACCCTATCCACTCCAAAGATTAACAGAGTAGACAAAAAAACTTTTCTTCAGGCTGCATCATTTTTGCATCCATTTTACATCCAAACTCCATTCACTTCTGTCTTTTGCACTCTGTAGGCCTTCTTGGCAAAAACTCGTATACTGGCCCCTTGTATATGTGGAGGATGTACAATGTTCTTCCATCTTGGAAATGTCTGGGTCCATGTAGGAACTTTTCAGACCTTCAGTGGTACTTGGTTCTAAACATCCACCACAAACGCCTTTCCAATTGCTTCTGGTTACTGAGCAAAATCCCAAACATCTGAAAAAGAGCTTATATAATCCATATTTTGAAACCAAGTAAACCCCTGAAAATACTGCATTATAGAGACCAATCTCGCTCATAATTATCAAACTAAAGGAAAGGCTGGTAGCAGCAAGAATCAAATAAAGAATACCTACCCCAACCAACATGGATTCAAGGTCGGCCACTATATGAGCATACTGCTGAAACATCACAAGTGCTAGGATTCATTTAAAAAGCCCCACCAGAAAGAAATTTTATAGTAGCCATAGATTTACACAAGACTTTTGACAAGGTCCCTAGACACTATCCAAAAAAATTACTGGGACAGACGGACAACAATGACAAGAAGTGGAAGCAAACCATAGCAGGAAGGCAATTCAGAGTAACCCAAAACAAGCAGTTCTCAGGAACAGGCTATACAGTGGAGTCCCCCAGGGTACAATAGTAATGATAATGTGAGTTATGAAAGAGTGAATGTAAGACCTCTTCCAGAGACCAGTACAGGCCCCATGGTGCTGCACATCTAGGTTGAGGTAGGGATTGTTGAATTGCTCTGGGCATTGAGATGGTGTCTAGTTCCTGTTATGGGTGTTGTGTCCATTTCATGGCCTTGCTGTCACTTGAAATTCACCAACACCTCACTGCATTATATTTTGGGAGAATAATAACCTGTACCTTGACTTTTCACACCTTCAAAAGACAAACCTTTTCAAATAACAATTCTCATACCATTCATACTTAATGTAGCACTCCATCACATACATATACCAAAGGCTATATCCTCCTTACAAGGGAGGTAGCCAAAAAAACAAGGCATAAAATCCACTCCCATTCCATCCCCACATACTCCACTTCCATTCATCCCCTTCCCTATCACAGTTTAAAATATAATGTATTTTTACCTTACACCAGTCATGTTTCTCAATAGTCCCATCGTGGTCTTTGACCTCTGTGTGATAATGTCCTTGATTACATAAGTGCTGATGAATTATCAGTGCCAAAATACAATACTTCCTATCTGCTACTGAGCAATATTGTCTCCTATGTGTGTGCTATGGGAAAGCTACCAATTCTTAAGTTTTAATAAATCTTCAGCATAGGGAAACTTACATATGTCAAGGACTTTTTCCCCTTTGCAAGAGAGGTAGCCAAAGTGGTGTATGTATATATATATATACATTTTTATCAACCACAATGCACTTTAATTCTAAGCCATCAATATTGGGAGATCCGTGGAGGCCAACGTGCAGAAATTGAAACGTGGTATGGCCAAGGACTCATGTGTGTGTGTGTGTGTGTATTTACCTAGTTGTATTTTACGAGAAGGGGCGCTATGCTCGTGGTGTCCCGTCTTTATATCTCATTTTATCTAAACTATTTTTAAATTCATGTATTGTTTTTGCACACACCACTTTCTCATCTAACTTGTTCCAACTGTCTATTACTCTGAGGAAAGCTGTTCTTTTTCAGATCTCTTCTATAGCTGTCTTTCTTGAATTTCTTTCCATGTCCTCTTGTATTTCTATCATCCCATTTTATCAGATTATATCAATAATTTCTATGCCTTTCATGATTCTGTAAATAGCTATCAAATCTCCTCTCTCTCTCTTCTTCGCTCTAGTGTCTGTAGTTCAAGTTTGCTAGTCTCTCTTCATATGATAGTTTTGAGAGTGTTGGTGCCAATTTTGTAATTGCTCTTTGTATTCTTTCAAGTTTTTTTATACATTTTTTTGTACTTGGTGACCACATCGTTGCTGCATATACCAATCTTGGTCTTATCAGAGTGATTAGAATTTTCTTCACCATTTCTTCATCCAGGTATGTAAATGCCACTTTGATTGTTCTTGTTAAATTATAAGTTTCTCCAAAAATCTTATTTATATGTTTCTCGGGTGACATATTATTCATAAAAATGACTCCCAGGTCCTTCTCATTTTCTACTTTTTTTATTCCTTCTCCCAATTTATATGATCCTGTTATTCTGTTTTTGCTTTTTCCAAATTCCATTATACTACACTTTTTAGTGTTGAACTCCATCTCCCACTTCCTACTCCATTCCCATACTTTATTTAAATCACTCTGTAGTGACTCACAATCTTCTGTGTTCACTTTTGTGTGTGTGTGTGTATATATACACACATGCAACCAAGGGCTTTTCCCCTTTACAAGGGAGGTAGCCAAAGTCAAAAACATAAATCCACTCCTACCCATTTCATCCCCATCCATTCCACTACTATTTCACCACCCCTCCCTACTTCCCTTTCTTCTTGGCTCCTCCAGGATAACGGGTCATCCCTGCATCTCGTCCATTGCCCTGGGTCAGAAGCAATGCACCAAGACACAGGACAAACACAGCAAGGCCGCATCATTTAATTAGCAACCCCCCTTCATCTCCTCATGCAGAAAAAGATAAAACTGGGCCGTGTCAAAATATCATGCACACATAACCACTCTCTAACTCCCCCCTACTCCCATATATTACAGCATCATTCATAGACATTCTCCATTCACCCCTATCTTGGGTTTTCTCCCTTCCTCAACAGACATCCCCCACTTTCTCAACACCCCTTTTACCCCATCCATCCATCTCATCCTTGGTTGCACCTTCATGTTCACTTCATCCAACTTTGCCTTCCACACTTCTTTTACTAATCTTTCTTCACTTATTCTTTCCAAACCATCTCAATACTCTTTCACCAAACCTATCTTCCAACTCCTTTTCCACCTCCGCTCTCCTCTTCACCTTCTTGTTTCTTACTCTATCCAGCTTAGTGACCCCTACCATATTCTCAGACATTTCATCTCAAACACATATAACTCTTCCTCTTATGTTCTGTGCCTCTACCTCATACAGTGCTGTCAGCACAGTCCCTTCATCCAATTTCCTCCTAGCATCTATTCCCAAATGTGTATTTCTCCTTACACTTTTAATCCCCCACTGCATTTACTTGCTTCACCCAATTTACATTCTGCCTCCACCTCAACTCCTCCCTTTTCCACCACATGTGCCCCCAAGTATCTGAACCTATTAGCTTTCTTCAGAGCCTTTCTCCTTTAATACTCCCAAATTGCTGCCATTCTCTCCCTTTGTACTTCTCATCACCTTTTATCTACATTTACCTTCACACACCTTCCCAAATTCTGTCACTAAATTAATCCCTCCTCTGATCCTGCTAGAATATGTATATACATATGTTTACATACATTCATTGTTAGCTTGTATTAGGCCATTTTTTTCAACTGTGTGTGGCTTTTGAAGCAGCTGTCCCTGCTGTGGATGTGCTGTGTCTTGCTGCATTGCTTCTAACCTGGGGGGCAGGGGACTGGTCCCTTCATCCATGAGGAGCTAAGATGAAAGGGTAATGGGTGACAGGTGGGTACATGCTGTGACTGACTAGCTCCTGTATAAGAGGGAAGAAATATATCAGTATATAGCCAGAATGTGACTTTTAATAGCAACTGCACCTTATCTCAATCCTTTCCATACCATAGGTTATTTTACTTCTTGTTCTTCCTGCCTTGCTAGTTTGCTCATCTATGACCTTTTTGGTAGCAAAGGGGTTAAACCCATTGATTAACCCTTTTTTTCCAGAGGATACTTGCCCTTTTTAGTTGGCTGTTTAATCCAACTGTCTCTCCCTTGGGTAAGGAGTGAAACTTATCAGTCAACCTCATCAATGTTTTGATATATATATATATATATATATATATATATATATATATATATATATATATATATATATATATATATATATAACTTAACCATGTATTCTGGCTGACATCAGGCTACCTCACTTCTCTGAATGAATCTTTGACACTGCTTTGGTATCTATAGTTTTGCCTCTGTAGTCATGAAAGGCGCTTAAATGCTTCCATATTCTCCATATTAGCCCTTGCTATAAATCATTAGATATTGAAAATGTGTCTTTTTTTCTGTGAGAGCTCAAAGTATGCCTTTTTTTCTACCAAAACTTGGAAAGGAAGGAATGTGATGTGATACAGCAGCAACTGTATAATGATCAGAATCATATTTTTGTAAGTTTTGGAAAAGCAACAAAAGGCAATAGTATGACCAACACTTTTATATATGTTTATATATATATATATATATATATATATATATATATATATATATATATATATATATATATATATATATATATAAATAAATACAAAAAATCGGAAATAGGGTGTGCTGTGTTTTGCTATATTGCTTCTGACCCAGGGCAGTAAGCGGCTGGAGGGATGACCCGATAGATATATTTACTTTTCTTTTTCCCTTATGGTACTTTTGAAAGCAAACGTGCAAAGTGTCTTGTTGCACACCCTGCACGTAGTGCAGATCTTTTCTCTTACCGTCACAGTAACTTGAAAAACTCCGCCGGTATTTAACCCCCTCTATCCACGTCACTGCGTGGGGCAGGGTAGATGGGCGGCCTCGCTGGCCTTAGAACTGCAGAAACCCGCCATACTCTTTCAATATATACGTTCCCAGGTTCAGGCGGAAGTAGTACTATTCCACTGTGTGGCCCAGTGTTTTATATACGGGGTGGCAATTCACTGTTGCCACGTCGTACAAATAAACGAACAGATTTTTGTATCACTTTCGCCATCACCTGGTCGCCAAGATCGAAACACCTTTGTATAATGAGTGTAGTCGGCGACACGTTGTGGCTTCTGGAGTACCTTGCCATGCCTTTCCACATCTACCATGCCGGAAGTATGGTTTGTGCTTGGCATGGTGACCGCCCTCATGTCCTTCCATGCCAAGCACAACATCCCGGTGGCGGAGCTCCTGTGGTCTACACCCCTTTCCTGTCCACCTTGAGGTCTGTGGGCACGAACCTCCTGTTGGTTCTGGCGTTTCCGACAGCGCCAGTCCTTCGGGTCTGCAGGTAGTGGAATAAGGCAGGGGACATATACCAACTGTCGACATACACGACGCACGCCCAATTGAAGAAATTGCCAGCTTCCATCAGATCTACCACAGCCTTCTGTGAAGGGGGAGGTCATCTTTGTCCTCCCTACATACACTTTGAAGATGGCGATGTATCCACTGCCAGGCCCGGAATTCTCCGACAACTTGTAGACCTGTAGAATAATAGTAATGATGCAAGGTTTATTCAAACAATGCAGTCATGCTGAAAATATACAGTTTATGTTATTTACAGTATATATGTGTGTGCACGCGGGCGCGTTTTTTTTTTTTTGTAACCTAATCGTAGTGTAAAGAAAATGAGCAACGCTCGTTGGGTCCTGTCTCCTATTCTCTAATTTTCTAACATACCTAGACTCAAAATTCATGTACGGTTCCAATTAATCTAAATCTTTGGTTTCCAATTATCATATTTAGATTTGAACTCGTGTATGAGCTCGGGCTCACATTATAAGCTAATGTGTGTGTGTACTCGTTCCTTTATGTGAAATATTAATACTGTATGGTGTAGACTAGGTGATAGCTAGCGTCAGTTGATATTATCTAATTATTTGTAGTGTGATTTTGGCCACAACCGAATGGAAATCTCAGTGAAATAGAATAAATTGGCGTTTGCATACATATAAATTATAAAGTACACCAAGGCACTGGCTGAGTGAACATGCCTCTCAATCTCGTCAGTATTCTCACAGCCTCCAAATATAACGGCGCCATTGTAGAAAGAAGGTAAGTCGAAATAGGCTAAGAGTAAGGCATACCATTTCATTTTGAGACTACTGCGCTCACACACATGCACACACATACATACATACACACCTCTCATGGCGCTGTGGTTAGAGCTCTGGCCTGCCACTACGGAGGTCCGGGGCTGAAATAATATCAGTATCGCAGCGCTGAGGGGTGTTACTCCAACTCTCGTGGGCGGGGAGTTGGGTGTGTGTGTGTGTGTGCAAGGTCATAGCATTACCCATAGATCGGACCTACGAGCTCTGAGCTCTCTTCCAGGAGGGAAATAGCTGTCGATCACAAGTCCAGCACGTGATCCAAAGACCAAGTGAATACAAGACCAAGTGAATGAATACATACAGACTATGGTTAATATACATGTATAACCATCTGAGCAGAACTGGAAATCCAGCCAAGCCCCCGGCGAAGCCGGATAGGGTGAAGCCCGCGGCTTGTATTTACATAAAATTTTGTTGACCAGGGAAGATATTTTTGTGTATTCTGAAATACTGTCATTTTATCTCTATGATGGCCTGGCCCAGTTTCTTGCAGACTTCTTCGTTTACCTTCATAGTTCACAAAAAGAAAAGAGAAAATTCACAAGCACACACACACCAATAATTTTGTCTAATAATTTGCATACCCTGCACCCCCACTGTTGTCATTTGCACACACACACACACACACACACACACACACACACACACACACACACACACACACACACACTACAAAACATCCTAGACAACCTCAAAACGTGGACTGAGAGCAGGAATGTGACAGTTAACCACAACAAGACCGTGGTCATGCATGTTTGTACATCCAAACAGGCGGTGGCACCACCTCAACTGTCATTAGGAACCCATTCCCTTCAGGTGGTCCAGTCCGCCAAGCTACTAGGCATCACAATAGACGACCACCTTAACTGGAACCAGCACATCAACATCATCAGGACAGCCTCTTACAAACTCTTCATGCTGCGCAGATTGAAGTCCCTTGGTACCCCATCACCAGATCTAAAGGGAGTCTACACCACCTTCGTACTCCCCACCCTCATGTACGCCTCCCTAGCCTGGTCATCATCACTTAACATCACACAGAGGAGCAAATTAGAGAAAGTACAAAAAAGAGCGTGCAGAATTATCTTGGGTAATCAGTATGAGGGATACGAACACGCCCTCACCACCCTCAGCTTGCCAAGATTGTCCGACAAACACAGTGAGGCACTGAATAAGTTTGGACAGGGCCTAATGCTACACCCACGTCACCGTCACTTCCTCCCACCTAACACCACACCCACCCGCCATGCAACTCGGCATTCAAACAAAATCAAGCCCATCAGAGCGCCGAGAACTGACCGATACAAGAACAGTGCCATTCCATCCATTGTCCGCACAATAAACTCATTATAAATTTTAGACTAAGCATATCACTCTAATAATTACTATATTACTCATAAAAGTGCCCAATTGTATTATTGTCAGTGTATCACTGCTATCTCAATAAACCTATCATTATTATTATTATTTATTATTATTTACACACACACACACACACATATATATATATATATATATATATATATATATATATATATATATATATATATATATATATACATATATATATATACATATATATATTATTCATCTGTATTGGTCAAGATTCAGAAATTCACGACACTCTTTTAAAATGGTACTTTGCCTATGTCAGAGGTGCAAATACAAATCATTCATCGTAAAATTCACCAGTCTTAGGCCCCCGCCACCGTTGGTATTTTCCTTTTCATTCTTTCACTTGCGAAACTATTTCATTAATCTTGGTGGAGAAGGGATAAACGCAAAGTACGTTCCACTTATTTTTTACTTCTCTATTGTGTCATGTTTGAGAGACAAAAAATGTTTATTATCGTGCTGTGGTAAAAGTCCTAACACATTTTTGTACAGCAGTCTTTTAACTGTGTTCTGCTGTATTGCTTCTGACCCGGGCACAGTGGGCAGGGATGACCCTTCATCCACAAGGAGCTAAGATAATAGGGAAATGCTGGATGGAGGAGGAGAGGGATGGGTGGATGTAAGTGCATGCCTTGGCTGGCTATCTCCTTTATAAGGGGGAAGAAGCCTATCTGTATATTATATCTTTAACCCGTTTGTACCTACTGTAGTAGCTCTTTTCCTTCTTTCAAGCTTCCCTCAGGCCATTATTTCTGTCGCTGTGGCACCTTTTCATTGTTCTCTCTGTATGAGCGAACAATTTTATAACACTGACGAGTTCATACGCCCCTAATTAGCAGAAGCAAGTGGTCGCGTTTTCAAATTTAGCATGTTACCTGTTAACAGGATATCCAATTATAAAAGACATATGATTTCATCGTGGATTTCTGGATAAAGATTAAAAATGCAATTTTTATCAATATAACTATATTTCAGATCTATGGAACTTCTGTCGACGTTCGGCTTGCCAGATGTTATGCAGCAACATTAAAATATCTACTATTGATATCAAATAAAAAGTATATATTCATGTTATTTGTCTTTTCTAGTTTCATAAATCTTGATTACAAAAGAATATTTTGCAGTGCCTAATGTAGGGAAGTAATGCCCTACAACTTAGGCCAAACTGATCAGAAGAATCTAAACAAATTGTCAAATCTGGTATAATAAAACTCGGTGTATTGTGGGTGGAGCTTAGCAAAATCCCGCCAAAACCTCGACCAATAGTGAGATCATACCCGACTTAGGGTGCTCTTGATAAACAAATCCAAATCATGGCAGTCATCCTCGCACTAGTGTTTAAAATAAAACAATGACATCTATTGAGTACAGGAATGTGGGAGGACCGCCTAGACTTCGGCCAATAGTGAGAAGAGCTACTCGACTTATGTGACTCTATTAATAAACAAAATCCAAATTCTAGAAAAACCATCCTCGTTTGCGGGAGGAGCTTAGCAAAAGTCCGCCTAAACTTCGGCCAATAGTGAGAGGAACTACCCGACTCATGGTACGCTATTGATAAACAAACCAAAATTTTGGAAAACCCATTCTCGCGTATGCAAGCAATAATGCCATCTTATTGAGAGCACTCAGTGTATTGTGGGAGGAGCTTAGCAAAAGCCCGCCAAAACTTTGGCCAATAGTGAGAGGAGCTACCCGATTTATGGGACGCTATTGATAAACAAAATCCAAATTTTGGAAAACCAGTCTTCACGTTGGTGCTTAAATGTAAGCAATGATGCATTGAGCGCACTCAGTGTATTGTGGGAGGAGCTTAGCAAAAGTCCGCCAAAACGTTGGCCAATAGTGAGAGGAGCTACCCGATTTATGGGACGCTTTTGATAAACAAAACCCAAATTTTGGAAAACTGTCTTCTTGGGGTTTGGATGTAATAATGCCATCTATTGAGCGCACCCAGTATATTGTGGGAGGAGCTTAGCAAAAGCCCGCCGATTTATGGGACGCTATTGATAAATAAAATCCAAAAGTTAGAAAACTCGTCTTCGTGTTAGTAAGCAATAATGCCATCTATTGAGTGCACTCAGTGTATTGTGGGAGGAGTTTAGCAAAAGCCCGCCAAAACTTCGGCCAATAGTGAGAGGAGCTACTCGACTTATGGGGTGCTATTGATAATGTATCCCTTCACCAGTTTTGGTGATAATAATAATAATAATAAATAATAATAATAATAATAATGATAATAATAATAATAATAATAGTAATAATAATTAATAATAATAATAATAATAATAATAATGACAATAATAATATATATCACCCATTTTTTTTTTTTTTTTTTTTTTTTTAAATTCGGGAGTGAGGAATCACTCCCACGGGCTTTGTTTGAGCCCGTGTGGTGGTGTTTATGTAAGACACACCTGGCGGAGAGGAGGTGAAATGGTAGAGCTAGTCAGAGGGTGATAGATGGCAGTAGAAAAGAGAGGCCGCAGCTGCTAGAGCGGCGGTGGACGCTCTAGCAGCTGACGGAGCTCGTATGGGCTGCGGAGGCGGCAGAGGCGGCTCACAAGACCTTCAGGGGGAGCCGGTGGTCCCCGTCTGAGGAAAGAGGTGGCGGGGCAATCGCTCAGGTAGTGGTGGAGGTCGGCATTGTCTTCACGGCAATGGTTGCATCGGCGGTCTTCTATGGTGCTCTGGGGATTAAGTTGCCAGAAGCAACGATCATCCAGGCGTAACCTGAACAGCAGCTTTTCTATCCTTCTGGGAGTGGAGCGGGGGAGGACTAGAGGTTCATAAGCTGTTACTTTTTTGTACCAGCCCGCTCGTTGGGAGATCTGCGCCTCCTGCCTGTGTTGGAGGTGCCATTGCTTGCGTGCTAATGCCCTGGTTTTAAGTTGGAGCTGACTCTTGCTGGGAGGGACCTGGACGTCTACCCTGGCTCTTTTGCGGGCTGTGGCAGCAGCTGCGTCTGCAAGGTCGTTTCCATGCACACCTACGTGGCTTGGCACCCAGTTGATTGTGATGTGTCGTCCTTCACGGTGTAATTTGTGTAGGAGCGCAATTATGTTGGTGAGGAGGTGGACATTATCTTCGGGCTCTGCCTGTTGCAGGCAGCTTATCAGGCTCAGAGAGTCAGTATGGATGACCACGGAGTTGGAGTGGGATACAAGGGCATGTTCTAGGGCCCCCTGCATCGCCACGGCCTCGACTTGAAGGGAGGACGCGGAGTCGCTGACTCTCCTGCCGAATATGTGTCCATCAGTGACGAAGGCAGCTCCAGCCGTGTTTGGGCTGCGTTGTTCGACGGACCCGTCTGTGAAATATACGGTGTGACCAGGTCGCGTTAGTGCTTGGATGCCGTTATTTGCTAATGCCCGCGCTTTGTCCGGGTGGCATGCGCCCTTTTTTCCCGGGAGTGCCGTGAATTTAAAGGTCACGGGAGCTGGAGCCCACGGAGGCGGGCATTTGAAGTTCGGGTGGGACTTTGGAATGCCCTTCTCAAGGAGGGGTTGCCGTAGTTGGAAGAAATCCAGGAGCTTGACTGCGTGTGAAAGCCAAGTGTTGGGGCGTTGCAGTGCGTCTTCGCATGCAAGTGAGGAGTAGATGTCGCGACTTAGGCCTGTCTCGTCGCGGGGGTGGAGTGCGCGGGCAATAAAGTCCGCCCCGAGCATTCTAATCCTGAGTTGGAGAGGTGGGAGCGAGGCTTCCCGTTGGAGGTTGAGAATTTTGTACCACCGTTGTGCTCCCAGGATAACTCTAGCCGCTTCATTCTGGCAGGTCTCAAGCCTTTGGAGTTTGTCCGCGTCCACAGTAAGGAGAGCCGGGGCTGCGTAGTCGGCAATAGAGCGCACCGCTTGTATGTAATACGTGCGAAGGACTTGATGTGTGGCACCAAGTGCTCTTCCGCACATGGCCCTCATCACTTTTATTCTGGCCGTCATTCTTTCTCTGAGGTAGGATATTTCCCTGTTGAAGGTGCGGCCCTTGTCAAGCCAAACGCCCAGGTACTGGAATTGTGTGACCCAGTCCAGCGCGAATCCTTGAGTAGCAAGGGGTTCTTTTCCTTGTCGTAGTCCGAATGCCATGACTTTAGACTTACGAGGGTATATTTTGAGTCCGATCCTGACGCATTCCACTGCGACGGCGTCGAGGCAGCGCTGTGCCCTGTCGTGGCATCCTTGCTTCCCGGCGATGATGATAGCTAGATCATCGGCGTAGGAAATTATTTTGCACCCGCGGGGGAGGGGGAGTTGCACTACATTGGAAATCAGCACATTGAAAAGGGTTGGGCTGAGGACCCCTCCCTGTGGTGTGCCATTCTCTAGCGCCGTGGGCTCCGACATGTGGCCTTGGAAGCGCACGCGCGCGGATCTGCGTGACAGGTAGTCCCCTATCCAGGTGAGGAGTCTTCCTCTCACTCCTTTGCATGCGAGTGTGTCCTGGATAGCCAGAGGACTGGCTAGCTCAAAGGCCTTTTCCAGATCGAGAAAAATTGTGATGCAGGGCTCACTGCTCACTGCCGCGAGAAGGGTGGCAATGCTGTGAGCCGTACCAGTGCCCTTGCGATAAGCATAGATGTGCTCGTGCAACGGACCTAGTTTCCATAACAATCTGCTGAGTACCATCCTTTCTGCTGTTTTCCCCATGCAGCTGACCAGGCTGATGGGGCGGTAGGCACCGGGTTCCTTGGGCTTGGGGATTGGTACTATTGTGGCTGTCTTCCAGGCTGTGGGTAGTTTCCCAGTTCTCCAGGACGCATTGATCACGCGGAGGAAGGCCTCCTCTCCTGCAGGTCCCAGGTGTGCCAGCATGGAGTAGGTGACTCCGTCCTCGCCGGGAGCGGTGTCCTTGCTAGGTTTGCGGGCGGCCATGAGTTCTCCGAGAGTGAATTCTTCGTCAGTCTCGTCCGACTGGGCCATCATGTCCCCGACGTGGTAAATCCTTTCTTCCCGCAACTGTCGTTGCATCTCATTGGTGTGTTGTGGCAAGAAAGTGCTGCTGGTTCTAGAGGCGAATTCCTCTACCAGCCGCTGTGCCTCCTCGGTTGGGGCATGATGGGTAAGACGTGGGCGAGACCTGTTAGTGGCTATATGAAGTTTGCGCCAAAGCTCGGAGAGGGAGGTGTGGGCGTTGAAGCTCTCGCACCACTCGTGGAATTTGTTGACCCTAACACGCGTAGCCGTGGCATGCGCTTCACGAACAGCTGTTTGGAGGTTGGCAAGGTTGACCTGCGTCCTGTTCCGTCTGAAGGCGCGGCGGAACATGCACACCCTGTGGTTAGCCTCTCTCATTTCCTCGTTGTAGTACCAGTGGTTCTTGTGCCTCCGGGTGGGCTGTCCCTGTAGTGGAATCGTATCTCTCGCGGCATCGTAGAGGGCGGTTGAGAGGTCCGCCTCCAGGCTGTCGACATCCCAAGTTGAGGGGTTGTACTCAGTTACCCAGGACGTCAGGGCGTTGGAGAAGAGAGGCCAGTTAGCCTTGGATGTGTTCCACCGCGGAATGTGTGGCATCATCGGAGGGGGGGCCACATCTTGTATGTACGTGCATACGGCGAAGTGGTCACTGGTGACAACGGGATGGACCTCCCATCTTGCTCGGGAGGAGAGAGTTGCAGTTACAAGGGTTAGGTCAAGCCTGCCCCCGTACATGGGTCGGGGAGCCGTCGTTCAGCAGGGCGAGGTGGGAGGAGGAAGTCAGTGTGTGGTGTAGGTGGTTCCCTGCAGCATTGGGGCCCTGTGTGGATGACAGAGATGGGTGGTGAGCATTAAAATCCCCTCCGAGGATGAGGAGCCTGTCCCCAGCAAGGGTGCTCACTTCCCCAAGGTCTATATCACCCATTGTCAGGCTGTATGTACAGTTACACGCTTGGAGGCAACAATCGTTTATGCGTAGAATACACACACGAGCATATCGCAAACAAAAATAACACAACTACATGCACAAACATCAACATAAACTTTTTCTTATACTGAAATTATTTTCTCTTCTAACTTTCCTACTGCATCTTCTCATATCAGTTTACCTACCACTAAAATTTTTTCCAATTTCTCTATATTTCCCTACGACTAAGCCTCCTACCCATTTTCTAACTTTGTTGGATGAGGATAAAAAGAATAAATATTCCTACGTAACCTCACGGTTACAAGTATTAATCCCAGCCTCCAACCCCAAGTCTCCTGCCCACCCTTCTAAAGCCACGACACCACGAAATAAATATCCCTAATCGCCCGGTGGCAGAAGCCCTCTTTTATACACAACTATCTTTTCATTTTCATATAGACATCTCTTCCCCTCCTACAATTACCAATCCCGCGCAAGGTGGTGGTCTGTCCTAGCTAGTCCATAGTCTATTCTTGGAAATATCATCCTCGCGCTGGTGTTTTAATATAAACAATAATGCCAATTATTGAGTGCAGTATAATGTGGGAGGAGCTTAGCAAAAGTCCGCCAAAACTTTGGCCAATAGTGAGAGGAGGCACTCGACTTATGGGGCTCTATGGATAAGCAAGACCCAAATTTTAGAAAAATTATCCTCACGTTGGTGTTCAAATGGAAACAATAATGCCGTCTATTGAGTGCACCCTGTATTGTGGGCACTGTTGCCACTTTGTGGGATTTTCCCACAGATCTGTGGGACAAATGATCTTACGTGGGACTGTTTGTGGGGAGACCAATTTTGTTCTTAATTTGTGGAATTTTTTGTGGGAATTCATAGTTTGTGGGAAATTCTATGGAATCAACAATTAGTCAGACATAACTAAGATTCTCCATAAATAAGAGAATTTGAAAAAGTATTGTTTTAATTCATAACTAGGTTGTGTTGAATCAGTCAGTTTTAGATACTGGAACTAATTCTGTGGTACATAATCTGGGTAAGCTGGGAATGGGGTGGATCATAGTTTGGTCCGTTTCATAACTCACGCGTCCTGGACGCGTTCATCTGACTCGTTCATCACTCGTTTAGTCGGCACTAGGAAGGGATTGGGTAGGGGGGAGGAGGAGGACTACTTCCTAACAATAAAGACACAGCCCAAACGAAAACGTTTTCTCTACCCTCCCCGCGATAGGTCGAAAGCGTCATACGTTCAAGTTCGGTCGACCCTCCCCGCGATAGGTCGAAAACATCATACGTTCAAGTACGGTCGACCCTCCCCGCGATATGTCGAAAGCGTCATACATTCAAGCACGGCCTGGCCAGTAGAACCTCTCGACTCCTTAGTCAACAGGCTCAAGTTGGAATCTTGGAACGTTTTGGAAGTCTCGCCAGAGGCTTACTTCACTCTACAGTTTCAGTTATACAGTAAGCTCTGTTGCTCAGCTGCTGTTAGTCATACCGGTCTGCAAGACGGCCGGTGCTTGTAGGACCTACTTTATTTGCTAGTGATAGTCAAGATGACTGATATAAGTACAAGGAAATACAGTCAGAGGTACCGTCCATCATGGGAAAATTATCAACGTTTTAAAGGTAAAGACAAAAATTTCAAATCTGTTAAGTTACCTTGTTAAGAATAGATGAAGAGCATATACAAATAGATACATGTATGCTTTCCTTATATCCATTCATTGATTACCACTGGATAATTTTACTTTACCAAGGTGTGGTGTATGCTAGGCTAGATCTACGTTTTCTCAGTGCATATGTAGTCGTAATATAGATTATCGCAGGATGAAATGGTATAACTATTGTATGTTTATCAGAGAACTTTGACTTCTTGGATTTAGGTTGGCTGCAGTCAGTCCCAGGTGATGCAAGCAAAGCACGATGCAAAGTTTGCAGAAATTCCTTTGAAGCGCACATGAATTCTGTGATTGGTCACTCTCTTAATAAGAAACACGTGGATAACACTAAATCCTCTACAAGCAAGAGCCAGAGGTCCATCAAAGATGCTATGCGTCCCATAGAGAGAGATCCAGTCAAAATTGCTGAGCTTAGAATAGCAGTTTATATAGCTGAACATGCCTCAGCTTTATCAGTAGATCATTTGGGTGAACTTTTGCCCAAGTTGGATATGAAGTCACGCACATTACAATGATTTCAGAATACATCATACTAAATGTGCACGTCTTCAGAAATATGTCATTGCTCATCTTTTGCTGTTAAATTAAGAAATGAAATTGGAGACCAATTTTTCAGCTTGGTGGTTGATGAGAGTACCAACGAAGCAAATATATCTTGCCTTGCCCTTTGCATTCGTTTTTACAGTACAAGTTAAAAGTCTGTAGTGGACACTTTCTATCATCTACTACCAATAGAAAATGCTACAGCTGATACTCTATCAAACTGTTAAAAGATGCTTGGCTGAGGATGGCCTAGATGTGAAAAAAAATGATAGGCCTAGGGACTGATGGAGCCAGTTTGATGATCGGTCGAACTCATTCACTCTCAACACTTTTAAGAGTTGATAATCCTGAATTAACCCTGTTTAGGTGTGTGTGCCACTCCCTTCACCTTGCTGCCAGTAAGGCTTCTGAATGCCATCCTATAATTGTTGATTTTGTAGTTGGAGAAACTCATAATTGGTTTTCTACTAGTCCTAAGAGGACTAATGAGTAACAGGCTATATACAGAGTGTTAGAAAGCAGTGTACCTAAGAAGGTGCTGGGACTGGCAGGCACACGCTGGTTGGCAAGGTTGGAAGCAGTTAGTATAATTATCGATCAGTGGGAGGCTCTAAAGCTTCATTTTGAACTGAGTGCTTCCAAAGAATGTTGTTACACAGCAAAAACCCTGTCTGATGCATACAGAAATGACCAGAATAAATTGTATTTGTTGTTTGTCAGAAAAACTCTGTAAGAAATAGTGTTAATAAGATTTTCCAGTCACAAACTGCAGATGTCACAAAAGTAACACAGGATCTCATTGCAATGTATCATAATCTAATGAACATTGTAGTAAGTGGAAAGCACTTGTCAAAATGTTCTGATGAAAACCTACCCAAACTTAAATTTCTGGATCATGTTGTGCTATGTGAGGCAATGAACTTTGGATACGAGTTCACCACATATGCATCTGCTTGTTTTTTAACTGTAGCTCAAGTTCACTGTATCAAAGAGCGGTATAAAGAGTTTGTGGTTGAACTCATAAAACAAGTTCAGATGCGCTTACCTGATAATGTTGAGATACTTATGATGTTGAAAAATTTCCATCATTCCATTGCCACATCGCAGATTGAAGACCCTGTTGCTCTGATTGGTGCCAGGTATCGGTCTACCTTTGAGGATCTAGATGATCTTGAAAATGGATGGAGTTCAATGTGTCTTCAGCAGTGGCCTAAAAGTTGCTTGGGTAATGTAGTAAGTTTTTGGACTGAGGTAAATGAAAGGGAAAATTCTGCAGGACAAAAAATGTTTCCAAACATTTCAGGCCTCGTACTGGCATTATTGTCCCTTCCATTTTCAAATGCCTCAATAGAAAGAATTTTCTCTCAAATGAATGTTGTTCACTCGAAACTGAGAAATCGTCTTAAGGTTAGGTCGGTAGAGGCATTGTTGCAGATAAGGTATGGGTTGGTTCATTATTATCAGTCATGTGTAAACTTTCAGCCCGCTGATGACATGATAAGAAATTTCGGTGCTAAAGGTTCTAGAGAGGAGGAGGAGGAGAATGTCATTAATCTTGATTTAATGCAGTAAGAAACTGAGACTGTAGGTAACTATAAATCTAATTATTGTCATTATGATGGTTGTATGGCAAAGTTTTGGTTGGCCTACTGTAGCTGCAGAGATGTCAATAATTTTATTTTATTTTATTTCATTTTATTTTCTAGTATACTAACATCCAATATTAAGAGATATCTGACAATGTCATAGAAGTTTACAAATAATTTTTTACAACTTTTCACCCATTACTCTACGAGGCACCTAAGCATAAACTTAATACAACTAATATCCTCAGGCTGGTTCAAATTCCAAAAACAGAGGACCTTGATGTGAAGTATGAAGGATACAGCTCAATGTTCAGCTAAAGCTTGTAGTGCCTTTCCCGTTTCCAAAGTCTGCTGGGAATGGGATCCCACAACGATAGGGGCAGGTCAGGTGTCAAAATACAAAGACAAGTTCATCTTTATACAAAAGAGATAAGTTAACCCAATGAGATAACCATGGCTTAATTTCCTTCCACTAACTCCCACATCTTCTTGGGCCCTATTGTTTTAAAAGTAGACACAACAGAAACACTTGTTAAAGCTGCATGTGCACCTCATAACTGGCTCCACATGACTTTTTGAAGACACTACTTCCCTTCTGGATATGATGATGTGTGAATAATGGTAACATCAACCCAGGGGCATGGGGACGGGAGGTGGTCAGCCCTCTTCAGTCTGTGCACCATACATGTGTTGGTTATTTATCCAACAACTACACCAGTGCTGTGGAGACTTCACCAGGATTATGCAAGAGCATTTAATACAACTCTGTCTGTTCCCTGGCAGTTACAATGATTGCATATGTAAACTAGACATACAAAATGCCCAGTTTAATATGGGGTGATGATCTAAAAAGCCATTGGGACATTAAGGTGAATCGGATCATCAATTTTTACATTATAATGGAAGATGTTATAAATTCCATCCATATATCAAGGGCATTTTCCCCCTTACAAGGGAGGTAGCCAAAATCAAAGGCATACAGGTAAATCCATTCCTGCACATTTCATCCCCATATACTCCACTCCCATTTACCACCACTCCCTCCCTTTTCTTGGCTCCTCTTGGATGACAGGTTATCCTGGATGTCATAAATTACATGATAATTAATTATGTCATATTCATAAACCAATTCCGTGAAAGTATCGAGTGCCATTTGAGAAAAAATGTAAACATTCTGTAATAATATGTCATGACAAGATGTTGCAAATGCGCTGGGGGCTCCTGCAACCTATGGGAAAAAATACATGCCAAACATCCCCAGGACACAATTTCCCATAGCAAGAATAGATGCCAAATGTTGGGAGGGCAAGGATACACACACCCTACACCCATCAAAACACATTCATTTCTCCTTCCATCTTACCAGCTCATGAAAGGCAATGTGGTGAGACAGAGTGACTCCACAGTAGACTGAAAGCCTGAGCTAGTTATTGTTATTTGTTGTTCCCTAGACTATCTGGCTGAGCAGTCCAGCCTGAGTTAATTTACCCCCACTGCTTCATTATATGGCAACCTTCCTTAAAAAAAAAAAAAATAAAAAAAAAAATAAATAAATAAATAAATACAATAAAAAATGAAATACAGAGCAAACAAGAACATCCCTTCTGGTCATACCATTTCTTTATCTGTTTGCAATCTCTCCACTTCTATCTTTTCCACTCTTCCATCTTTAATGAACATTCCTCATCCAATGCCCCCTTTACCTTGTCCATCCACCTCATTCTTGGTCTTCCCCTCAAGTTCACTCTATCCACTTTTACTTTCCATGCTCATTTTACTAACCCTTCATCACTTGCTCTTTCCAAATGCCCAAATTACCCCTGCACTCTTTGATCTACCCTTGTCGACAGCTGTCTTCCTACAACCAAAGATAATGGTAAGTTTTAATTTGAATTTCACTGGCTGGAAACCGGTAGCCCTACAGTGGTTGGTACTGGTCCACTAGACTTCAGAGATTTCTCTGGGAAGGAAATTTGGACTGTTTCTGTCACTGGCTTAAGTAGTAAAAGTAGAAAATTCAAGTAAAGGTGATAGATTTCTTAGGCCAGGTCCAGAGACAGAGCACCAGCACTGCACCTATAGATGGAGGTAAGGGGGTTGACAGCTTAAGTTCAGAGATGTGTGTAAAAGACATGGAATATCTTTATATCAACCATCCGCAACACAGGCTACAATAGATAGAGTTGTCTGGAGAAAAGCAATGCAGAGAGGAGCTTCTTGGCATAAAGATCACCTGAGAGAAGAACAGGAGGAATGCCATTGCAGGAAACAGAGCACGTGCTCAAATATCCAGAGCAAGTGCCTTTACCTTTTGCCTCTGTAGCTACCTAAATCAAGCATAAAAGATGCAGCAAGAAGAAACTAGAGTATGACAGACAAAAACAGAAACATGAAAACAAAGAGGAAGAAGAAAAACTGCATCAGCAGAAGTAGAAGAGACCACAGTGATTCTGTACTTGTGGGCCATATGCTGCTGTCAGATATTACATTTTACATATTGGTCTAGTTTGTAAAGGATGTTTATAATTTGGTTTATGTAGGAAGTTGTGGAGGGATGATTAAGGTATTGGTGTTTTATTGACCAAGATCTGGTGTAGTGTCATTGTTGTTTGAAGTATAGATGAGAGAGTAGGT
The DNA here is from genome assembly GCF_046742065.1 of Oratosquilla oratoria. Lineage (NCBI taxonomy): Eukaryota > Metazoa > Arthropoda > Malacostraca > Stomatopoda > Squillidae > Oratosquilla > Oratosquilla oratoria. The sequence goes on along the minus strand of NC_134778.1, from coordinate 59,786,606 downwards.
GGCTGTTGCCAAGTATTGTGTAAACCAGATATTCTAATAGTATGTGTGGTACTGTGAGAGGAGCTTTGCATTGGCAGATGGGAGAATGATTTCTTCTTATGAGGTGGCTATATGTGAGGTGAGAATATCCTGTTCCTAGGTGTGCTAATATTGTTTTGGGATGTCAGTTACATTGATGTGAAAATAACCATGGATGCATGTAGAACTTGACTGCTTTCAGATGGTTTGTTTATTTATATTATCAATTGTTATGGTAAAAAGAACCCAGAGGATCCTTCCTTGGGGAATTTCTTGTTGGATGTGGTGAGGACAGGGTTGTTCCTATACATACTTGGAATGTTCTAAGGGGTATTAGGAATTAAGGAAGTGCTGATGGACAGAAGTGCAATAGAAGAAAGTTTGTTGTTGTTTGCTCATTATTATTGCTTTTGACCCAGGGAAATGGGTGAGGTGCAGGGATGACCTGTCATCCAGGAGCCATGATAAGAGGGAGGGAGGGGTGGTGAATGGGAGTGGAGTGGGTGGGGATGAAATGGATGGGAGTGTAATTATGCCTTTTGACTTTGGCTACCTCCCCTAACCTCTTCAATAAAAATAAAATTCTCGTAGGCAGCATTAGCTGCTTGATGTATGATGATGCATCACAATACTTGCATTATGAAATATAAAGTTACAGCTATGTTACTTGTTCTATTTCACTCTGAATGTTAATAACCACAGAAAATATGATCAGGCCAGTTCATAGAATATGGGGGTCACTCAGCTACAATTGCAGAAAATATAATCAAGACGCCGAAGCTGGCATCCTCATATACCCACTCATTAAGGGGGAAAGAGCCCTTGGTATATGTATTATTATTATCATCATCATTATTCATACTGCATTTAGATGACTTTGCTTAGGGCAGCTCTCCAGCCAGGTTGGAGTAAGGGGCTATTTTTGAGGCACCTTTTCTAGCCTCTTGCCCGTGTTGGGTAAACAGGATGGATCCTCAAGGGTTGCTCAAGAATACTGGCTGCTGTTCAGTTGTAGTGCCCCTTATACTACAGGATGACCACTGGACCTGCATCAACAGCCATGTGAGTTGTTACTAGGGGCCCCTCCAAAGATCACCTTTCCCAACTCTCACGATCACACACTATCACTGGATGACTTTTTAATGTTAAGTGGAAGAATAATATTAATGTCAAACAATAGCAGACAAGTTTAATGGTGACTGAATATATTGTCAGTTTCAGTCAGTGCCACACTCTTGGCAATTTGTATATGGTAGTGGGTCCTGGGAAGCACCAGTTGGAGGTGAAGTAGTTGGTCTTACTCTTTCAGATGCCCTGTCCCCAATCTTGCTTTGAGATCTTCCTGGAGGAGCAACAGTGGGCACAAAGACAACAAAAATGCAGCAGTTGAAGGCAAACATGGCAAAGACACAGCAGCAGCAGAAGCAACATCAGAGAAATCAAACAGCCATTCAGGATCATATTTTGTTTTATCCAAATTTCCAGGAAAGTTATTCTATCAAGTGGAAGCATTTCTGTATGCTTGCTTAGGTTGGGGACAAAACATTCTAAAACATTTGATAAACAAGTCTCTGCACAGAACTTGAAATTTCACTGATATAATACACCATACAATACCAGCTACAGCATGTACAGATTAAACTGTGGGCAAAGAAACATACAAGGGCTTTGGAAACCGCTCATCCTGTAAAAAAATAAACAAAAATTCTGAACAAATAGACTAACATGGCATGATTTTGGTATGCCTGAAGTCTTCCTTGTTTTAACTACATAGTAATGAAATTTATTACTTGACAAGGAATACAAAAAAAAATTATCCATATAAACATTTTAATAGAGATATGTTAGGTAGTGGCATTCAGCAACAAAATACAATATACAGTAACATGACAGGAGTTGAGGACAACTAAAGTTTCAGAAACTTTAAAAACAAATTCTTTTTTCCAACTTCTTCATATCAGTGTGCCAAAATATGGTTGTATTACAAAATTCCTAGAAAAATTTGACGATTTGACCAAAATTTTCTAATCGTTTCCTGCAACCCTATGATTAACCATTCCATTAGGCTCTTCCATTTAAAAAAATATATCGACTGTAGTACACTAACAGACTTTCAGATTATTTAATAACATCTGACTTTAACATTAACACTTGGGTTTTAAATGATTTTAGTGTATCACAGTGAAAGTTCTCATTCAGTTGAGCTGCTGAGAAATCCAAGAAAGTTGTTTCAGGTAAGCTGCTCTGGTATCATCATCAAACTTGCTGCTTTCTTCAACAAAGGCAGTAATCTCTTGTAAACAATGTGAGAATCCTTGAAGTGTTGTCTGACAACAGAAAAAATAAAATATTAAGAATAAGTGTTATAAATAAACATAAACATAGACTGCCCTTACAGAGACAAATGAATAATACAATATTGTATAATTTTGTCATTGCAAACAGGAGGAGTTAAGATAAAAGGGAAAACAAATGGGTGTTGGATGTGTGTGGGTTGGGTGAAAGGTAGGTGTATGCCTTGGCTGGGCTACCCCCCTTGATTTGGGGGACAGGGGCTTTTGGTGTGTGCACATGTGTTTGGATTTAATCTAACTGTAGTATACAGGAAAGGAACAATGCTCTTTGTGTCCCATCTCTTCCTCTCCAATTTGTCATACCTAGCCTCAAATTCATGTATAGTTCCAACTTAATTCATATCCTTGATTTCCCATGAAGGAGACTGCAAGATACTATAAGGCCTACACTAGGCTGTCCCATGTCTATCACCATCTGCCATCCCCATCCATAAAGCTGTCTGACCATTTCTTATAACAACCAATAGTTTCAGTGCTCACTTCATGGTTACTGAGTCTATTCCATTCATTGACCACCTTATTAGTAAACCAATTCTTGCCTATTTCCTTCTTAAATCACACTGCTTAGGTCTAAGGCACTACAGTGAAATACATTCTTGTAACACCCATCATATTCTTATGAACATTTTATTTAAAAAACATTCACTTTTCCTCTCTGCCTCCATTATATTCCAAGTCATACAATGCCAAGGATATAATCACTCCATGCAACCTTTTCTTTGCATTCATTCTCAAATACTTACCATTTGATAAAAGAAAAAAAATAATTCCACCAAAACATTCACCTTCACAGGCTCAACAATGGGTAAGTACTCGTGCTGGTCCTACAAGATGGACAGTGGAGCTGCCTATCTTTAAACCAGTGAATGCCCTCACCTCCATCATGAGGTGCAGCCATGAAAAGCTGACATTCAATCTTCAGACTGGGCCCAGGATTTCTCTGTCAGGCTTAACTGTGTCTCTTACAACTTTTCACACATGGAGAGCTAACAAAAAAACAACTGCTACCCTCCTGCTACTTTCAGCTGGTGACATAGACAACCAACACCTAAACAACACAAATATCAGCTATGGGCCTGCAAATTTTCCACTCACCAATCACCTCCACAGGCAACCCCAAATGATTAAAATTTGCTTATTCCAGCTTCTAATTCTTCACACTCACAATAAACTTATCATCATCATCCATCTTTATACAACTCATTGTATTATGCTTTTGCCCATATTCACTTATAACTTTCCTCTTCACACATCCTTCCAAACTCAGTCATCAACTATTCAAGTGTCTCCTTATAATCAGGGGAGGTGAGGATGATGACAGGTTTTGAAGAGTGCCTGGGAGATGAGGCTTTCTGACATCTATCATTATCACTAGTCCCTGGGAACTCAGATTAAAATATAAACCAACTAAAGCAAAATATTTCTTGTTTCCATACCTGTGGCCATTTCTGCTGCAGCAAATTTTGACATTGTTCATGGATATCAACAAGTGTGAGGAGGTCATGGTTTAGCAACTGAAAAAGTAGGGATGCAAAGCACTTCCACCTCAGTTCATGGTCTTCACAAATTTCACCAAAAGCCTGGTATTTCTTCTGCCCTAAAAGCAGGAAGGTCCGGGGACACAGCACTGTTCTCAGGGTACTTGGTCCAGGGATGAGGCACATCATCACAGTACCCTCTTCTGTGGATTTGTTTCCACCTAACAACTCCAGGAACTTTCCTTCCAGTTCTTTGTCCACAATGGAAGGCACTTGTGTAACTGAAAAATATGAATGTATACTTAAATAGATTGAGCTGATGAAAGAGTATTGGGGTGGTTTGGAGACATGGCAAGAATGAGTGAAGAAAGATTAGTAAAAGAGGTGTGGAAGGCACATGTGGAGGGAATGAACTTCAAAGGACGACTGAGGATGATAATGTGATGCAAAGAAGGGAAGAGGTGGGGGATGGGGGGTAAGTAGAGAGTGGTTATGTACGAATGATATTTTGAGGCAACCTGAAGGGCTTTCTCTCAGTCTTCTCTTTTTTTTCTGAATGAAAGAATAGAGAGGGGGGTCACCAATTAAGTGAAGCAGCCTTGCTGTAGATGTCCTGTCTTGCTACATTGCTTCTGACCCAGGTCAGTGGTTGGGATGCAAGGATGACCTGTCATCCATGAGTAGCTAAGAAGAGGAAAGGGAGGAAAGGGTGGTGGATGGGAGTAGAATGGGTGGAAGTGGGTACTTACCTTATGACTTGGCTACCTCCCTTGTAAGGTAGAAAGAGCCCTTAGTATATAGATAGATAGCATGGACAGATACTTAAATTACTAATATTTCTATGTTTGTTCATTACCATTACTCTTTCTCTAAAAATTGGATCAATCAATCTGTTGTCTCAGTTCTCTCTTGCAGATGACCTGTAACTCCTAGAAAACATGACATGGTCACTGATTGAACCCATAGGTCACTCATGAAAAGATCCTGTGGCATCTGGAGTGAAAGCAGGTCAATGCAATTTAAAGTGTTCTGTGTCTTCTATATGGTGGTTGCATCTTGGGCACTTTGGTGTCTGTAGCCAGGTCAATTCTAATGGTATTGTGGCAGGGTACAAAAATACCATCACCATTTCACTAGCACATTGTAAGAGGTAATCATATAGAGTAGAGTGAGGGACTAGGGATGTATATTTTTTTTTCTCCCATGACATCAAGGCAAAATATGCTTTGATTCGTCCACCTCTTTTTGGAGGATTGCCTTTGTACAGAATATGTAAACAGCAGAGGTCAAACGTAAAGCAGAGTATCTTAGGTTCTTGTGGGAGGGGTTGGCCATTCAGTTTGGCAATTGGGTTTTTAAATGATTTAGTTCTTGGGAATACAGTTACTGAGGATTTCTGGGGGGATGTAGAGGATGTAGACATTTTGTTTTGTCTCATTCTAACCCACAGAGAAAATAATAAAATTACAATAAAGATCTCTAACTGAATACTAAAGCAGGAGGAGGAGGAGGAGGAAGAGGAGGAACTTGAAAAAGAAGATTAAGAAGAAGTACCAAGATGGGAAGGGTGTTAAAGAAGAGGAGAAGGCACTGAGATATGAAAGGTGTTAAGTGGGTATGTTGTGAGTGTATGCTTTGACTTGGCCACCCCACTTATAATGGGGAAGGAGCCTTTAGTTTATGTGTACAAATGTCAATATAACTATAGTTTTGGCATACTTGACTTTCAATACTAATACTATGAACCATGAAATTGCATGTTAAAAAATACATTAAAAGATAATATATGAAACTCATATAATTTGTATACACAATGGGTGGCCTATTTTTAGATAAACAATATTTCAAATGAGTGTTGTACATACACTTTTCCTTAAAGACTTACCCAGAGCAACAGCTAGGTCCACAAGCAACACAGCTAATGTCTTGACAACTGTAGTTGTGATGTCCCTCCTTTGTGTCACCACTAATACCACATCTTCCAAAAGTTCCTTAACCTGACGTCTTGTCACCACAACTTTATTGTTTGTCACCAAAGTTCCAACCATATTCTACAAAAGAAATACATATATCAAAAGACCTTTTTCCTCTCATAAAGGGTGTAGCCAAATAAAAGCATACACTCACCCAACAACCATTCCACAATTATCATAAAAACCTATTCATTATACCTCCATCTTGGCACCTAATGGACTGAAGCATAATCCATGTACATACATATATATAATACCAAAGCCTTTTTCCCTCTTATATGGGAGGAAGCCAAAAAACAAAGGCATAAAAACCATTCCCACCCATTCTATCCCTAATACACTCCACTTCCCTACACCCTCTAACCCCCCTCTTATTTTGGCACCTCCTGGATGACGGGTCATCCCTGCATCTTGTCCACTGACCTGGGTCAGAAGCAGTGTTGCAAGACACAGCACATCCACAGCAAGGCTGTTTCATTAAATAGGCGACCCCCCTCTCCGTCCCCTCATGCAGAAAAGGAGAAGATGGGGAGAAATCATGTACCCCACTATAATGCTTATGTCTAAAGCGATGCAATAAGATACAACACTTCCATAGCAGGGCCTGACAACCAGAGTTGATTTACCCCCACTGCTTCATTACATGGAGACCCCTCCCACCATCCACTTAAGAAATACAGAGAGAAATTTACAGAGAAGACAAGAACACTCCCTTAAGATGCATCATTTCTTCATTCATATGCAACCATTCTCCATTCACTACTATTCTTTACATACTCCTTTACATGTTTGACAGATATTCTATTTACATTTAAAGCCTCATTCACCCCCTCCATCAACATCATTATTGGTCTCCCTCTCAAGTTCACTCTGTCCACTTCAGGTTTCCACAACTATTTTTTTTTTTTTTTTTTTAATCATTCTTTTCATGTGCCCAAACCATCTTAATATTCTTTGATCAGCCCATCCAAAAACTCATTCATTGTCCATACATCTCATGGATGAAGGTTTATCACTGTCCCCCACCACACTTCTTGGGTCAGAGGTAATGTAACAAGGCACAGTACCTCTACAGCAGGACCCAACAGCTGGAGGAGAGAGAGGGAGGGAGAGGGGAGAGAGGAGAGGGCGAGGGAGGGAGTGCTGTACAGTGCCTTGATCCCAGTCATCTGCCACCTAACAAGCTAAAATACCTCCAGTACTCCAGCATACATGATCCTGACTGAGTTACATACCTTTATGTTGGACAAGACACTGGAAGGAACAGGTGCATCTTCATTGTGTTTTTCTGGCAAAAGAAGAGACACTTCTGGAACTTTTGTATCTTTGGCTCCTGGCTGAGCACTTCTACTGGAGTCCATTCCAGATGTGGCTAACCATATGAAAGAGAAATAAATAAATATCAAAAATAAAATGAAGCTTATAATTCTGCCAAACTCAATACTCCAACAACTAACACATATAGACACATTCCACATCTGACAAGAACCACACTCATACCATCCAGCAATAAGACAGTACAAACATAGAATAGGCCTGGTCAGATTCAAACTCCTCCCAGATACAACCACCACACAGATGACAGAACATCTTATATTACAATGACCCACACTAACAATCCCCATACAATAACACAATATCTATTCTATTGGTGATTTATAATCTCTTCTGTAAAAGAGACCAGGGACAGCAGATTGATTAATTGAAACTTAATGTATGCACCCAATTACAAAACACAAATATGATTAGTATCATACATACACCAAATTGGCAGTACTGATGGGAAAGCATTGAGGTGCAACTTTCACATGATTTAAATGGGAAGGGGTGAAATAGATATGTTATGGAAATGAAAAGAGTGAGGATGTTTCTCTCCTCTTGTTAACCACTCCAATTTGTGGATAACAACAAACTGGAAAAAAAAAGGGGAGGGAGTGGATGAGAAGAGAACTAGGTGATACACTATATATATATATATATATATATATATATATATATATATATATATATATATATACATATATATATATATATATAAATAAAAGAAGAAGAAGAAGAAGAAATACTGATCATCATATGTTCACTTACAAAGACATGAGGCATCCAGTACAGAAGACTGGTTGACTGACGATTCATATGTTGAATCTTCTAGTGTAGACATTCCCACTTCACTAAGGAGGGAATGAGTCTGTAAGAAATGTAAAAAACAAAACAAAAAACGAATCAATACATGGTAACTAAACACTAACTGCTAGATCACTGGCTATACTTTGTACTTGAAGGGACCACCAATGAGTACCTGTAAGTGGTGGTGAAGTCAATGCATAATAGGACAATATGTATAAATAGAATAAACTAAAACTGACAGCTGCATCACTGGCTCTATTTTGTCTCTGAAGGGACCACCTACAAGTGGTGGTTTTGTAAGAAACCGGATGTCTGAGAGATTCAGCCTGTTGTTCATCTGTTAAACCTGTCAACACCCTCACCTACATATGAAGAAGCAGCTCCACAGGGCTGACACTCGGTCTTCAAACTGAGCCCAAGCTTTCTTTCTGTCAACTTCACTGTATTTCCTTCACATTTTCACAGAGAGCTAACAACTAGCAATTGTTCCCCTCCTCCTACCACAATAAGCCAGTCACATGAAGTCCTACAAATAACAAACAACATACTAGATGGGGACCTCATATGGCTACACACAATCAGTTGACCAGAGGCAATAATTTCCTAAACAAACTCCTCAACCTGAACATACAGTCCAGTGAGTTTCCCACAAGATGACCCCCCCAACACAACAAACAGGAGCTTTCCCCCACATATTTCAACGCACTCACCCTCACTTCATTCACAGACACCCTCCACACATGATTAAGCACAAATACAACCACAATGTATCTCAGGTAGAGGACTTCTGGCCTGAAAGGGCAACTGATTTCTTCCATAACTCTAGTGTCACAGTCCACTGACATTGTGTACTAATGGCTAACCAACAACAATTGTCCAGCTTTTCAATTAGGACCCGTGATGATCCTGCAAGATGGAGAGTGAAGAGAACTGCCTATCCACAGCTGGTACTCTGTCTCTGGATCAAGTCCAATATTTCTCTGTCAATGTTGACCATTTCCCCCCAACTTTTAACACAAAGTGACCCGACAACTGGCAAATACTTCCCTCCTCTTCCTGTTAGCTACACTTAAAAAATTATCCACACTAATACAGCACAGAGAATAGTCCAGATTTTTTCTCAGAGATAACTGTGAAAGGCTCCAAGAATTGTTGCTATAAAAAAATTCTTACCTCTTGGATGTCTGCTGCCTTTTGAATTGTATGTAAAAGTTTGTCAGCATCTATGTGCAGGTCCTTGGTGATGAGTGATGGGGCCATATACGCCTGCAGCCACAGTGTGACGCGTTCATGGCATTGACGGCTCACTACCTTGTTGCACATGTTAATCCCCTGTGTGCAATGCAATGTAGTCATTAAATTCCCCCAAAAAAGTTTTACTGCAAAAAATAAAGATGCACTAATATTATAGAGCAAGCATAAGATCTAATGTGGCCAATTCCAATTTGGAATACAAAATTTAGATCCCAATATGAGGAACTATGGAAAAAAGTGAAAAGTGGGTGAGATTAAGATTGCAACTGGGGAAGAGACAAATCAAGAGAAAGAGGGAGGTAGTGAGAGAGAGAAGTAGAGAGTGAGAAAATTATTCTTACCTTCTCTGTAATGTCTGGAGGCATAAGCAATCTGATTGTTTCTGTAACATGTTCTTGACAAAGAGTTTTTGCTATCTCAAAACATTTTGTTCTTGCTTTAACAGCAAGACCATGGCTCAGCTCAGAAACTTGACGATGTACTGCACTTTTGATGTTTTCAGGGGATTTGCAACTATTATGAACTTTTGACTCAATTATGGGTCTCAACTGAAAGAAATTTATGTCGGATGAAATGCCACTCATTTTGAAGTTGTAATGTTTATATGTTCATACGTATTGCATTCCAACATATTTTCATTTATTTATTTTCTTAAACAACTGCCTACCTGCTCCATGACTGATGCTTTAAATTCAGGCATTACTTGACTTCTGAAAAGTTTTATGACTTTGGAAGAAATACGTTCACTTAAGAACTCAACACTCTTACGAACTGAAGGTGGATTATTGTGGAAAAAGTTGTCTTCTAATTGTAGCTGAAAGAAAAGTAATATTCACTTTCTAAATGTTGTTACATAATTATACATACAACCACTCCTCGTTTAACGACGACAATTGGGACCAGCGCACCGTCGTTAACAGAATTGGTCGTTAAGCGAAAGTATATACATATATGTACATGTACTAAAAAATAAAGATACATGTATTACTGGACATTGTACATACAGTACATGTATGTACAATGTCCAGCAATACATGTATCTTTATTTTTGTGTATTTTCCCTCTTTTATACAGTACATTAAAGCTTTATTTACTGTTTATTTACGGTGGTTAGGTTCCTGAAAAAAACGTATATGACCAAATCCGCATATGCTGTCATTCCATATTGAATACCGGGGTATTTTTTCAGTTTCGACCATGGGCGCAATATAGCAATAGAAAATTAATTATTAATTTTGTAAATTAAAATGTATCAACGTAATATGCAATTTTGTGGGCGGAAATGAAAGTAAAAAATACCATGCTACAAGAAAATATGCTAATGAACGAAGTCGGTAGCATAGGATCGGGACGCCATCTTGTCATCTGCCAACGTCTCTCACGACGACGACAACGAGGACGAGCCGGATGACATTTAATTTGCAGGTAATGATTTATCAAACACAGGTTAGGTTAGTTTAATCTAGGTTAGACGAATTTATCATCCTTTCATTTCTTCGACATCGGCATCTAATAGATGCTGATGTCTAATGGAATGGTACACCATGTTTGTTATGATAGATGATCTATCATAACAAACATGGTGTACCATTCGTCCGACATGACTTCGTTACTTACGAAATTTGTTTTAGCACCTTTTTTTCCGCTCACAAAATTGCATATTACATTGATACATTATAATTTACAAAATTAATAATCAATTTTTTATTGCTATATTACGCCCTTGGTCGAAACTAAAAATTTACCACTACCGGTATATACTGTACCCCAGGTAGTTTTTTCAGCTTGCAGGATGGTAATGTAGACCTAAGCTTCAGAACACTTTACCTCACAGGTGATATCCACCATACAAGTTCATTTATAACATCATACAAATTTGCCTCAGCCAACTTATCGTACATGACGTCGTATCTTTGGGAGATTTACGTTAAACGAATGTCATAAAGCCCGTCGTTACTCTGAGTTGTCGTTAACCGAGGAGTGGGTGTACATACATATACAAGGGAGGTAGCCAAAAAGGAAAAGGTATAAAATCATTCCCACCCATTCCATCCCTGAAAGAAAAGTAATATTCACTTTCGAAATGTTGTTACAAGGGAGGTAGCCGAAAAGGAAAAGACATAAAATCATTCCCACCCATTTCATCCCTGAATACACTCCGCACCCCTCCACCCTCCCTCTTATCTTAGCACCTCCTGGATGACGGGTCATCTCTGCACCTTGTCCACTGCCCTGGGTCAGAAGCAGTGTCGCAAGACACAGCACATCCACAGCAAGGCCGCTTCATTAAATCGGTGACCCCCCCTCTCTGTCCCCCCATGCATAAAGGAGAAGACGGGGAGAAATCCCTTTGGGCTGCGTCAAAATTTGCTCCCATTTACAATAACATTTCACAAACAATAGCAATACACTCATAAACTAAATTTGTGCAAGAATAGTGTAAGCTAACAGGAACATTTATTTATGTATTTACTTTTTGTGAATCATATTCTATAGTTAATCAATCCATTACCTCATGTCTTTTATAGGGACCCATGGATCCCGGGTAACTTGCAACAGCCACCACATCAGCCAACAAGTCACTCATAGAAGAGATACTATGTTGTTGTCTTGGTACAGATGGATCAGGGGAATGAAAGAGGAGGTGCAATTGCTACATACCTGAATTTGTTTTTCTGACTGAGATGTGTTAGTCTTCTCACTTGCTGTCAGAGGAGTGATCTTTCTGAAGCTATTTGTACCCTTGGATGCAATGCCAATAGCATAGTCACAAAGTAAATTCTTCAACTCACATACATAGGGGCAACAAAGACTTATCATCTGTAACCAAATAAATTTACCAATAAGCTACAATGTTACAAAATTATACAAGTGGGATAATAAATCATTCATAACAACTCTTGATCATCTATCTTCATACAAAGGGCTCCTTCTCCCTTATAAGGGAGGCTGCCACTCAAGGTATGCATCCACTCCCACCCGTTCCACTCCCATCATCAACCCTTGTTTTCTTCACATCATCTGCATATGTGAGTGCTTTGGCTTTATTTTCAGGATCTGGTGTTGGGAGATTGTTTGAGGAGGCAGAAAAGAAAAGCCTAAACCTATTCAAGACAGAAGTTGAAGGTCAGATGATCAGATGACTGGAAACAACATGATTGGTCATTAAATTGAATTTGAATGTCTTGGAACTTTCTGTTTGTTACACACACCACCAAAATGAAAGAAATGTAATTACCAAACCAATGGTAGTTGTAGGCTTGTAGCATTCTGACTGCAACAATGGCGCATCAGTCAATCATATAGCAAGGCTTTTATGGTATTTTCAAAATATATCTATATACCAAGGACTTTTTCCCCTTTACAAGAGAGGTAGCCAGGTCAAAAGGCATGTACTCACTCCCACCCATTTTACTTCTATTCACCACACTTTCCTCCCTTTCATCTTAGCTCCTCATGGATGACAGGTCATTCCTGTATCATGCCCACTACTCTGGGTCAGAAGCAATGTAGCAATTTCAAAATAAGCAAGCATGAATTAAATTTATCTTTTTTTTTAACTCATATATTGTCATTTACAAAGTAAGGTGGCTTGGTATGGAAGTGAAATACCCTCATCCCTTTTCACTTCGCTCCTTGCTAAACCATGTGAAAAATACACCTCAGTTTTCTCCAGCAACACTACAAGTTCTTTCCCATTTCATTCCTTTCACAGAACAAGTCACTGCCTTAGTCTATACATTCTTTTCCAACTCACTCTATCAACCATAAACCTTTTCACAAGTTCAAGGTCTTATGGTTTTTTACCCCATCCACCTACGTCTTCTTTGGTCTACCCATTACTCTCACTCCTGGCAACATTGATTCATGAATTCTTCAAGAATAGCTACTCTCACAACATAATCAAACCATTATAGGTTGGCACATTCTATTCTTTCTCTCAATCCTATCTGTACCTCAGCCTATCCACTGATCCTGATGCTCTCAAGCATCTCAATTCCGCTGCTCCTATGTGATTTTTTTTTCTTTCATTCATAAGCCAGGCCTCACTCCTATACAGAGGTCAAACCATACATTTTTTTCATTGGTTCCACTGATGCCCTTTCATTCTCCACACAAACCTCAGGGTACCTATTTTCTCCCACTCCTTTATTATCTATAGTACAAATAAATTGTTATTAGAAAAGACATCAATTCAAGAACTATCTCATCATAGGAGAAATGAGAAAATTAAGATATAATTACCTGAAAGTCCACAAAGTCGATGCAGTCTAACCTGACTGTGGTCTCTGGATCTTCCTCACTGTTATGTACAGGTGCTGGGCTATTGACTGGAGTATCTGGGTAAAAGTAGCTCCCACATTTGCTTGGCGTCTGCAATTCTGTTACCAATAACATGATTTTATTAAATGGAAACAAATAAGTGTATGAAATAGGTGCAAAGTATACCAAAAGCCCTTTTCCCCCCTTATAACTGATGGAGACTTGTCTCAGAAAACAAAACAAAACAAAACTGCCCATATCCTGACTGATTTTCATTCAAGCAGGGCCACTCCAACAGCACATTCCTCAAAAATATCACTCAATAAGTTCTGTAGAGATTCATCACCCACTCATTCTTCACCTCCTATCTATCTATATACTATGGGCTTCTCCTTTATAAGAGAGGTAGTCAAGTCAAAGGCATGCTCCCACTCCCACCCACTGCTTGGGTCAGAAGCAATGCAGCAAGACACAGTACATCCACAGCAAGGCAACTTCATTTATTTGGTGCTCCCCACTCCTCTCTGCCCCCTCATGGGTAAAATAGAGAAGACAGAGAGAAATCCCTTTGGGCTGTCTCATAATATCTTCCAAACACAACTGCTCCACCCCCCCCACCACAATCCCCAACCCCCTCCCTTCTTTGCTCAACACAGAAAGGAGAAGACAGGGAGAAAATCCCTTCATGATACATCAAAGTATTATCCATACACTCCACTCAACCCTATCTCCTGCCTTTTCCCTTCTTTGCTCAACAGACATCCCCCTCTTGCTCAACTCCATTTTCACCCCATCCATCTATCTTATCCTCAGTCATCTCCTCAAGTTCACTCCATTCACCTCTGGCTTCCACATCTCTTTTGCTAATCTTTCTTCACTTGTTCTTTCCATGTGCCCAGACCATCCCAATACTCTTTCATCAGCTCAATCTGCCTTCTTCTTTTCCACCCCCACTTTCCTACAAAGGATTACAAAGGCGGAGCATGCCGACAGGAAACCTTTTGGTCCATATCTAGGTTGGATGCGAAAAAAACATAATAATAATACATACATACATACATATACCAAGGCTTTTTCCCCCTTCCAAGGGAGGTAGCCAAAAAGGGAAAGGCATAAAAACACTCCCACCCATTTCATCCCTAAATACCCTCCACACCCCTCCCACCCTTCCTCTCATCTGAGCACCTCCTGGATGACGGGTCATCCCTGCACCCTGCCCACCGCCCTGGGTCAGAAGCAGTGTCGCAAGACACAGCACATCCACAGCAAGGCCGCTTCATTTAATCGGCGACCCCCCCTCTCCGTCCCCCTTTGCATATAAGGCGAGGACGGGGAGAAATCCCTTCGGGCTGCGTCAAAATTTACTCACACATACTACCCCACCCCCCACCCCCCCGCCCATTCCTCCTCATGCAGTCACAACATCATCCATATACAACCATTCTCCACTCACCTCTGTCTTCCGTCCTCTCCCTTCCTTCCTCAACAGACATTCCCCTCTTCCCCAAAGCCCCCTTCACTCCATCCATCCACCTCATCCTAGGACGTCCCCTCATGTTCACTCCCTCCACATCTGCCTTCCATACCTCTTTTACTAGTCTTTCTTCACTCATTCTTTCCATGTGTCCAAACCATCCTAATATTCTTTCATCAACCCTATCTCCCAGCTCCTTTTCCACCCCTGTTCTCCTCCTCACCTCCTCATTTCTCACTCTATCCAGCCTAGTAACCCCCACCATACTTCTCAGACACCTCATCTCGAACACATTCAAACTCCTTCTCTCTTCTTCTCTTATGTTCCATGTTTCTGCCCCATACAGTGCTGTTGGCACAATCACTCCTTCATACAGTCTCCTCTTCGCATCCATTCCCAAATGTCTATTCCTCATTACACTCTTACCACCAAGGCATTTACTCGCTTCTCTCAATCTACATTCTACCTCCACCTTCACTCCACCTTTTCCTGCTACACTTGCACCCAAGTATCTAAAACTATCCACTTCCTCCAGTCGCTCTCCCTTAATGTTCACTTCCAGTCTACTGCCACTTTCACCCCTTGTACATCTCATCACCTTAATAAATAATAACTATAATAATGTAAATAACAAATAAAATACATAAATAAATGCATAGGTATGGTTAGATAATAAACAAACAGGTAAATAGTAAATAATAATGAATTCACATATAACTAATAATAAATGAAAATCAAAACAGACAAATTATAACAAAACAAAAACAAATAATATGAAATAAATTATAATCATTACAGTATCTTGCTTAGGTGTTTATCTAAATGATTTTTAAAGCTTCGAACTGAACTACATTGCACTACCTGTGCAGGAAGTTTATTCCATTCATTAACTACACAGTTGGCAAAGTTGTTTCTGCCTACTTCCGAATTGAATCTATTTCTGGACAGTTTGAGACCATTGTTTCTTGTCTGATTCTCATTCAATGTGAAAATTTTGTCACTTTTGATGTTGTCAATTCCCTTTAGAATTTTAAAGACCTATATCAAGTCACCTCTGAGTCCACGCTTTTTTAGGGAAAACAGATTCATATGTTTTAGTCGATTTTTGTATGATTTATTTTTGATAATTGGAATCAGTTTTGTGGCTCGCCGTTGTACTTTTTCCAGTCTGTCAATGTCTTTAATGAGATTCGGTGACCATATGGAAACAGCACACAGACGCTCCTCTACTTACGTTCATTCGTTTTACGTTTTTTCGATTTTATGTTTGAAGTGACTGTAAAAAAAAAATTGTAAATAAAAATTTGAGTGAATTTTTTAGTTTAGCGCGCTCTCCGTAGTTCAAACGATACTTACGCATGACACTGCGTCCATTGTTTACATTGCACAAACGACAGACTGAAAGTGCCTTGCCTCATCCTCCTCCCCTCCTCCTCCACCATCTCAATTTATGTTGCTTGAATTTAATTTATTTGAAATTAATGTTATTATTTTACAATGTTATGTGTATAATTAATGATTTAGGGGTGTTTTGTAAGATACGGTAATAGAATTTATGGATGTATAGTACAGTAACAACTTACGTTCATTTTCAACTTACGTTCAGCCGTTCGGAATGTAACTAAAACGTAAGTTGAGGAGCGTCTGTACTCCAAATGTGGACGAACTAACGATTTATATAGCTTGTTAACGAGTGATGGACTTTTGAAATCAAAAGATCGTGTAATCAGTCCTAGAATATTATTTGCTTTCTCAGAGGCTGAAATACACTGCTTGAATGATTTGAGATCGTTACTGATAATTACGCCGAGATATTTTTCACTATCCACTTTTGTTAACGAATTTCCAAATAACTTGTAATCGTACTTACTGTTATTTTTACCTATGTGTATTACCTTGCATTTACTTGTGTTAAATTTCATTAGCCACTTTCTAGACCATTGCTGTAATTTTCTCTAAATCTTCTTGAATATCAAATTGATTTAAGTGATCATTTGTCATTCCGCACAGTTTTGTATCATCAGCAAATTTGGAAACAGTAGATTTTAGTCCATGGTCTATATCATTTATATATACTATGAATAGAAGTGGCCCAAGAACGGAACCCTGAGGAACTCCACTTGTAACATTTTTCCATCTAGAAGTTTTTCCATTTAAAACAACTCTCTGTTTTCGATCATTCAACCAATTACTAGTCCAACTTAATAGGCTACCACTTATTCTGTGTGAAGCTAATTTAGTAAGTAGTCTTTCGTGTGGGACGGTATCAAAAGCTTTTGCAAAGTCTAGATATATTAAATCTATATTGTTTCTTTTGTCATAATTCGAGATAACTGTGTTGTAGAATTCGAGTAAGTTAGTCACGCAAGAACGTTTCCGTCTGAAACCATGCTGGCTATCATTTATCAAACAGTTACTTTCTAAATGATGTTCGATAGCATCTCTGATGATAGTTTCCATTATGTTTCCTACAATTGAAGTCCAACTTATAGGCCTATAGTTATTTGGTTTCTTTTTGTCACCTTTTTTGAATATGGGAGTAACGTTAGCTAGCTTCCATTCTCTTGGGACATCTCCGGATATGATGGATTTCTTGAAAATAATTTCTAATGGAACAACAATCTCATTTTTCATTTCCTTTAAGATTCTTGGATGCCAACCGTCAGGCCCTGGTGTTTTATTAACTTTGAGTGTCTCTATACACCTTTTAATTTTTTCTTTTGTTATATTTACCGTGGTGAGTAAGTTTACCCTAGACTTTTCAGAGGTTTCAGTTTGGAGTTCACTTTGAGGTGTTTTGTTTACGAATACTGAGCTAAAATAATTGTTTAACCCGTTGCGGCCGATCGCGGTAAAATAAAATGTCACGCCAGAGACGACGGGGTAGGTGAAAATTTTTTTTTCTCTGTTTATGGGCTAAATCAACTCATTTGGGTCTAAATAGTAAGAAAAACATCAATAGACAAGTCACCTTGGCGTATTTTGGTGGTAGGGAGCAACCTATGAGACGACGGGGTAGGTGAAAAAAAAATTCTGTTTATGGACTAAATCAACTCATTTACACACTAAAACATTTCTATAGTGTGGATGCCAGGGAACAAGGATGCATCCTCCTCCATTTCTTCCCTGAACAATGTCTGTGCGTGCGCGGTGGGTCGGTAATTATCGTCCACAGAATCACTATCACCAGAACCACTAGTGTCACTGTCACTTAGTAGGGCACTTTCATCTAAAACAGCCCGAATTTTGGCTGATGTGTCCAAAATAGCACGTGATTTCCGCGGCATTTTCGCTAATGGGGTCGAGCGAGTACGCACAAAATAGAGGTCAGGGGTCAACTGGTGAGGGTGCGTGGGTCGCGCCGTGGGTGGTCGGGGTGCGCGCGCAGACACTGTGCGTGGGTATAACACATGCCAATGTGCCATACTATTCATATTTTACCCAAACAAGTCATAACTCTTGCTAATTTCGTATTTTAAAACGTGACGGATTATTACGTCAATCGTCGCTCGTTCGGCTTTTTATTCTGAGGCGCGGAAAATACATCCTCCATGTTTACCGTAAAATTGAACCAGTTTAGGAAACTGGCAACTCAATCAGGCTCCTTCCCTGGGAAGATCCATCACTCCTCTATCACGTGACACCCGGTAGAAGCTCAGGGGGCGGGTATTTCAAAAGTTACATAGCAACAAATGAAAGCCACTTACGCGACGGATCATTACGTCGATCGTCACAGCGGTAACCTTTTAGGTGACGTAATATTACGTCGGTCGTACACAACGGGTTAAGATATTACACATTCCTTCATTTTTCACTCTATCCAACCTTGTAACCCCTACCATACTTTTCCCATCAACACCCCAAACTCTTCCTATCCTTCCTTTGGATATTGCTACATTGTCCATTAATGCCTTACCAACCACCCTTCCATCCATCACCCTTTCCCATGTGTACTTATGCTTGACTTTTTTCTTAAACACTGTGTTAACTATCATCAACTCTCTAATCACATTTCCACCATCAACACTATGATTTTTACCTCCCTTTCCTCTACACTTTTCTCACTACCAGGCCTATATGCACTTACAAAGACCCACATCCCCCATCCCAGTTTCACCTTCATCCACATAAACCTTGAAGATACTTCCTTCCACTCCACCACATAATTTCCTATCTCATCACTTAAAAGCAGAGCCACCCCTTTCCTCCCTCTCCCCCTCCTTACTCCTGGCACCCTCCCCACTATACTCCCAAACTCAAGATCACCCCTTCCTTTCCACTTAGTTTTACTTAATACCAACATATCCATCTTCCTTCTCACAAACATACTGCCTATTTCTTCCCTTTTACTCTTATCTGTATCACACCTACACAATGACCCAAACCTTAAGGTTCTGGTTGGAAATCTCCTCCCAGACACTCTTATGCCTTGACTTCTCATAGAATAACTTTACAAAGCAGGATACCTCGTCCCATCACTCAGTCCCACTTTAGCTGTCTTTACCCACATGGAAAACTCAGTGGTCTTCTCCCTACCACAGGGGACTGAGGCAGAAAGGAATATATATATTCATAGAAGTGGTACAGAACAGTTTTAAGAGGGATTAGCATAATGGAGGGATAGTCACACACAAAAATAGTAGCATCATTCCTCTAGGAGTAAGAGATTTTCTCTGGCTCTAATCCATAAGGCACCCCAAAACAGTCCTTAAAACACTGGCTACATGCTACTGTGCAATTAATACTACACAATAATATTCAATCAATACCCCAGTATGGGGTAACTTCCTAACATTACGAAAAGTTTAAACTTAAATTGAGAAAACATTACCTTGACTAGAAAATTTGGAAGGTGTGGTGAGAATGGGTGCAATGCTGTAATTTGAGGGTGTGGAAACCATTGACTTGCAAGGCGTAGATAATCTGTTCTTGGAAGGGGTTGTTGACTGAGATTTCGAGGGTGTTATCATCTTCAGTTGAGAATCAAATGAAATATCTAGAATTTTATATTTATAAAACAGTTGTTTTACACAGTCACAGCAGAGCTGACTGTAATTCTTGTGTACTACATCAATGGTAGCATTGTATTCATTTTGGTCCACCTCAATCTCTGCCTCATCAGCAAAGAACAAACCATCTGGGAAGTTTTTGTGGTCAAAAAGCCAACCGAGTGTTAGTTTTAACAATAGGCTGGTTTGAGGAGATGGTGAGTATTTGTGCACCTCACCACAGCCTTTTTTACCACAACTGTTATGTGATAATCTGCAAGACGAAAGGTAAAAATTTCTGAATTAGATATTCCATAACTATGTTTGGAAACATTCATCAAATAAATTACATACATACATATACCAAGGCTCTTTCCCCCTTACAAGGTAGGTAGCCAAAAAGGAAAAGGCATAAAATCATTCCCACCCATTCCATCCCTGAATACACTCCACTCCCCTCCACCCTCCCTCTTATCTTAGCACCTCCTGGATGACGGGTCATCCCTGCACCTTGTCCACTGCCCTGGGTCAGAAGCAGTGTCGCCAGACACAGCACATCCACAGCAAGGCCACTTCATTAAATCGGCGACCCCCCCCCTCTCTGTCCCCCAATGCATAAAAGGAGAAGACGGGGAGAAATCCCTTCGGGCTGCGTCAAATTTTGCTCACACATACTACCTCACCCCCATCCCCCCACCCATTCCACCTCATGCATCACAACATCATCCATATACAACCATTCTCCATTCACCCCTGTCTTCTGTCCTCTCCCATCCTTCCTCAACAGACATTCCCCTCTTCCCCAAAGCCCCCTTCACTCCATCCATCCACCTCATCCTAGGACGTCCCCTCATCTTCACTCCCTCCACATCTGCCTTCCACACCTTTCTTACTAATCTTTCTTCACTCATTCTTTCCATGTGTCCAAACCATCCTAATACTCTTTCATCAACCCTATCTCCCAACTCCCTTTCCACCCCCGTTCTTCTCCTCACCTCCTCATTTCTCACTCTATCTAGCCTAGTAACCCCCATCATACTTCTCAGACACCTCATTTCAAACACATTCAAACTCCTTCTCTCTTATGTTCCATGTTTCTGCCCCATACAGTGCTGTTGGCACAATCACTCCTTCATACAGTCTCCTCTTAGCATCCATTCCCAAATGTCTATTCCTCATTACACTCTTCAAACCACCAAGACATTTACTCGCTTCTCTCAACCTACATTCTACCTCCACCTTCACTCCACCTTTTTCTGCCACATTGCACCCAAGTATCTAAAACTATCCACTTCCTCCAGTCACTCTCCCTTAATGCTCACTTCCAGTCTACTGCCACTTTCACCCCTTGTACATCCCATCACCTTACTTTTACCCACATTTATCTTTAGCTTTCTTCTATCACATACTCTCCCAAACTCTGTCACCAACTTCCTCAGTCCCTCCTCCGATCCTGCCACAAGCGCAGTGTTGTCAGCAAACAACAGCTGGCGCACCTCCCACTTTTCTCCATTTTCTTTAACCATCTCCAATCCCTGACCAACTACCCTTGCATTTACCTCTTGCACTACCCCATCCATGTATAAGTTGAACAGCCAGGGCGACATAACGCATCCTTGACGAAGTCCCACCTTTACCTCGAACCACTCACTCTCTCCATTTCTAATCCTGACACAAGCTCTACTACTCTCATAAAAACTCTTGACAGCTCCTAGAAGCTTTCCTCCTATCCCATATATCTGCATAACCTCCCACAGTGCCTTTCTGTCTACCCTATCGTAAGCCTTTTCCAGATCCATAAAAGCCCAAAAAACATCCTTCCCCTTTCCTATAGCTTTCTCACATATTTGTCTTACCACAAAGATCTGATCTACACAACCTCTACCCGTCCTAAATCCACACTGTTCCTCACCAATTACTCCCTCTGTTCCTCTCCTAATCCTCTCAATCAAGATCCTCCCAGAAGCCTTCCCAACTACACTTAAATTACAAGAAAAACTAAACATGAAATGCATGGTATTTTAACAATGGCACACAGCATAAATTCAAAGGTTCTCATTCAATAATTCAAATGTCCCATCCAGGGAAACTCAATCTGGCTGTCCAGAAAACACTGGAGACATAAAGCTCATGGTCTGCAAATATGCAAGCAACAACTAATTTATTTTTCTAAAGACGAGCCACACCAAAACTGCCACCATCGCTTCTTGTACATCTCTTCACTTTACTTTTGCCCACATTTACTCTCAATTCTTCTCTCACATACCTTTTCAATTGTCAGCAATTGCTTCAGTCCCCCCTTAGAATGGCTTTCATCAGCAAACATCAATTGGCTTACTTTCCATGTCTCTCCACACTCTCCCACCAACTCCATGTGCATTATGTATTTTTGGAAGCAAACATACCTGGTAATATACAGAAGCCTGTAGATGAATATGAGGACTCTAATGACTGTTAAGAAGTAAACAGTGTGCAGTGCCACTTGGTCTACCATGCCAAGAAACTCTACAATCCAAGGCACTACCACCACCAAGCCCCCATTTGACGCTCCATTACGAATTGCTTCTGGCAAATCAATGGCAGGATAAACCTGAAACAATATACACTCTATCAACACATATTACACAATGAACTATTGAAACAACCAGAAATAAGTAAAACTCTTAATGCTGAAATCCAATATATCAATAAACACTTGTAAGAATAGTGGACTACAGAAATAACCCCAAACTGGAATACTTGCTATTCCAATTATGACAGACAAAATAAAACAAAATAAAATAAAATAAGTAAAATAAAACAGAAAATAAAACAAACTCAATACCTTATTTCTAATTGCAAGCTGTGTTGCTATAACCGCTTCTTGAAGGTGTTCAGTGGTTTGGTATGGCATAAACTCCAGAAATCCTAAAAACTTTGCTAATACCCTAAGTTCTAATATCACAGGCTGTAGCTCTTCCTTAATCATATACTTAATATGATCTGAAACAGGAACAAAGATACAACAAAATATTAGATACTTCTATATCAAATACATGAGTATCCAACAAACACTCAGGCTCAGGTTTTGAAGCTAAAGACATTATTTTTCTTTCTACTTATACACCATTACCTGCTAGATGGTAAGGCATGGAAGGGAAACATCCTCAAATTTCATCATACTCATCATCACCATGGGTCTCCTACAAGAGATCTTGTGTGACAAAATGATTACTTGATAATCTCTCTCACTCCTTCCCAATTTTTAGGGTCCAAGTTGGGGTCCTCTACATTCTGCCATGTACTTATCCACCTCATAACTTACCAACAGTGCCACTATTTCCTTCCCTTACCCTCTCACCTCTCCTGACACCCTACCTACCAAGCTTCCAATGTTTAGTTCACCTTTCAGTTTTATTATACTCAATATCCATCTTCCTTCGTGCAAATATACTACCAGTCTCTTCCATTTTGCTATCACCCATAACCCATCATGTACATTCAATGACCCAATTACTCAGGTTCTGGTTGTAGTCCTCTTCTCATACACAATTATGTCCTGATTCTTCGCAGGAGAAAAATACAGAGGGGGATCTCTAGGCCCCTCACTCAGCACCATTTAGACACCTGACACACATTGAAACATGGTGGTAACATTCTCCCCACCCCACTTCAAGGGGAATAAAGTTAATCAAATTAGTTAAATATATACAAACATACATGTACCTGTTCTGAAATTTAGCAATTAATCTTTTGTATGGGACAGAAACATGGAACATAAGAGAGGAGTTTGAATGTGTTTGAGATGAGGCGCCTGGGAAGTATGATAGGAGTGAGGAATGAGGAGGTGAGGAGGAGAGCGGAGGTGGAAAGGGAGTTGGGAGATAGGGTTGATGAAAGTGTTGGGATGGTTTGGACACATGGAAAGAATGAATGAACATGAGGGGATGATCAAGGATGAGATGGATGAATGAGATGAATGGGGCACTGGGAAAGAGGGGAATATCTGTTGAGGAAGGAAGAGAGAAGACAGAAGATAGGGGTGAATGGAGAATGGTTGTGTATAGACAATTCTGTGATACATGGGAATGGGTGGGGGACAGGAGGGTGTGGGAGAATGTGTGAATATTTTGATATACCTCCCAGTCTTCTCTTTTTCTGCATGAGGGGATGGAGGGGGGGGGAGTCGCTGATTAAATGAAGCGGCCTTGCTGTGGATGTGCTGTGTCTTGCTACACTGCTTCTGACCCAGGGCAGTGAGCAAGATGCAGGGATGACTAGTCATCCACGAGGACCCAAGATTAGAAGGGAGGTAAATGGGAGGGGAGTATGTGGGGATGGGATGGCTGGGAGTGGATTTCATGCCTTTGTTTTTTGGCTACCTCCCTGATAAGGGGGAAATAGCCATTGGTACATGTATGTATATCTATTTCAATTATGATTATATACATATATATATATATATATATATATATATATGCTAATAAGAACATGGGTACGTGTGTTCACTTATGCAAAGTAGACCACTTGGAAAAAGAAACTAACGAAGCAGAGTGCTTTCGTATATTACATCTTCAGTGCAAAAGGTACATAGTAATAGATATGCATAGATTATATATACATGGAAAAAGGAACAAGGACAGTTTTGAATACGGGTAGCGGACAATTACCCCCTGGAAGGCGGAAGGTCAATGTCAATACACCAATGATGGTGGGGTGACATTAGGTCACAGTTGCAAGGGTCAATGCGTCCACTAATGATGGTAGGGCGACATTAGGTCACAGTCGCAGGGTTACATTTTACCTGATATTATTTTGCTTATTTCTTGACAGATAAAATTATCAAGTTTATATAAGCCCTTGTGTAGGCTTATATAAACTTGATCATTTTATCTGTCAAGAAATAAGCAAAATAATATCAGGTAAAATGTAACCCTGCGACTGTGACCTAATGTCGCCCTACCATCATTAGTGGACGCATTGACCCTTGCGACTGTGACCTGATGTCACCCCACCATCATTGGTGTATTGACATTGACCTTCCGCCTTCCAGGGGGTAATTGTCCGCTACCCGTATTCAAAACTGTCCTTGTTCCTTTTTCCATGTTTATATAATCTATGCATTTCTATTACTATGTACTTTTTGCACTGAAGATGTAATATACGAAAGCGCTCTGCTTCGTTAGTTTCTTTTTCCAAGTGGTCTACTTTGCATATATATACACATACACATACATATATATATATTCAATCTGAGATATTACGACGGCAGTAAATAATCACTTTCTATATGTCAGTACAGCTTAATCCCCAATTGTGTCAACTTAACCATGGTCTACTTTATAAGTTTTTAAAAGAAAACTCTTTCCAAAATATCTATGTAATGTACATAAAGAATCTCACCTCCTTTCTCTCCACTTAATGAAAACTCTTGACAACTTAGTTCAATAATCCGAGCTGTAAGTGAATTCTTCAGATGCTGTTTAAAACAAAAATCATCAGCAGCTTGAATGAAGTCACGGAAAAACTCCTGCGGCCCTGGAAACGTTGGGAGAGGACAAGGATCCCCTAGTCTGGAAGGTGTAACTAATCTCTCATACAGACGTTTATACTTCTCTGGCTGAAGTTTCTGTAGTGTACTAAGGAAACCATAATCTGAAATAGATATATGCACACACAATGTATGAGGAAACAATGAAAAAGGATCTGGGACTGAACATTCCAATTATTCTACTAAGGGGGAAATATGATGTGATTATCACAATGGAGGAGGAGGACAATGAAGTCTAAGAAATCAAGAAATAAATTCATGGGCAAATATTTCATTATTAGAGTTGCCAACATCTCTACTGTATCACCTTTAGCAGGAACTAACAGAGTAAGAAATTTAGGTCACCAAGAAATGCTTTCATGTGCAAACATTTCATTATGAGTAACTAACTTCCCTAATGTATTACTTTTAGCAAAAACCAATAACAGATATACATAAGTGGAGGTCCTGTGGGACAGATATCAGAGCAATCAATTCCCTGCAACCCAGCATTTAAACCCACCAACAATCTCACCTCTATCTGGAGATACAGGAAAGAGCCAGCCCTCAGTCTCCAAACAATGTCCAAAGATTGCTATCAACTTTAACCCCTTCACTCCGGGCCAAAATCTCGCGGGCAGCATTAGCTGCCAGACGTGTGATGTTGCGTCATAATACTCGCATTATAAAAAAATAAAGTTACCGCTGTATATTGCTCATTCTCTTTCACCTGTGAATTTTGATAACCATAGAAAATATGATGAAGCCAGTTTACAGAGTATGGGGGTCACGCAGGTACAACTACAATATATATAATCAAGACACTGACATCGGCATCCTCACGTACCCACTTGCTCCTCATGACGCCTACGTAGGCGTCATTGTATCGAAGGGGTTAACTGTATTTCCTCCACCTTTCCAACTGAGGAATACTGACAGCTAGTGACGGTTACCCTCCTACTACCATATGTCAGCAAAAATTAAATAGACCCAAACTAAAACAAGACAGACAGGAGTCCAATGATTCTCCACAAAGGGGTCTATGAAAATGCCCAAGGACCTGCTGTGAGGCTGCAAGTTTTCTGTCAATGAACCTCATGGCAACAATTAGCAATATCATTACATTAAGCAAGAATTGACATTAAAAGATATTCAGGAGTAAACGTTATATGGAACAGATTTATCATAAGGACTCATATGCAACAATAAAAATGAACAACTGCAGAACACTTGACACTTATTGCAAACTCCTTCTACAGCCTTCACAGAATATTCAACAACTAAATTGAACACAATACGAAGGTGGATTTATGCATAGAAAATTACCATTCTCCAATAGAATGAAAAAAACTAAGGAACCATTCACAGATACCAACAGTATAAACATAACTAAAGAAAACAAAATACATTATAAACATCTATATACCACCAATCACACCAACACCCCAAGGATACACCTCTGAACTTCAATCACTCAATGAATTAATAATAGGCAGACACCTAAACACACATCACCCCACATGGCTACATACATAAGCTGAGCATCAAGACAAAAGTCTGAGACCCATTCCCCAACCTGAACATAATAAACTCCAGTGAAATCCCCACAACAACCTCCCCAATGCAAACAACAAGCACCATTCCCTGATATCTAAGAGCTTAGCCTCACTCTATCCACAGGCAATGAAAATAATCTTACTTACCTCTGACAACTTTCCAATAAATATTACTGTTGAATTTACAGAAAAAATTAAACCCACACACAATAACACCCTTAAAACTAGTACAAACCAAAATGGCCCTATTACAGAAATAGAAAATCACTTAGAAAACTCTGACATGGCTTAGTTCCTATCCATAGAAAAAACAGAAAGCTCACAAACTGTGCCAAAAGAAAAAATTTACAGAGCAGACAATAAGAATATCCTTTTGTGCTGTATCATCCTTTTATCCATTCAAAATTCCCCCTGTTCAAATCTATTCTGAATCAAACCACACACCCAAATCATACATACATATACCAAGGGCTTTTCCCCCCTTACAAGGGAGGTAGCCAAAGTCAAAAGGCATAATTCCACTCCCATTCACTACCCCTCCTTCCCTCTCATCTTGGCTCCTCATGGATGATGGGTCATCCCTGCATCTCGCCCATTGTCCTGGGTCAGAAACAATGCAGCAAGACAGCTCATCCACAGCAAGGTTGTTTCATTTAATCAGCGATGCCCCCTCTCTGTCCCCTCTTACAGAAGATCAGAAGACAGGGAGAAATCCCTACAGGATGCATCAAAATATCACTCACACATAACCACCCCCTAACTCCCCGACCCTTATCCCCTATCCACTACTTTCTTTGCATTACAGTATCATCCATACACAATTATTCTCCACTCACCCCTATCTTCTGCCTTCTCCCTTCATAAACAGACATCCCCCGTCTTGCTCAACACCCCTTTCACTCCATCCATTCATCTCATCCTCAGTCACCCACTCATGTTCACTCCGTCCACCTCAGCCTTCCAGACTTCTTCAAGAACACCCAAATCATACAAAACTAACACCCATATACACTTTCCATCTTAGCACTTTATGGATGAAGGGTTATCTCTGTCTCCTGCCATGCTGCTTGGGTCAAGGGTAGTGCTTGTATCCTATGATTAGCTTTGCTTTCTGTTGTCTGAATCCTCTACTTGAAACTATTCCAAATACATTAAGTTTCTAGTTTATCTTCCTTGTTATCTCCAGCTAAACCTATATAACTCACTTGCTGAAGGCAAAGGTCACAACAGCGCTGACAATTTTAAATTTCTAAACACACAATTCACATCACTTGTGAAATATGCAATTCCCTGTATTTTATATTCTAAAATCATCAAATATGGCAGGTGTGACAGCATATAATATTAGTTTCAAGGTCGATTCTTTGTTGTCAAGAGTCAAGCGGTGACCTCACTAGATGAATATTAGTGTGGCTCTTCCATGTCTTAATATCTTTATAACATGTCCTACAACAATCTCAATACCTTGAGTCCCATTTCTACTCTGCACATATTTAAGTTCTGTAATGAGGAACAAATAGAAATATGTTAAGAAGTTACAATACCAAAATACAATAAACATGTGTTACCAACTTACCTCCTGTGTCATCAGGTTGTGGGCGCCCTGCATTCTTACACATTGTGATAAGCTGTGCTATGAAGAGTCTGGAGAAATGAATGTAGTTCGTTGGCTCGGAGCTTAAAGATAGAATGTGTCTTACCCTAGGCCCCAAGGTTTGCTGGAATGACCACCCTGGATTCATATGACGTGTCTCCCATAACCGAATTATCTGCAAGCAATAGAATATAGTAGAATAACACTACACAATTATTATCATTACACTGGCAGTCTTTCAATCAATCATTAGCTTAGATCTTTCTTGCAGATGACTCATGTTTCCCAGGTAACCAGCAACAACCACCCAACTGGCCCACAAGTTACTCATGGTAAAAATATTGTGTTGTCTGGATATACATTGGGTGGGGTAGTGCAAGATAAGATGTTTAGTGTCTGAGGCAGTTTGTTTCTATGGCCAGGCCTAATTTGTGCAAATATTGTTTTACCGCTGGATATTAACCTGAATATGGTCATACTAGTGTGATTCTTGTTTCTCTAGAAGGGTTTAATGGAGTTGGGTGTTTGGAAGTCAGTTTTGTAATGCTTCTTTAGTGAATGTGTTGTGTGGTACAGGTAGGTTGTTGTAGATGTTTGAGTAGTATGCTGTGGGTGTAATTTTTTCTTTTTTAAATTCAGTTGGCTGCACTTGTGTGATGTAATGGGTTGGGTGAGTAGGGTCGAGTGTTCTTGCATAGAATTGTGTACCAGTCGTTTTCATGTGACATTTTATGAGGAGGATTTTGGTTTCTATGTGCAGTTGTTCTACTGGGGGAGTTTTGCTTTATTGTTGGGTGTTTCTTTGTTTTACTAAATATTGGAAACCATATTGTGGAAGCATAGCTGAATGTGGTTCTTAAAAAGTTGAAGTTGGGACTACTTTGCAGACCAAGAGTCATGCATCTCTAGGAGGAGGTGACTGAACTGACAGGTTCTGAAAATGGGCAGCTGGAAAACAGTTCTGTCATCCATTTAGCAGGACTACCTCTAGCACATACCCATTACTGGTCAAAGATGAGAATTTACCTTGTCAACAATACACACATACATATAACAATAACAATGGCTATTTCCCCCTTACAAGAGAGGAAGCCAAAAACAAAGGTATAAAATCTACTCCCACTAATACTCAAAAAAATATACATTACCTACCTCATACAAAGAATCCCGTTGTTTCCTGAAGATGTGAAAGTGGGCAGCTGAAGGGAAATTATTTTTGTTGTCTGTCTCAGACTGAAATGACACACTCCCAATAGGGGACTGGGGGGCAGCATTCTGAACTTCCTGGGGAACAGCTTTGTCTACCCACTCCTGCAGATCCTTTCGAAGCTGTGGGGTGAAGGTTTGAATGCGAGGATTCTCTGCAAGCAATCGCAAAGTTCCTTTGTCTAACAACTTTAAAAGTTCTACAATTGCTTCCAGAACATGGCATGAAAAATAAATAGCATTGTGGTGAGAGTCTATACATGAGAACTCTTGTGTATTGTTCTTAAGAACATCAGCAGATTCATAAGGCACTCTCAGTGTCAAAAGCTGAAGAATGTAATACAATTCAGCCATGACATTTGGGACCATGTTGCAGATAATGAGCATGGCATAAGTTTCTACGAGGCAGTCAAGCATGTCTTTGGACGTAACATAAAAGGGTGAGGGCTCAGTCAACTCCCCAACCAGCCCACCTACTCTGTCTGTATTCTTTTTTGGTGTGGCTAATTTTGAAGGTGATTCACGGCCTATTTTGTTTGAAGGTTGTAAACCCAGAGATTCTTGCTGTTTTTGTCTCTCCATCTTCAACAGTTCACGTTCTTCCTCCAGTGTTCGGTTTTCCTTCTCCTGACTTGAGAGGAAAGGACTAAGAGGTTTGGACAATTCTAAAGGGACCCCAAAGACACCTGGCGTCTCTTGGTTGAAAGGTGAGGGCGTGACGGTGGGTGGTGCATGAGATAAAATACGAGTAGGATTGATGCGACGCTTTGGCTGTTTTGCTTGGGAAGCCGAAGATGCCATTGATGGAAAAGCTTCCTCATCACAAATATCTAAAATGCCACAACCTTTATTCTGGTCAAGTTTTGACTGTTCTCTATGTGATGACCCAACTTTTAAGATACCAACACCCTGATTTTTCTTCTTGCCCTTTTTTACCTCAGGTGTTATGTAGTCACCTAGGCACAAACGCTGTTCACTGTGTTTTACCTCAAAGGAACGATTACTAATTGAGGATTCTGGTTGGCGGTATTTGCCTCCACTGCCAGTCCTGTCATATGCAGGGAAAGAATTTGGTGGACTTGTAAAGAAGTTAACATGCTTTGGTGTCGAGGTAGCTATTCGAGTAGACTGCTTCTTATTGCCCTTCACAACTGGTGCAGAATCTGGTACTTGTCTCTGGTTTCGCTTAATCTGAATGGAGAGAGAATCACTGCCATCTTGCAACAATGCATCAAGCTCAGAAGGTTGATCACACTTGGACCGGTTCGCTAAATCCTGTGAAAAGAAATGTATAATGTTAGAAGAGACATACAAAAAAAAAAAAAAAAAAAAAAAAAAAAAAAAATCTATAAGGTAGAAAATGAAGAGCCTAAGAGTCAGAATAGCTAAAGGACATTTGTTATCCCTTTCCATGAAAATTTTCTTGGAGATGCTAAAGTTGTGAAGAAATTGAATGTAAAAGTCTATTTATATGCATGCATGCATACATACATACATATACCAGGGCTTTTTCCCCCTTACAAGGGGGGTAGCCAAAAAGAAAAAGGCATAAAATCATTCCCACCCATTCCATCCCTGAATACACTCCACACCCCTCCACCCTTCCTCTTATCTTAGTACCTCCTGAATGACGGGTCATCCCTGCACCTTGTCCACTGCCCTGGGTCAGAAGCAGTGTCGCAAGACAAAGCACATCCACAGCAAGGCCGCTTCATTAAATCGGCGACCCCCCCCCCTCTCCGTCCCCCCATTGCATAAAATGAGAGGACGGGGAGAAATCCCTTCAGGCTGCGTCAAATTTTGCTCACACATACTACCTCACCCCCCATCCACCCGCCCATTCCACCTCATGCAATCACAACATCATCCATATACAACCATTCTCCATTCACCCGTCTTCTGTCCTCTCCCGTCCTTCCTCAACAGACATTCCCCTCTTCCCCAAAGCCCCCTTCACCCCATCCATCCACCTCATCCTAGGACGTCCCCTCATCTTCACTCCCTCCACATCTGCCTTCCACACCTCTTTTACTAGTCTTTCTTCACTCATTCTTTCCATGTGTCCAAACCATCCTAATATTCTTTCATCAACCCTATCTCCCAGCTCCTTTTCCACCCCTGTTCTCCTCCTCACCTCCTCATTTCTCACTCTATCTAGCCTAGTAACCCCCATCATACTTCTCAGACACCTCATCTCAAACACATTCAAACTCCTTCTCTCTTCTTCTCTTATGTTCCATGTTTCTGCCCCATACAATGCTGTTGGCACAATCACTTCTTCATACAGTCTCCTCTTAGCATCCATTCCCAAATGTCTATTCCTCATTACACTCTTTAATCCACCAAGGCATTTACTCGCTTCTCTCAATCTACATACATACATATATATATATATACTAAAGGCTTTTTTCCCCTTACAGGAGGACACAGCACATCCATAGCAAGGCCACTTCATTTAATGAGCAACCCACCCTCTGTCCCCTTATGGAGAAAGAGAAGATGGGGAGAAATCCCTTCAGGCTGCGTCAAAATATCATTCACACATAATCACTTCCTAACCCCCCATCACCCATTCCCTTCCATGCATCACAGCATCATCCATATACAACCATTCTCCACTCTATCTATATACCAAGGAGTTTTTCCACCTTACAAGAGAGGCAGCCAAAGTCAAAAGGCATATACCCACTCCCACCCATTTCATTTCCATCCACTACTTTTCCTCACTCTCATGTTAGCTCCTCATGGATGATGGGTCATCCCTGTATCCTGCCCACTGCCCTGGGTCAGAAGCAATGAAGCAAGACACAGGACATCCACAGCAAAACTGCTTCACTTAATATATATTAATCAAAGGAATGAATATGCAAAAATATACAGGGAAGAAAAAAGAAACTATGAAAAAGACATAATAGAAAAATGTAAGGATCAGCCAAAACTATTCTAGATATGTGAATGGTAAACTAAAAAATAAAAAGGAAATGGTGAAATTGCACTAAGGGAATAGGGAATACACTGAAGATACAGAAATGGCTGAGGTCATGATCAAACACTTCAAGTTGGTTTTCACTAGAGAAAATGTACAACCGGGATGAAGGGAGAGAAGTGAAATCCCCCCTATAAGGGAAATAACAGTAACACAGAGAGAAATAATGGACCAAATAATGAACCTTGATGTCAGGAAATCACATGGCCCGCATGGAATCACAAACTGGATATTAAAAGAATGTAAAGAAGAACTAATAGACAAAATATATAACATTGTAAGTTGCTCACTCAAAAGAAGGAAAAATACCAGAAGACTGGAAAAATGCTGATAATGTATGAATATATAAAAGAGAAAACAAGAAATACCCACCAAATTATAGACCAGCTTCCCTTACAAGCACGGTAGCCAAAAATTGTGAAAAAGTTATAAAAAAAAAAATAGATGGATAAAACATCTGGAGAACAATATACTAAATCTGAGACAATTCGGATTTAGACAGGTAAGATCATGTGCCACAAATATGATCTGATTATACTCAAGACTACTAGATATATTACAGGAAAGGGACAGATGGACTAACTGTGCTTTCCTAAATCTACAAAAAGCTTTTGACAAAGTCCCACACAAAAAACTATTATGAAAACTGGAAACCATAGGAGGGATGCAAGGTAAACTATTAAAATGGTTGGAGGACTTTTTGCATGGAAGAAAAATGAGAGTAGTGCTTCAAGATAAGAGGTCTACTTGAGAAGAGGTGATTAGTGGAGTTCCACAAGGATCAGTATTGGCTTTCATAATGTTTGCTATTTATGTGAATGACATGGATGAGGATGTAGAATGTTACATGAGTTTCTTTACAGATGATGCAAAACTGTTAAAGTGAGTACTGAAGCGGACTGTGATTCACTGCTGAGAGATCTGAACATGGTTTGGGAATGGAGTCAGAGGTGGGAAGTGGACTTCAACATTAAGAAATGTAGCATAATGGAATTTGGAAAAAGTAAAAAAGGATATTTGAACAATATAAAATTGGTGCAAAGGAAGTAAAGAAAGTGGGATCTGAAAAAGACCCAGCCGTAATCATCACAAAGGATATGTCCCCTGACAAATTGATAAACAAAATTGTTGGTGAAACCTATAACTTGCTAAGATCAATAATAACTGGATGAAGAAATGGTAAAGAAAATACTAGTTACACTGATAAGGCCAAAATTGGAGTATGCAGCAACACTATGGTCACCCAGTACTAAAAAGAATATAAGGAAAATTGAGAGAATCCAGAGAGCAACTATGAAGATGGCCCCAACACTATCAAAACTGTCATATGAAGACAGATTGTCAAAACTAGAATTACCAACTCTGGAACAAAGGAGAGAAAGAGGTGACTTGTTGACCATCTACAGAATTATGAGAGGTATAGATGTCCTTGATTGAGACGACTTTCTAAACTGGAATGAGAGACGCACAAGAGGACATGGAAGGAAGCTCAAAAAGGGCAGTTATAGAAGAGACCTGAAAAAGAACAGCTTTCCCCACAGAGTGGTGGATGTATGGAACATACTAGATGAAACAATAGTGTGTGCAAAAACAATACACGAATTTAAAAGCAAATTAGACACGGCAAAATACAGAGACAGGACACCACGAGCATAGCTCCCCTTCCTGCAAGATACAGCTAGGTAAATACATACATACACACACACACACACACACTGTAAAAAAATCAAATTCTGTACTCTTACAGTTCACCTAAAGGCAGTAGTTGATGATGTGGAATGGCAGTGATGATTCCAAATGTGAAAACAATTCAAAATATTATGTGACAAGAATAAAAATCAAGGTTACTAAAGATTTAAAACAAATACCTGGGTAGACGAATCAGTAAAATGAAGAGTTTTTGCACGGGAAGGTAGAGCTTTTCTTGACTTGGATGTGCGGTTCACTTTGTGTTTGCTGGGAGATACATACTTGCAGACACTGCCAGAACTTGAAGCCTTGTTTGGAGTCAATCCAGTCTGCATACCAGTCTGAAGGAAGCTAATAACCAAACAAGAAAAATTATGAAAATTCATCATACTGAAATAAATCAATACATCTTCTTAATTGCCTTGAGTTTCACTGACCAGAAAACCACAACCCTACAGCAGTCAGCAACATTCCTTGTGCTCTTCCATAGATTCTCACTGAGAAGAAAGCTTAGACTGTTGTTTGTTTTGCATTATTGTGAATCTGTTTTTTTATCACCAGGTGTTAGGAGGATGAGCATAGGCACAGTCACCGGCTGTCAGCTCTCATTATGTGACAAAAAATGGAGGAAAAATACTGGGTAGTTGAAAGTGATGATGAAATTTTGGATCCCATCCAGAGATTAAGCCAATGCCAGTTCTTAAGTTTCTGTGAGACTGATATTGGGGTTAGGTGGTGGTGGTCCAGTGAAGCATTGAGCTTGGTTTGTCTTGAAGATTGTGTTTTGTGATCCAGATGTGAATACATATTTGTGTGATACAGGTGGTAGGTTGTTCTATATGTGTGTGTTGTATGCAGCTATTTTTTGTTACATTCTGCTGGTTGTGCATGTGTAATGTAATGAGATGGGTGAGGGGCTGAAGGTTCTAAAATAGAACTATGTACCTATCAGTTCTATATGATGTATTATATGGTGAATTTTGGTTTCTGTTTTGTATGGTTTGTGAATTGTGCATGTTTTACTCATTATTCAAAACCAAGCTGTGGCAAAATATTATGTTCCCATAAATGAATACACAGTTAGTTACTGTAAAATATTTGCCTTACCCACTAGTTTGGTCCCGCAAAAAGTTGAGGAAGACCGGGATGAATTCGACTCTAAATGCATCCATGTCAGAGTGTATGTTTGGCTGTAGGAAGAAAAATAGAAAAAATAGCCATATCAAAGAAAGACCTTTACAATGACAATGCTTATTTATATACTCAAAGATCATAAAATGGAAAAACATAATTACTTTCACCTTGCATAAAGTTCTCATATACCTACACATTAACCAAAGCCATTTTTATCTATGAAAAAATGGGGTTGACATACTATTGTAATTTATATGAATTTGTAAACACAATCCCACAAAGTAATCTTTCCTTTAAATTTCTAGTTACAAGTACTAACTAAACTTTAAAATCTTCAATACACATTCCAGATTTGTACAAAAGAAATCTGATCTGCTGCAAAAAACCTACATGCCAACAAAAAACAGACTTCAAATACATTACAAATAAACAGAGCTGCAACAATTTCAACATATACACAGCACTTATACAGGAAAGCAAACTACCACTGTGAAACATACAACCCTCATTCACCACTATCAGTGTGGACAAAACTCACCACAAAAGTAGGCTCATAACAATAAACCCTTCTCCAACAAGGGAAATTAAATCCCTGCCATATATCACAGCAGAAATACTCATTATCCATACAGAGAAAAAAAAATACAAATATCTACATTAGACGCAGAGTACCTCATTCTACAATGTCCAACACTAAAAATCCCAAGACAACAACATGGCATTTCTTCCCTGCTGGTAGCAGTATGTATACTGCAAGCAGGATCTTGAATAATGGATTGACTGACTGATCTAAGGTGAGGCTTCCAGTACACTATTCTTAAACCAATGTTCTAGTTTAAGTAATCTTGGGTGTTTTTAGCCATCATTTTGTAGTTACTATGTTATAATTGTCAAGTTTTCTGCATAGGTGAGTGTTTTGGTGCTGAGAGATCTTTGTGAGGAGGTTGAATGGCATTGGTGAGAGTATTGCTTCTTAGGGGATCCTACTGGTCTTTTGATCCCAGAAACTTGGTTATTTTGGGTTACTTTGCACTATCTACAAGCTAAACTTGGTGGCCTGTTGTTGTTGTTGTGGATAAATGTCTCTAAGATATTTTTTGATAGCATATGTCTAAGAAATTTATAAAATGCTGCCATTGTTTCTGGAGGTGCTTTCTTGTTGAATCCTTCTGACATGAGCTACACAAAACAACGCATTAAGAATAACAACTGGATGCATTATAACCACTTCAATGGAATCCCTGCATACACAAACCAAAATCCTCCCCAAAGAGCAGTACATGAAAATGATAGGCACATAGTCCTATGCAAGAGCACTCAATTCCACATATCTATCCCATCATAAAATGCATGATCAACTCGATACAACTAAACTATAACATAGCATACTACTCAAAGTTATAACAAGCTACAGATTATATCTTATTTCTTTTTTAATGTACCAGAGAGAAAATGGTAGAATACCAATACAGACTGACTGGCTATGGAAACAAACTATCCCTGATGGAATCACTACATAAGATAAAGAACACATTGAAGAGAGGTCATGGAAGTAAATTAACAAAGACCACATTTCAAAAGGATTTGAAGAAATAGTTTTCCATGTGGATGTATAAATATGTGGAATAGCTTAGAAGATGATATAGCCAAGGCTCAAACAATACATGAGTTATCTAAATATAATTAGAAATCAAAGATATAGATTAAGTTGGAACTGTACATGAATTTGAGTCTAGGTATTTTAGAAAATTAAAGAATAAGAGATAAGACCCAACAAGTACTGCTCCTTTCTAGTATACTACAATTAGGTAAATATAATTAGGAAAATACATCTTGCACTGCCCTACTTTAGCCTTACCCACACAACATATGTTTTTCCTGAATGAGTTGTGGTCCAATAGACCAATCCTTTGGCTGTTGCCAGTTACCTGGGAGCCATAAATAACTTAAAGGAGACCTGGGACAAATTATTTATTTTTTTGAATAATTGATCATTGTTCATCAACTGTATTTTTTCAAATTCCCTAATCTTGAGTGTTGCTTCCACAGGCCTGTTTATTTGACCACACATATCTGTGCTATGGATAACTCAATATACCTATGCATTTCACACTATCCTTCTCTTGCCTATGAAAGCTATATTACCCTACACTTATGCCACCTACATACAGCCTACTAAAAAAAATTACAGCATCAAAATCACATAAATTTATGCTGAATAGCATACATTACTGCATTGATGATTGTATGCTTATGTCATGAGTTTCCCGAATTACTTTTTTCCCCAAATACATGTATGGATAAACGGTATGCAGCGCTGGACCACCACAATTGTGTGGAAGGGCCTCAAGATATCGCCTAGTAAACCAAACAAGTAAGTAAACCAAGTAACAATTCAAATTTTATTTCACAGCTGATCCGTGAATGTCAGACTGTTAGCATCATCTTCTATCTTAGACTACTCATCCCTTACCACATTTCTCCCATCCAGCCAAGACATAATGTCACATGGTGAGATAACTCCTTCTGTGAGTAGGTTTATCACTGCTGCCATACTTGAAGTCCTGCTGATTTCATTTATCCAAGATTCTCTGGCAATCAAACAAGTGACCCATTTGTAGCGCAATGTTTACATCATGCTCTCGAAAACTGATGCTAAAGTAACGTAAGTACAGTACATCATGTGTATGTTTGATAGTACTGCCATCTATTGTCGTAAGCAAAAACTAAATTTAGAAAATGAGAAGTAATGAACAAATTTGAAATTTACGTTTAATTTCTATACATAAACCAGTTAGTAGTTGTTGTATATTACGCATCTTATAAGTCTGTTTGATTTCAGTGGAGAGACAGGTAAATTCGATAGCTTGTTTTCAAAATATATGATTATTTCAAGATTTCTACAAATAGGCTGGATGGTTACCAAGAGATCTAATGACAGGCAACTGACACCGGAAGAAAAAACCAAGGATATTTACAAAATTATATAATATTTTTGTGTTTTTACTACAGAGTAAAGAACTATGATACATTCCTCACTACCAGTCGCATTGGCAGAAATGGACAAGTTTATCAAAATCATATCAGTAATCAACATTCAAATTAGTTTCCATCGCATTGTATAGATGGCAATATTTAGTTGTTCAATATTTTTACGCAATCACTTTCTTATCTTTGTAGTTAGTATTTGGTAAACAAACATGGCTCAAAGTAGCGATGTAAGTGAGAAACGTCCACAATTTGGAGCACGTTTT
The DNA here is from genome assembly GCF_046742065.1 of Oratosquilla oratoria. Taxonomy (NCBI): domain Eukaryota; kingdom Metazoa; phylum Arthropoda; class Malacostraca; order Stomatopoda; family Squillidae; genus Oratosquilla; species Oratosquilla oratoria. The sequence continues at coordinate 59,747,749 of NC_134778.1, read as the reverse complement.
TTGGAAGACAAAAGTGAAGTTTTTCGACACAATGCTTGGTAAGTTTTCTTGGGTTATTCGTATCTAAAATGAAAATTAAATATTGTGATCCTTTGCTAGTGACCCTTTCACCCTATCACATAGAGCTGTAGTTCTTGGGCTGTCGGACTACCTGAGTGCTTAAATGCTTTTTTGTGTTATCCTCGGCATTTGTAATTGTTATTTCGAACAATGTGTTCCTCTCATTATCTGCACTTCATGTATATTGATTCAATGACAAATGAAATTATTATTATTATTATCATGTCCTACGCTGCTGGGAGTACAGGCATAGTTTTTGCAGTCTGTCCCAGTAAATGAGGTCCTTCATGTCTTGAATTTTCCTGGTGAAGACATCTGTACTGCCTCTAGCTACTGTATGTCTCCTCTCATATGGAGTGACCATAACCGGCTGGAATAATCTAGCAGTGGTTGTACCAGGGCCCTCCATATAGTCAGCAATGTCTTTGGTTCTCTGCTGGTGAGGGTCCTCAGCACCCAATCAGTCATTATCCTGGCCTTCTTGGATGACTCTGTGGTGCTGGAATGAGCAGTCCTCGCCTAGGTACACCCTCAGGCATTTGAAGTGGGTTGTGGCTGCAATTTCTTGCCCCCCTTCTGCATACACTGTATGCCACACCACCAGCATAAAGGAAGTGTCTTGCCTCTAACAAGACTTGGATGCTGTGTATGCTTGGGCAGCTAAAAGCAATATGCACTTCAACGAGAAAAAAATGATGAAATTATGAGGCATGAACACAGCCATAAAATAAAAGATACAACAACACTGTATGATACAGTGTTGTTGTATCTTTTATTTTATGGCTGTGTCCATGCCTCATAATTTCATCATTTTTTTCTCGTTGAAGTGCATATTGCTTTTAGCTGCCCAAGTATACACAGCATCCAAGTCTTGTTAGAGGCAAGACACTTCCTTTATGCTGGTGGTGTGGCAATTCATGGTAGTGTTGTTGGCAAATGTTATAAGGAATGAGTCACTCTCTCACTGGCATCCTCCTTCAGAGCTACTTGATCTGGTATGTTATTAGAGGGTCTACATCTTTTGGTGTAGCCCAGTACTGGGGGCTCATCTGGCATAGATTTTAGGAACTTGTCTATTGGGCAACCAGTTATGTTCCTCAAATTTTTGGAGAGCACATTAAAGATTCTAGGCTCATTATGTACCAGATTATTCACCAGCAGGTTCTTGACTCTTGCTGGGGCTTTGGATGGTATACTTCTTCTGGCACACTCGCGTCCTGTTCTCTCATTGTATATGAGCTGCAGGAGTCCTGAGGTTGTTGGGTGTGTCACTTTTTGCTCCAGGACCTTCCAGATACAGATGGCCCTGTATCTGTTCCATCTCCTTTGCTGTGAGTATAGCCCCAGCTCCTTCAAGCAGTCCCAGTAGTCAAGGTCCCTCAGACCTGCTATTTGTTTGGTATAGAACCTCTGCAAAGCCTCTAGTTGTAGAATGTCACTCCTAATGTGAGGTGACTACAGCTGGCTGTACTAGGGCCTTCCACAGGGTTAGCATTACTTGTGGCTCCCTTGTGATAAAGGTTGATATCCTTTATTTGAATGGTATATAAAACAGTGAGGTAATAGAATGTTGTTTAGCCTTGTTGAGCCTTGATTAATTTCAGAACTAATCCTGACATCATTCACTATTTTTTTTTTTACTCGATGGTATCAGAAAGCTCATGATTATGGCTATACTCCTGATATTTCTGTTTGCTTATGGCCCAAACCCTGACACTGAAAACACTATACTATATAAGGTATACAAACATTGCATACCTTATAAGGTATACAATATGTCATCTTTATCAGGTGTCAACAACCAGTGTTTCCAGGTAACACCACCAACACACTGGCAGGAGAATGGACCCTCAAAGGCACAGCAGCCTTTCAGAGGTACAACCTTCCCAACCAGAAACACAGAACTGCAAACAACTCCAATCTCTAATGAGAAATATAGCCGTGAGAGGCTAGTACCTGATCTCTAGAAGAGGTTCGTGATTATCTTATTCTTTCACAACACTTAAACTTCTTTCTATCTTATACTCTTGTCATTTTCCTGATAAAGAGAAGTGCATACTAGCACATAGTTCCCCCTGTGTACTGCACTCTGACAACATAGAAACAAATTTAGACCTCAACACATGTCATAGATATACAAGTCCCGTGAAATATACTCGCACATCCCTCCAATGGAACAACTGCCTTCCTGGTATCCACCTAGAAAGTACCACACTCACCATAAGTCATTCAAAGAAGACTTTGTGTTATTGCCTGGGTAGGGATAGAGTGGGGCAATGTAGGATGTGTTCACTGTCTTATGTGTAGTGATTGCACCTGGGGCAATTTGCCTCTGTGACCAGGCCTCTTCTGTATTGGTATTATTTTAAGTTGAATAATGACCAGAATGCAGTCATGTTAGTGTACACCTTGTTTGTTGTGGGAGGGATTTATCTGTAGGGCTTAATGTCTGGAAGGGTTTGATGCAGTCAGAACATGCAGTTTATTCTCCATAAGGAGCTGAGAGTAAAATACACCCACAACAGAATATAAATAGATTCAAAAGAAATTGTGATAAAATGAAGATTCTGTAAATGTAAGGGAGTAGAATGAGTACAGGGTGCCAAAAGTATGTGACATATTGTGAGCGTCAAGAAAGGTTTTTCACAGTTAACCAGGATACCAATGGAACCTAAAGTGAATTTGAACATGGCAACTTGTGATATTTATCAGTTACTAAAAGAAGCTTCATAAATGAAACAGATGTCATACCAGTAATAATTCTGTATATGCTTGCCTTGGCCCCCACATTAATCTCTTCGATACGATGACACCTACGTAGTCATCATGAGGTGCGAGTGGGTAAACAAGGATGCTGGCATCATCGTTTTGATTATATTCATTCTGTAGTTGTAGCTGAATAACCCTCAAATTCTATGAACTGGTTTGACCATGTTTTCTTTATATACTGTATTACTCAGAGTGAAAGAGAACAAGTAATACAGCAATGAGTTTATATTTTATAATGCAAGTAGTGTGATGCATTGTACATCAGGCAATGCTGCGCATGAGAATTTGACTCATATTGAAGAGATTAAAGAGAAAAATAATTATTTCCACTTTTTTTTAATTGTCGGAGTAATCTTTGAAACATACATAGTTTTTATATATTTTCATTAGTTTAAATGTAGTACAAAAATTATTTGTTTATTACATTTCAGGATCAAGGGGAGTACTAAGGGCAATTTTTAATCAAAAGCATAATTTTAGAAACGCAACAAAATTAGGAAATATATTGAGCTTCAGTGATGAGGCAAAGTACAGAAACAGGCTCAGACGAGCAAATAGACCACTTACTGATATGTCTCAAGTATTTACACACAATAACTGGTAAGAAAAATTACTAGCAGTCAGGTTCTTAATTTTATGGCACTAGATTAAGTGGAATATAACTTACCTTTAAGAATTGTAGAATGTTAGGATAATGTAGAATAACTTGCTATTAGTAAATTTTTTCTTTGTATTAATATGAAATTAAATTGCCAAAAGATATACATAAAAATTAATTTGAGGTCTTATGTACAAAAGTTAAAGATATAAAAATTGGGAAGAATACACCTGGGAAGTCATGTCTCTTTACTTGCCCACTTATGCCACCCCAAACTTTCCTTGAGCAAACTCCCAACCTTTCCCATTCACAACAGCTCCCTGCAGGATCAATGACTTGCTCCAATGATGAGTTCTCTCATATCTCTGCCTCTTTCTTTGTGTTGAAAGTTATTTTTTATGGAGATAATCATGTGAGAGAGATCAACACTAGGGAAGTATGCCACACGCCCATATAGCATGAATTGACATTCATGAATTATGTTGGTAATAGGTCCTTACTGGGTCTCACAGAGGAATCACTGCTTTGATACATACCAGTGAGACCCCATAATACTCTGAAGGCTCTTGGTTCCAAAGATCTTAAGATAATCTTCAAGTCTGCATTCATTGTAGTATACTACATGTCTCTCTGCTGTACAGCAGGCCATGGTAGTCCTGTGAAGGACTTTCTGACATGACTCACTATTTTTATACACTACACCACCAAAGCATTTAAAGATTTCCTAGACCTTAATGTCCTTCCCATCCAGGGACACTGTATTGTGTCAAGCTATACCAAAGCAATGCTAGCCTGTCACTGAAACAGTGCCAACACTGAATCAGGTTGTAACAAGCACCAAATGCTTCAGATGTAGTCACCACATTAAGACACAGAACATCTTGTACACTTCCCAACAATTCAGACAACACAAGTCTTCTCTGAGTAACCTATTGTCCAACCCAATGGCTATGACCAGATTCCTTCAGGCCACCAGTCTCCTGCAAGAGATATGTTGATTATTTAGTGATCTGTGTGGTTATGTGAGTAATAACAGACTGTATTAGACAACAGCCACTGACCAGTTACTTGCAGAAACCATAATATGACCCACTGAACAACATGCAAAATTGTTAGGATTACAATTTTATGCTAGAACTTATGAGTCCTCATACCCAATCATAGAGCCAATCAATCCAATGCTTCAGAATTTCTTGAAGAGACCCATAGAGTCTCAAACCACAGAATAAGAAAAAATCCCACAACCTTCTACTCACAAATACAGTATAGTATGACCCTTCCTAGGTTCCTCAGAACCTTTTAAAAATAAAATTTGCTGGTGTATTTTAATTTCTTATTGTGGAGAAATTGGAGCATTTGAACTATGGATCCAGGATGCAAATAATAAAAAATATTAAAATTCTTCTGTACAGGGACAATGTGGAGTGGGATGAAGAGCAGGAGAACCATGCCAAGGAAATGGTTGCCAGAAACTCAGATATTATAATGACAAATGAAGATATACTTAAGCTTGAGGAGGAAGCAGGATCACAGTGGGATGCATTTTATGGAATTCATCAAAACAAGTAAGATGATCAGATGATTTGTTCTTTTCTGAAGGAAGAAAATATTAACATTATTATTTTTTTAATATTTGTCTTACAAAACAGATGTAACAGTAGAAATAATCACCACAAATACGAATAAAGGAAAAAAAATATATGCACCACTAACCATGCCAACACTCCAGGGATACAAACAACTTAACAACATATATACAAGCAACACATCCAGTTATCTAATCAGAGACAACAAATTTCAAGACCAAGTACCAAATCTAAATATACTAAGTTCGAGTGAGCTTCTCACAAGACAACCTCTCCAACACAACAAACAAGTAACTTCCTCAGACAATACAATGTGCAGGGACCAACAGTGGGTACTTGTAAGTGGTGATCCTACAGGGTGAACATCTGAGAGAATCATCTTCCTTCAGCCATCTTCAAATCCCATCAAAATACTCATTTCCACAAGGAGTTGCAGTCCTGAAGGGCTGACACTTGTGAGAGGAGAAAGCTGAAAGTAACTGGGTAAATGTAAGGTGATGAAATACACAAGGAGTGATGATAATAGTAGGGTGAGAGGTGAGAGGATGGAAGAAGTGAGAATTTTAAGTATTTATGGTTGCAAACAACAGTGAATGGAAAAAATGAAGGTGAATTAAAAAGTAAAGGAGGCAGATAAGTGTCTGATAGGGGAGGGAGTGAAAAAAAGAGAGAAATGGGTATCTAGGTTTGAGTGCAAAGATATGTATGAGGGAGTGACATTGCCCCTGGTACTGTATGGGGATTTCATATTTGAGGGTGGCAGAAAGGAAGAAGCAGAACACATTTGAGATTAGATGTTTGAAAAGTATGGAGGATGTTACAAGGATGAAAACATGAGAAATGTGGAGGTAATGCAGAGAATGGGAGTGGAAAGAGTTGTCAGATAGAATTGAATGAGTAAGAAAAGATTGGTAACAAAGAACGTGGAAAGCAGAAGTGGATAGTAAACTTGAGAGGGAGACCAATATGTAGAGGGTTAGGATAAATAAGGCACTGGAGGTAGGAGGAATGTCTGTTGAGTAAAGAAGAGAGAATGCAAATATAAGAATGAATGGAGAATAGTTGTACATGAATGAAGAAATGAGATAGCCAGAGGGCTTTAGTGAATGAGAGTTTGCTTGCCATATAATAAAGCTGTAGGAGGAAACCATCTCCACCTCTTGGGGTTTACTGTTGTGCTGTAACTTGCTGCATTGCCTTTGATCCAAATTGTGTGGCAGGAGAACAGGACTGACCCTTCATATACCAGATGCTAAGATGGGAGAGGTGATGAATAGATTTTGGGTAGGTATATGCAATGATTTTGCCACCCCTGTAGATTGGAGAAAAGTTCCCTTTGGTATGGATATATGAAAAAAGTTATGTTAATTGCTGTTTCAAACTAGGACTAGGTTGATGAATACAAGAGAGAAAATTTGTATCGAAACAGTGAAAGTTAAATGCTTGAGGCTTATACAATGAACTATGAAATATAACAAAGTAAGGAATGATAAGATTCTTGAATTAACTGGAGTAAAGATGGACCTAGGAGAAAGAGTAGAACATACCAACCTTTGGTTGTATGGTTGTTTTAAAAAGTGGCTGAAGGCAAATATCCTCAAAAGATGCAGATTTGTCATGCAAGGAGTCAAAAGAGTTGGCTGGATTGGGTGAATGAAGCCATGAGAGCTCATTGTAAAGATGTCAAACAAGTGAAACTTTATCATTGACAGAGTTGGAGAAGAATGTATAAAGCCTATGCCATGAGAGGGGTTCAACATGGATGAAATGGCAGTATTGCCAGGGAAGAGACAATGTCTAATTTTCAAGGGATGAATGTGATAGGAAGTAGAATATTACTCTATTGTGCCTAGTCACCCTACATGGTATATAACACTGTAAAAATTGGAACAAAGGTATATTAGTATTATGCATCCTTTCTTCCAGTAGTAGTAAAATATATTTTTTTCAGATTCTTTAAAGATCGTCACTGGCTTTTCACAGAGTTCCCAGAATTAGCTCCCCAAGTGGCTGATAAGTTCCCAGTCAAAGTAAAACCAGATGGAACTCCACAAAATGAAACCTCACCTGTAATACTAGATAGAAGTCACTGCACTGAACTTAATGCTGAAAACACAGAAAAATATTCAGAAAGTAAGTGTCAGTACATTTGGCTTTTCATAGAACCATTAATCTTTGAGTCAGTCCATCAATCTGTTGCCCCAGGTTTCTCATAATTGAGACTTGTGGCCCCCAAGTAACTGGCCACAATCACCAGTTAAACCAATAAGTTGTTAAGAGAAGTACAAGTACCTGTTAATGGCATTGAGGAAGTGTGGTTCATATTTGCATTTTTCATTTATTATGATTTTGTGTGTGTGTGTATATGTATATATATATATGTGGAAAAAACACCAAGGAAAAAGATAAACTGATGACCAAGCGCTTTCGTCTATTCAGACATCCTCATGCATGAGGGTATGGAGAGGGGAGAGGTTGCTAATTAAGTGAGCTGGCCTCACTGTAGATGTGTTGTGTCTTGCTGCATTGCTTCTGACCCAGGGCAGTGGGTGGGATACAGGGATGACTTGTCATCCATGAGGAGCTAAGATGAGAGGGAAGAAAGGGTAATAGATGGGAGTGGGTACTTGCCTTTTGACTTTGCTATCTCCCTTGTATGGGGGAAAAACCCTTGGTATATAGATAGTATGTGTGTGTGTGTGTGTATATATATATATATATATATATATATATATATATATATATATATATGTATATGTATGTGTATGTATCCATCTCATTACTTGGTGAAGTTTGATAAACAAAATTATATCACAGCATTCCCAGGTAGCAAGAGCAAGTTCCGAATCCTGGAAGTTGGCTGTGGAGTTGGCAATACTATTTTCCCCATCCTTGAGACAAATAACAGTCCAGATTTATTTGTTTATGGCTGTGATTTTTCTCCTGTGGCTATTGATATAGTGAAACAGTCACCAGATTACAATCATGAAAGGTGAGCTTCATGTCAGTTATACTAGAATATTATGTCTTTTCCTGGTGGAGCTGAATCAGTACCTTAGATCATAGCATGCAACTCATTCTGAGTTACATTTTTATTTACCAGATGCCATGCATTTGTCTGTGATGTGACAAAGGAAGACTGGGGTTGTGTTTTCCCAGAGGAAAGTTTAGACATCATCGTGTGTATTTTTGTCCTGTCAGCCATAGACCCTGAGAGGCAAGTGGTTAAATCTTTTCTTTTTACTTGTACCATAATTTTCCATGAGGGAAGAATGAATGAGGAAAGATCAGTAAAGAAGCAGAAGATGATGGAGTCAGTTACCATCATGTGGGAGACATCCAAATTTAGAAAGTAAATATGGATTCTTGTTCATTGCTCTTAATTGCAGACTTTCACATGTGGTAGAAAAAATGGCTCTCTACCTCAAGCCGGGTGGGAAGCTTCTCTTTCGGGACTATGGGCGATATGACTTGGCACAACTCCGCTTCAAGAAAGGAAGATGCTTAAGAGAAAACTTTTATGCACGTGGAGATGGAACCAGATGTTACTTCTTTACTCAGGGTATGATGGAAATGTCCAAAATACAAAATATATGTAAATATGTATTTATATGCATCAATACTGAAGTGAAATTGGTTCTTTTGTAGATATCATTCTTATTCTCTGATTACAGCATTTTATATCATTAATGTTTGCCATTTCTTACAGAGGAGGTCAGGACTTTGATGACAAAGGCAGGATTAGAAGAGGAACAGAATCTGGTAGACCGAAGGCTTCAAGTCAACCGAGGCAAACAGATCAAGATGTATCGTGTCTGGATACAGGCCAAGTACAGGAAACCAGTAACTTGATTCGGAACTGAAGGATTTAGTGATCAAGATTTTTTTATTTTTTTTTTTATGACTATGGTATGTTTTATATCAAGAATGTAAAGTATGGAAAATGTGTAACTTAGCAATATGTAAGACAAGCTTGTAACATGAGATGTCATTTATTATGAATCAGAAAATCCTTGAGTATGTTGACTTGAAATATAGAAACCTGAATTCACTTGTCACAGAGAAAACTGAATATTGGAAATGTAGTGTCAAGAATGTTATGAAATTAAAACATTTGGAATAACATTAATGAGCAAGCAGTGATATGTCCAGGTTGCTAAAAATGTTCTGTATCTTATGAGAAAAGGTGAACCCCCAATTTTATGCATTTTTTTTTTTTTATTGCCTTAGCATTTTCAGGTTATTTATTTTATGGCATCTACTGCTGTTAGGTTTGTGGAAATCCCCATTTTTTGTATTTCTTCTCAGCTGTTGGAACTTTGAAGATTGATTTTCCCAGTTTTAGTTGGACATAGGGAAGAGCCAATCTTTGATTTTTCATTACTTACCACTACCTATGGTGATATACCATAATGGTTTTAGTCAGTTAGATATTTGACCATTCTCTCTAGTGGAAGGATCATCATAGTAGGAAAGGAATTTTGAGGATTAAGTAAAGTGAAGATCATAGAATTCCTGTGTTCATAGGGTTAGGCAGGGTGGACAAATTCCTGGAAAAAAATAGGGGTTGACTATGGCATTGTAGATTTTGGTATCTAACTCCTGTAAATCTATCAATGAACCATTATCAAAATGGTTGACTTTACAATGTACAAATATTTTTATATTTTAAGTGAGTGCAAAAGATAGGAGTAAATGAAGAAATTATGAATGGACAAAGGGATGATGCAGCCTGAAGGAATGATATGCGTGTTTCATTATTTGAATAGATGGGGGATGGTGGGAGGAGGGCATAGGTAAAACACTAGGAGAATTGTACTTTACTGTATTTGACCCAAGCAGTGTGGCAAGGGATAGGTAAATCTGTCATACCCATGGTGTTGAGTCAGAAGAGTGGTTGAATTAGTTTTGAAATGGGTGTGTGCTTTGATTCAGTAAGGGGTTCTTTTAGATTCTACTGAGAGTCATTACAAATTTAAAAAAAAAAAAAAAAAAAAATTGTCACCAATACTTTCCTGCATATTTAGCGCCTACTGCTGCAGTAAATACACTTTGTGTATACTCATAGTTGCAGTAAATACATGTGAATGTACAAAAAATAAGTCAATCATTAAAAAATTTTGATAAAGAAAAATGTGTAACTAATGTAATTATATCACTCCTTATAAGGGGGAAAATGGTCTTTGTTATATGCATGTATATAAGAAAGCAATATTTTAATTTCTGACCATGGATGACTTTGGGGGGGGGGGCGGGTTAATGATCCCTCCAAAAAGATTTGGGAAATACTGGTGTAGAGGAATCTTGTTGCCACTGGTCTCTTTTGCAGAAGATCCAAGGCCTCCAGTTGAGACCATGAATTACTTAGAGAAAAGATATTGTTTTGCTGTCTGTGTATTAAAGGATAATAATTAAATAAATCTCTTGAACTAAGTAACCCTTTACTGCCCAAAAGGATGAATTTAGTGCTCTTAAGAGTTTTATCCTGGTAAACAATTTTATTCAGCTGAGAAGGACCACAGGGTATTGAAAAGGTAGAGGAAATAACAATAGGTAGGGAACAGGGTTTACCCTCCATCCACAAGGAGCCACGATAAAAGGGACAACAAATGGGAGCCTAAACATTTTTGAGATTAAGTTTGGTGAGGGGTTACAAGAATGGACAGAGTGAGAAATGTGGACAAAACACAGCATGTGGGTGTAAAAAGAGCTGGCTGATAGGGTTGATCAAAGAATACCAAGATGATTTGGGCACATGGAAAGAATGAGTGAAGAGGTGAAAGGAGCATTGGCTGTAAGAAAAATATTAGTTGATCAGGGAAAGGAGAGGACAAGAGATAGGTGAGAATGGTGAGTAGATGAAGAAATGGTATGGCTTGAAAGGATTTGCTCTTGTCTACAGTGGATAAAGGAAAGGGAGTTTGATTACCATGTAATAAAATGGTGGAGGTAAACCCTTTGGCAGTCTGGCCCTCCAGTGGAGGTGCATTGTTGCATTGCTTCTGACCCAAGCAGTGCGTAACAGACAGGAATGACCTTTCATCCATGAGGAGCTGAGATGGGAGGAACAACGTATGAGTTTTGGATAGGTATAGAGTGGGTGTATCCTTTGACTCAGCTACACTTACAAAGGCCAAAGGGCCTTTTGGTATGCGTAGACAATATACTGGATAATCGCTATATTTGTTGGATGGTGAGGCAGTGGTTACCTTTTCCTCAGGAAGTGGAGGAATGCCTAACCTTCCTTCACAGTATAATTAAATCAGTGCAACCAATCAAAGATACATTGCATTCAAATTCTGTGAACAATTTCCTCAATATATATAATCAAACCTAATGATGGAGTAACTAAACAGTAGGTAAAGGGTAATTCTATTTAAATTCTTGGTATTTGTAATTGTTTAATTTCATTCTTGGTCTAGGTCATGTAATAAACAACACTGGCCCATGAATGGCTCACAACCTTTATTCACAATACTTCTATATTTTTCACCAATTAGGAAATGATGCTCTAGATAAAATAGCCACCTAATCCAACTTAACACTTAGTTTCCTGAAGACTGCAGGTAACTTTAAAAGTTGGAGAGGGTCAGTAGTTCATTTCCACATTTGGCACTGGACTCATCAATTTATTGCACATTGTGTGGAAGGGGCCCTCCACACACCATATTTTCCATTTTCATTGAAACCTTATATACTTAGGGCCCTTTCCATCAATCACTTTCATAACTTCTACCAAATTCATTCTTAAATTCTCCACATTCATTCATTTATTCATTAAAATTGTCCACACATACATACATATACCAAGGCTTTTTCCCCCTTACAAGGGAGGTAGCCAAAAAGGGAAAGGCATAAAATCATTTCCACCCATTCCATCCCTGAATACACTCCACACCCCTCCATCCTCCCTCTTTTTTTTTTCAAAATTAAAATTGTCCACACACCTGGGAAAAAATAGCATACATTACAGGACTACTGGTAAATAATTTATATCACATTCACTGTTAATTATGACCAACAATGGGTACTTGTTTTTCAAACAAGGAGAGCTGACAACCATCAACTATTCCCTTCTTAATACTTTCAGCTGGTGACATAGTAACAGCCCCAAACCAATACAACACAGACAACAGTCCAAAGTTTCTTCCTAGAGAGATATCTGTGGGAGGGCCCTGGGACTAATACCAGCCACTGCAGGGCTGTAGGTTTTTCATTCAATGGTGAAACTCAAGGGAACAAATGTTATTACTATCAACTGTTAATTCTTTGACTTGGCTAGCTCCCTCATAAGGAGGAAGAAGCCCTTGGTATATAGATAGATAGTTAATTCTTTAACTGTATCTTATGGGAAGTAGTGAGGTTTGAAATTTCTAATACAAACATTTGGATTTCTTGCTTGTTCATCTGGTCTTTTGACTTGAATGGTCGACATTTAACAGCAACTGATCTCAAAAGCTGTGGACTAGAACACATTAATGCAAAATATTTCTCCTCTACAGTGTTTTGTCTGTTTGAGTCGCAATGTACACCATGAAATGTTAGTTTTCTACTGTATGTGTTCAGCATATCTGCTAACATGATCCACTGATTCTCTGACAACATTAAAAGCTTACGAACCAAATCATTCTTAAAAAACAAAATTGCAGTATGTGTGCCATCATCCACAACAACTTTAGCACTGCTATCAATTTCAGGTTTTTCTGCAGCATGACAGCCAACAAAACCACAACCACCACTGTGGTACTCTGACTGACATGAGGAACACTTCATTTTGATGCTGACTGAAAAAATTCGACTTATAGTTACAAAAGTAAAAATGGAAGGGGCTGGCCATGTTGATTTACTCTCCTGTTTACAAAGAACATCATATAGGTACTGGTGGGATTGTGCAGAATCTACAGCCATTTTCACAGATGGTAGGCCTGCTAACTGTACTTGGGAAAAAAGGGTATTTTGCAAATACAACCTGCTACTCTGCTTGGACATTTGCACTGAAAAATTCTCTAATATCACAATTGCTTCTGGTATTATGCCTAATGTATACTGAAAGGTATGACTAGGTGTATTAAAACTAAAATAAGCCCATATAGTATCATTTGTCTCCTTTTTATCCTTTAACAACACTCTTAAAATTTTACTGCCAGGAATACCTATGAAATTGTTGATGTCCAAATTAGTTGTCCTACTTTCATCATTCCCATCAGGAAAAGGCCTTTTGTTTCTATTGCTTCTATGAATTTCATTCATATGCTTTGGAGTCATAAGTTGCCTCTCTACCACAACTCCACAAACATGCACCAAGCCTGAGAAAGAGGAGACTTCTTTCTGCAACACTTCACTCACACTGATCACAACACTTAAGGGTTTTTCTACATAGGCCTTCTCCAGAAGAGTCTCCTCTGGCAAGTCCACCATGTCACAAGTACCAAAGTGTTCTTTGAGAAAGTGAAGCCACGGCACTGTCCGGCTTTTGAGCAAAACATTAGGTGAACCAGGAGGCAAAAATACTCTGTAAACACTTCCTTCTTTTACAAACTTATGATACTGAGCTCCTTGTCCCAAAAAACGAAGAAACATCTTTGTTGAACTACCATAAGTAGTTCTCCTTCGATTTGTCCCAGTTTCCTCAATGGCAGCTAATACCATGAAGAAACTGTTGAGGTTCACCTGGTGTGGATTTTCCTGATAGACCATTCCTGACTTAGCCAACACTCTAAACAGGAAGGAAGGAATAACTGGAGAAGATGCACTTCTTTCTTTTACACTCCCCTTCCACAAATTATACATATTGGCAGCCTCAAACATGGTATATACCATAAAAATGTTTTTCTCTGCATGTTCCATCAACAAATTAAACTTTTCACACACAATTTGAAATCCAGAAATTGCCACAACAGCACCTAATACCTTATCTAAATCCATATCACAATCTCCTGCCATGCATATACGTAAAAAATATGACTTGTCTGCAATCCCAATCAACCCATCTGCATTCTTGGTTAGCAGTCCACATAAGACAGTTTTTTCCTGCCCAACTTGAGGAAAGTGATCGACAGTGCTGTGTAACCAAACTTTGCAACTGTGGTTTCTAATTCTGAGGAGCTGTTCTTTGACTTCTGTCGTTAGGTCATGAAGACTTGGCACACAGAACAGTTCATAAAAATCCTGGAAAGCAAAAATAGATAATTCAGAATATAAGAAATACAAATCCACATATTTCATAAATTATCACATCAAAATTGTGAGAGCAACAGCAAGGAAAGTGAGAACCAACGCATTTTAATTAAACAAATAGAATGGTCTCATGACTATATCATCTGATTCACGACAGTGGGCAAGATGCAGGGATGACCCATCATCCAGGAGGAGCCAAGGTAAGAAGGAGGGAAGGGAATGAATGGGAGTGGAGTATGTGGGGATGGAATGGGTGAGAGTGGTTTTATGCCTTTATTTTTTGGCTACCTCCCTTGTAAGGGAGAAAAAGCCTTTGGTATATGTATGTATGTATATTATCTCAGAAATATATATTCTGTTAATGACAAAAAAATGAGACAAAGCTCCTGTGAAGAGAACTGCATGTACAGTACTTAGCTTACCGAGAACAATTTTCATTTGAAAGTACAGAGGAAATAAATTGTGCTAAAAATAAGTAAAGGTTATTTAATAATATTGTAACACTATCTCCCACAAATAAATTACATAAACAATATTCAACAAAAAGCTACAATAATAAAAACTCCAAGGGAACACTTTTTCATTTTCATACCTGCATAAAGACACACTTATGAGGTTCCTCCAGAAATTCAAGCAGCAAGGATCGACCATTAACAGACTGATCCCAGTTGACAGACAGCAGTTTCATCAAGACACCAGGTACCTTGTTTACATGTCGTCTACAATAATGAAATTTCATGAGCCCAGATACATTTTTGTTAGCAATATTTCAAAAGGCATTTACATAATAATTCCTTCATCTGGAGGCTATATTACACAATTTTCCTAGTTTACAGAATCAACTATTCTGCAAATTAATTAATTTCTTAAGCCATGTGTTTGCTCTCATTATTTGTTCTAACTTTATGTTTACTTAAGTTCCCATCCCATATGGATTACTAACATCATTTTTATGCAGTCAATACACATTGGTTGTTGGACCCTGTTGTGGAGGTTCTGTCTGAATGCACTGCTTCTGACCTAGGTAGCGGGTATAAGATTGGGATGATCCATCATCCACAAGGACCAAAGATAAGAGGGACAACAAATGGGTGTTGGACGGGTGTGGGTTGGGTGAAGAGTGGATATATGCCTTGGCCTAGCCAACTTCTTTATAAGTGGGAAAGGGCCTTTTGGTATATGTATATATAATATTTTGGGGATTAGTGGCACCCCTACAGATTATTCAAATAGCATTCTTACATGTTTGAAGATATTTCCAATTATAGAGGAATGCTATGTCACTTTTAACCTATACTCTCACCTAATTTCTATTGCTCTTCTTAAATCTCTCGTGTACTACTAAGACACCACTACATCTTTTCTCATGCTCCTATGCAACTGTGGTATAAAAATGACACCACTCTTTTACCATGCATGTCATAAATGGTGACTGAATGGATCAGAGTGAGGGGACTTTGGATATCTCTTCTGCATTTTTCTTACATGAAGTGGTAAGTCATGCTTTGACTCAGTCATCCCCTTACAAAAGCCATCTGTAATAATAATGTTCCCTGAAGTTCCACAGACTTGAAACCTGTGTCCACACAGTTCTTAGCAATAGTCTTCAGGAAAAACTGAGACATGGGATGTAGTGAAAAACAAAGGAGAAATGGTAGTTTAGGAGGAATGGGTATATTTCAAGGTGGAAGTGCTAAAGTAGTGTAATACTGTGTGGAATATGGAAGATGGAAGGGAACAGAAGGAAAGGTAGTGAAGGCTGAGATGAAGAGGTAAGGGCAGAGGTGGCAGAAGAGACTGTTGGAGGAATGGCTGTAAAGAGGAAATGAAGAAGTATATGAGAGGTATAGAGTAAAGGGGATGGAAGCAAAATGCAAGGTAAGGAAGGCTAAGAGGAGAGTGAATATCAGCCAGGGTTAGTACTTTAATTGAAAATAAACAAAAAGATAATTTGGAAATGAAAAGAGTCAAGGGAGGCAAGCTGGGTAGAGAGGAGAGGGTAAAGGGTGTAGATGAACAGATATCAATAGAAGTGAATGCAGTAAGTGGAAGATAGGTAGGTTATTTCAAGTTTTTGAATGTGGATAAAGATCAGGAGGTTTTGATTATGACAGCAAGAGATGCTAAGAAAATTACAAGGTGACACTAAAAGAGGAGATACAAACTGCATTGACAGAGATGAAACCTGGTAAGGCACCTAGGTTAAATGACTGCCATGTGGAATATCTTATGAAAGGAGTAGTTATAATGGAATGGCTGGTGAGATTGCTTAATGTTTGTCTAAGTGAAGAAAGTGTACCAGTGGCTTAAAAGAATGCACATATAGTTCCACTACACAAGGGAAAAGGGACACATATGAATGTTACAGTTCTAATACTTAGATATGCATATACCTTCTTATAAGTTCTTCACTAATCAAATCTGGGCACAGTTTCTCCATCAATGAACACTGCAACTCATATATCCACCAAACTGCCTTAAATCCAAGATTGTGAAGAAGAACTGTGTCCAGGGCTGCATATACACTTCTTTTGCCTCCACTGCTACCACTTAATACCATCTCTTTTGTGTGTTTCCCTGGGTCTATGCCTTCTTCTTCTTCCTGATTAGTTTTCCTGTAAATGCAAGAAGAAACACATCTGTAGTTCAATGAAGTAGTTGTAAAAATAGTGAATTTCATGGGTGCACTTCACTCACTATCCAATATCAGTCATCAGTCTGTTGCCCTGGATTTTTTCTTGGGAATGGTGTCTTGCCATGGCAAGGCTGTGCTATGTTTTGGGAGTGATTTCTTCTTTGGATTGATGTCTTTGGGTGCAGGTGAAGTATCAGATTTGTTGGTTTAGTTAGTATTTGTTTTGTGATCTATATATGTATGTATTTTTGGATGGGTGTGTTGTAGGAACAAGGGGTAGGATGTATTACATATATGAGTAGTAACTTGCTGGTATTGTTTTTTTATTGCATCCTGTGTGCTATGCTTGCATGATATGATGTAATGTCTATGCAATACAATTATTTGAATACCAAGTACCCAAGGCCCAAGTAGAAACAGGCACTGGATTAGGTAAAACAAAGGAAAGTACATTAATAATTTAATCAGGATTCAGAAAATGGAAAATTCCCACACTGAAGGTTTGATATACCTGTGCACCATATTAGAATATGTGCTTGGCTATCTCAGACTAATATTTGCAGCAATATAAAGAAACATTGCTATATATCATTACTTACCTTTCCCATCTCATCAGACTTCTTCCACAACAAACAAGGAACCTTTTATCCTCATACTGGCTGCGGTGTGCAAAATATATTCTTACACTGTCACCAACACAGATGGTCTTCCTGCTGCAGTGTGGTACTGCCATAGGCTGCCCATTCTCTTTTTGATTTACATGACAGACATCTACACATGATGAAGGAAGACGCATTGGTGGTTCATGTTCTGATGATATCTTATGCAAAGGATCATGAGGTGTGGCAGAATGAAGTGGAGGAACATCAGGAACAGGGAAGTCTGCTACTAAACCAAGAAGATGTGAGAGTACCAGATATTCCCGGTGGTCCAGCTGGTATAACCCAAGGTCTTCATCAATGACAGCAGTTATTTTCCCCTGTAACAAATAATGTCACCAGTGATTTTTATCTATGTCATCATACATTCATTTAAATAGATTACATATGAGTAAACATACCTTTATGCTTTACATGATAGCACATAATTTTTAAATTATCAGGACATTGAAAAGGATTGAGTCCCAACATATCTTTGTACAAGGGACAGGATGAACCAGGGCAATGAATTGATTGGTATGGTACCACTTATATATATATATATATATATATATATATATATATATATATATATATATATATATATATATATATATATATATATATATATATAGACACACACATGAAAAGAAACTCAAAAAAGATAATTGCAGAAGAGATCAGAAAAAAAAAAATAGATTCCTACACAGTGATAGATACCTGCAACAAATTAGACAAAGAAACAGTGTGTGCAAACACTATTCAAGATTTTAAGAAAAAACTTGATGCTGAAAGATACAAAGATGGGTCACCACGAGTATAGCTCCCTTCCTGTATAATACAACTAGGTACCGTAAATACATACATATACCAAGGCTTTTTCCCCCTTACAAGGGAGGTAGCCGAAAAGGAAAAGGCATAAAATCCATTCCCACTCATTCCATCCCTGAAAACACTCCACACCCCTCCACCCTCCCTCTTATCTTAGCACCTCCTGGATGACGGGTCATCCCTGCATCTTGTCCACTGCCCTGGGTCAGAAGCAGTGTCGCCAGACACAGCACATCGACAGCAAGGACGCTTCATTAAATCGGCGACCCCCCTCTCTGTCCCCACAATATCATGCATAAAAGGAGAAGACGGGGAGAAATCCCTTCGGGCTGCGTCAAATTTTGCTCACACATACTACCTCACCCCCATCCACCCGCCCATTCCATCTCATGCATCACAGCATCATCCATATACAACCATTCTCCATTCACCCCTGTCTTCTGTCCTCTCCCATCCTTCCTCAACAGATATTCCCCTCTTCCCCAAAGCCCCCTTCACCCCATCCATCCACCTCATCCTAGGATGTCCCCTCATGTTCACTCCCTCCACATCTGCCTTCCATACCTCTTTTACTAGTCTTTCATCACTCATTCTTTCCAGGTGTCCAAACCATCCTAATACTCTTTCATCAACCCTATCTCCCAACTCATCTTTCCACCCCTGTTCTTCTCCTCACCTCCTCATTTCTCACTCTCACTAGGTAAATACATTCTCACAACTAGGTAAATACACACACACACATATATATATGTATATATACATATATATATATATATATATATATATATGCATATATACATATATATATATTTGGATGATGGAGAACATAAACACAGGGAAGGCTCGGAACCCTAAACACTCTAACGTTTCGTTCGCGTAGAACTTCTTCAGAGAGTGTATGTAGAACTGCAGTTGAAGTTTATGTACTAAATCTAATTATCTTTTCGGACACTTGGGAAAGGTCGTTTTTCTGGCGTGTTTTAGAATTAAAATACTAGTTTCTTTAGCTAAATTGATAAACCCTCCTCGATGATTCGATGAATTATTAGTTGAAATATATGCTGATTCAACAATTCTTCTAGTGAATTTATCAAAACCTTTATGAAGCACTTCAGCTTCTCTCCAGTTTGGTAAAAGATAGAATTTTTCCGCATGAACTACTAAAGAATTAGATGTCCAATGTGCTTTTATGTCATTTTTATGTTCATAAATTCTTTTTTCTAATCCTCTTGACGATTCGCCAAAATAAGCCATTGAGCAACTATTGCACGGGATTTTGTATACGACGCTGTTTTCAGAATTGGTTCTCTTTTCAGAAGTCTTTATTAAATTACCTATCCTCTTGTTAGTTATTTTAGCTATGTTTATACCTGATTTTGTTAAATATTTGTCTATTATTGGTGACATTTCTGAGCCAGGTACTGATATAAAATTTGTATTATTTTTATCATTTCTCTCTTTCTTTCCACGATTGTAAATATTCTCTGCTTTTCTTTTTGTTCTTTTCAACATTCCCTCTGGATATCCAAGTTTGTCAAATAATAGAAGAATTGTTGAATCAGCATATATTTCAACTAACAATTCATCGAATCATCGAGGAGGGTTTATCAATTTAGCTAAAGAAACTAGCATTTTAATTCTAAAACACGCCAGAAAAACGACCTTTCCCAAGTGTCCGAAAAGATAATTAGATTTAGTACATAAACTTCAACTGCAGTTCTACATACACTCTCTGAAGAAGTTCTACGCGAACGAAACGTTAGAGTGTTTAGGGTTCCGAGCCTTCCCCTGTGTTTATGTTCTCCATCATCCAAATAATTTGTCTAAAATACTTATCAATATATATATATATATATATCTTCTCTATTTACACATGAAAAGATGAGGAGGAATGGCTGCCATGTAATTGAAGCAGGGGAAATAAACCAGGTTTGGCTGCTTGTCCATGCTGTTGATGTGCTGCCTCTCACTGCATTGCTTCTGATGCAGACAGTGGGCAGAGGGTGGGGATGGGCCTTCATCCAGAAGGAACTTACATAAAAGGGAAACAAATGGGTGCTGGATGGGTGTGTGATGTGTGTGGGGTGGGTATATGCATTGGCTGGCTACCTCCCTTATAAGTGGGAAGAAACCTTTTGGTGTGGGTGGGTGTATGCATGTATGTACATACATATATCAAGGCTTTTCCTCCTTACAAGGGAGGTAGCCAAAAAGAAAGAGGCATAAAACCATTTCCACCCATTCCATCCATAAATACACTCCACTCCCCTCCACCCTCCCTCTTATCTTAGCACCTCCTGGATGACGGGTCATCCCTGCACCTTGTCCACTGCCCTGGGTCAGAGGCAGTGTCGCAAGACACAGCACATCCACAGCAAGGCCGCTTCATTAAATTGGCGACCCCCCCCCTCTCCGTCCCCCATTGCAGAAAAGGAAAAGACGGATAGAAATCCCTTCGGGCTGTGTCAAGTTTTTCTCACACATACTACCTCACCCCCCATCCCCCCACCCATTTCACCTTATGCATCACAGCATCATCCATATACAACCATTCTACATTCACCCCTGTCTTCTGTCCTCTCCCGTCCTTCCTCAACAGACATTCCCCTCTTCCCCAAAGCCCCCTTCACCCCATCCATCCACCTCATCCTAGGACGTCCCCTCATCTTCACTCCCTCCACATCTGCCTTCCATACCTCTTTTACTAGTCTTTCTTCACTCATTCTTTCCAGGTGTCCAAACCATCCTAATACTCTTTCATCAACCCTATCTCCCAACTCCCTTTCCACCCCTGTTCTCCTCCTTAACTCCTCATTTCTCACTCTATCCAGCATAGTAACCCCCATCATACTTCTCAGACACCTCATCTCAAACACATTCAAACTCCTTCTCTCTTCCTCTCTTATGTTCCATGTTTCTGCCCCATACATTGCTGTTGGCACAATCACTCCTTCATACAGTCTCCTCTTAGCATCCATTCCCAAATGTCTATTCCTCATTACATTTTTTAATCCACACACAGAAACATTAGGTAAATATATACCACCAAATACAAACAGAAAATTATTATATCACTTAATGTCATAACTCTAAAATACTTAAGTATATATATTTACCTGGTAACAAATAAGATCTTCAAATCCTTTTCTTGGAAAAGACAGATTTGAATATTTTTCTTCTTGGCACACAGAATGAAGCTGTGAACTTCGTGATGTATGTAGAATTGTAATGTTTAAGGATCCCTGCAATAAATCAGAGTTAAGCGGTTCTGAGAAGATTAAGGAAATAGCAATTATAAGCTCATCAACCTTTTTCTGCCCCTACTTGAGAAATACAATAGAGTCTCTTGTGGATAATGAGATTTGTGGGGTTAAAGAAGAGAACGGGGGTGAGAAGAAAATTACTTTACTAAGTACAGCAGAACAGTGTTGAGGTTGTTTGGGCATACGGAGAGAATGAATAAGGGAAAACTATCAACAAGGGTGTGGAAAGCAGAAATGAATGGCATGAGCTTAAAGGGAGACTGAGAATGGGATGGATGGATGGGATGAAGCATTTTTTAGATGCCTGTGGTATGTCTGTTGATCAGCATAGAGATAGGAATGGTGAGTGGAGGAAGATATGAATGAATGAAGGGATAATATGGGCTGAAAGGGTGTTCTATCTGGCCCTCTTGTGAAAGAGCTGTGCCACACTACACTGCTTATGACCAACAATGTGATAGGAAACAGGATGACCCTCCATCACTGATGGGAGGAGCAAATAAATTACTTTTGTTCATGCGTGTAATTTAACTTGCCCCTACCTCCCTCCAACCTTATAAGGGGGGGGAATGTTTCAATACATAGATATTTTTAAATACTGGTTACTGAATAAATTAAATGATACCTTATAAATGATATCTTCTTTGAGGTTGGTGATGGTGTAATCATGGCCAATAGCCAAGGTAGAATGCCAGGCCAGTTGTGAAGGTCGGCGAACAAATACATGGCAAACCTGATTTCCATCATAAAAGTCAGCCACAAACAAAGCATGGGGTCGCAATCTGAAAAACACATATACTGTACCTCAAAATCTATGCAAATAATAATTAACATAATCATAGTAATAATAGTAATGATGATGATGATGATGATAATAACAACAACAACAATGATAATAATAATAACTGCTGCCCTGAGTTCCAGTGACTGAAACCTAGAAATCAAAACAAGAGATAATTCATTTTCAAGACAAGCAAGAATTGCACTCAAACACCTATGAACAGGTCATTCATTATCTTGCACTATAACAGTACCATCACAGAATTAGCCTGACAACAGAGAACACTGGGCAAAGATGTGACCACCACATAGAAGATATGGACCATCTTATACTAAACTCATTTTCCACAATGTGACACAAAATCTCTTCAAAGAGCAATTTATGTGCTGAACTGGAGCTGTGGCCAGTTTCCTGGGGGCTGATGGTCTTCTGTAAGACAGAACTGGGGCAATGGATTGATTAGTTGATTAGATACTAAATTTCATACTCATGAAATATGTCTGGTTGAACTATAAATTAAATCAAATCATTCATCACTGGGCCTGAAGCTAATATCTCTGATAGTGTATGCATTTATATAATTAACTTGGATGAATTATCTGGAATTCACAATTGTTTTTTCTGTTATTTGTCCACAGCACACACTTTTGTATTGTTTTTCTAACATATCCTCAACTAGTTCCCCATTTTGTTCCTCCAAAGGTCCAATTTTTACACAAGACTTTTGGGCATATGCGTACAGTATTTTGGATTGTTCTTTATGACCATTAATGCTTTATCTTCATCATGTTACCTCTCTTTTATGTGTGATTCTTTCAGTTTGGTTCCTATTTCTTTTTTCCTAGGGGACTATTTCCATTTTTCAAGAAACTTCAAAACCACACTCTGATTCCAGAGACAAGGTTAACTCAGTACTCATTTGAAGCTAGGTTAGCTTAGATTACATTATTTGTTAGGATTGGTTCTATTCAACTATTTTCTCTCACTTTTCCACTAAAATATCCCAAGTTTCCATCTCCTTCCATTGTACTCCCACATATTAGGGGTGTCAAGACTGACATGGTCATATTATAGGTACTAATTAAGAAGATGCAAGAAGTTGAAAAGGTCCAGGGGGTATTCATGAGGAGGTTAGTCAGTTACTCCCTGAATTACTAGGAGAGGCAGAAAATTCTCTACCTCTATTCACTGCAGACACAGTGAGCAATATATAGTGATTTAAGTTTGGAAAGTCCTGGAGGGCAAAGCACCAAATGCATAACATAATGAAGAAAACACTACCCCAGGTTTGGTAGGACCAGTGAAAAGAGGTCCATAAGCAGTTGTTCCCAGCAAATGAAGAAGATCCAGGCAGAAAGCTTCACCTGTGTTGGCCCCACTCTTCAAATATCTCCTAAGAGAGATAAGGGACCTAACAGGAGTCAGCACAAAGATTTTCAAGAGGAGGCTAGACAAATTCTTGGACAATATCCCAGATGAGCCTCCAATCCTGCATAGCCCAAAATCATGAAGAGCAGAAACAAACTCGATCACAGACCAGTTCCAATTCATGAGGCTTGGGCAGAGATGTGGGAGAGGTGTGTCCCCAAACTGGGCATGGTGTTAACGCCAAAACCTACCTACAAGTACAGGTAAGCACAAGTGCAGTTGCAAGTGGTCCTGTCAGAGGTGCATTTCTAACTTTTCTTGTATCTTAGGACAGGAACATACAAGACTGCATTTTAAACCAGAGCCATATTGTGGCTATTATTAGGCCAAATTTAAAAAACATATGAGCAAGTCATTTACAAATGAAACTTATACTGTCCAACAGTTTTGGAAGCAATTCTAATGATTCTGTATCTACACTCCACAACATTCAAATATTGTAAAATAGAATATGAAAAAAATTGGGAAAATAAGATAAATATTTTCTTTTCATGAATTTTTGACTCACCTACTCACACAACAATTTGTTAGGTTAGGTCAGGTTAGTTAGGTAGGTAGATTAGGTAACCTACCTAATGGCTAATCTAATCTAAGTTTAATCTACCTAAGACCGTACACAAGCAGTCGCAGTCGATGGTGTGAAGTCAACCGAATCCAAGGTAATAAGCGGAGTACCACAAGGATCTGTGCTTGGCCCCCTCCTATTCCTTGTCCACATGAATGACATAAATAGTAGGGTGGACTCAACCCTCCTGTCTTTTGCCGACGACACCCACATCAGCCATGCTGTGCGAGAAAGTGGAGATGTGCAACATCTACAAGACGATCTCAACTCAGTTTATGCATGGGCCAACAACAGCAACATGCAATTCAACGATGAGAAGTTCGAGGTCTTGAGATATGGCACAAATCAAGGCATTAAAGACGACACTGAGCTGCACACGGAGAGAGGTATGAAAATCACACCAAAAGCCCATGTGAAAAGCCTGGGCATCCACTTAAGTGATGATGCCACTTTTCAACACCACATCATGCACTCAGTAAATAGAGCAAGAGGGATGGCCAGCTGGGTCCTAAGGACCTTCTCCTCAAGAGAGGTTCAAGTGATGCTTACCCTCTGGAAGTCGCTTATCCAACCGATACTGGACTATTGTAGCCAACTCTGGTCACCACACAAACGCGGAGACATCCAGATGCTTGAAGCTGTCCAACGGAACTACACCAGGTGCATCAAAGGGATGCAAGATCTCAACTATTGGGATCGCCTGGGAGCACTAGGCCTATACTCTCAACAGAGGAGGAGAGAAAGATACAGGGCCATTTACACATGGAAAATCCTTGAGGGACTTGTTCCGGACCCCACGCCCTCTACAATCAAGCCATACCACAGTATAAGGCATGGGCGTAAATGTGAGAGACAAACTCTCCCATCGAGAGCCCCGGTGAGGATTAAGACCCTACTGGCAACCAGCCTAGGC
This sequence comes from Oratosquilla oratoria, assembly GCF_046742065.1. Classification (NCBI taxonomy): domain Eukaryota; kingdom Metazoa; phylum Arthropoda; class Malacostraca; order Stomatopoda; family Squillidae; genus Oratosquilla; species Oratosquilla oratoria. Next base: position 59,722,505 of record NC_134778.1, on the reverse strand, counting down.
CATGAGGGTCCTAAAATCTTCAACGCCCTCCCAAAGGAGGTGAGAGAGAAAACTAAATGCTCGGTGGACAGCTTCAAACATGCACTGGATAGGTTCCTGCGGAAGGTACCAGACGAGCCTCCAGTGCCAGGCTACACTGCCATAAGTAGGTTCTCTCAAAACACACTACCAGACCAACTGACCCTCGCAAGGAAGGACAACAGGACTGGCAGCAGCGGTAGTCCACTACGGCTGTGAGGATCGACCTCAGAACTCCACTAAGTAAACTAAGTAAGTAGTTAGGTAGGTAGATTAGGTAACCTACCTAATGGCTAATCTAATCTAAGTTTAATCTACCTAAGTCTTAAGTAGGTTAAACTTAGGTTAGATTAGGTAGGTTAGGTAGGATAGATAGATTAGGTTAGGTAGAGATAAAACTCCACAAATCCCGAATACTTTCAACAATGTTTAATGCTAATGAAGTCAAACTAAGTATATTAATAAGTTTGACACTGATGAGTATCTAACATTTACATTAGGCTAATGTAAATGTTAGATTAGCTTAACTTACTCAAAGACATGACCTAAAGCAACCAGTTTCCCAGTCAGTTCCATCAGTCCTATTCATTGACTTTTATAACCTAATAATATAGGCCTTTTAGTTTCAATATTACACTGCACATCCTAAAAGGCTTATTCCAATTCTTCTTTTTTTCATAAGGCCTTCGGAGGTTGGACACCAGTATTTGTTTACAGAGGTTCAGTTTGTATTTAGCGGTCAATAGTCAAATGTACTTATGTAAACTGCTGTGGATAATTCCTATAATATTTTTATAAATCTATAGATAATAATATTAACTTATAACTTATATTTATTTATATTTTTATGTATAAATTTATGTTATGAATAAAGAAAATGTTTTTTAAAATTTAATGTAACTAAAGCCTACATATGAACTTTGATTGTAACCATAGCAACGTGACGCTTTAGTCCAAGAACATATATTTCATAGTGATGGGCAAAACTATATGTATGTTTTTGTAATCGATTATTCTGATTACTTTTGCAATCAGTAATCGATTACTTTTGCCTAGAAATAGCTTATGCTGTGGTATATTTGTAAAGTACAAGGTTTTATTGTAGTGTCTCAGCCAAGAATCCTGGATGTAGTTTAATAGCTGAAAACTTAACCCGTGACTTCCAGTATTTATTAAGTTTAATTTAACTTTATATAAACTCAACTTTAAATGAGGGCTCACAATAAAGTGAGTTATTATTTGTTTTTCGTTATACATATCAAATTAACAATGCACTACGAATTACGAATATCAACAAAAATAAATATTCTACTAATATTCTAATAAAATAAATTAATATTCTTGTTTACTTTTGTTCTTGAGCAGAGCCCCTTTCGCAATGATAGATTTAAACAAGTACGAAGTCATGAAACTGCTACTACTACTATTACTACTACTACTACTGCTACTACTACTACTACTACTACTACTACTACTACTACTACTACCACTACTACTACTACTGTATTAGTTTCACGACTTCGTACTAGTAGTAGTTTCAGAGGGATTAGCTTGAGTATAGTTGGGAAGGCTTATGGGAGGATCTTGATTGAGAGGAACAGAGGAGGTAATTGGTGAGGAACAGTGTGGATTTAGGACGGGTAGAGGTTGTGTAGATCAGATTTTTGTGGTAAGACAGATATATGAGAAAGCTATAGGGAAGGGGAAGGATGTTTTTTGGGCTTTTATGGATCTGGAAAAGGCTTACGACAGGGTAGACAGGAGGGCATTGTGGGAGGTTTTTGCGGATATACGGGATAGGAGGAAAGCTTCTAGGAGCTGTCAAGAGTTTTTATGAGAGTAGTAGAGTATGTGTCAGAATTAGAAATGGAGAGAGTGAGTGGTTCGAGGTAAAGGTGGGACTTCGTCAAGGATGCGTTATATCGTCCTGGCTGTTCAATTTGTACATGGATGGGGTGGTGCGAGAGGCAAATGTAAGGGTGGTGGGTCAGGGATTGGAGATGGTTAAAGAAAATTGAGAAAAGTGGGAGGTGAGCCAGCTGTTGTTTGCGGACGACAATGCGCTTGTGGCAGGATCAGAGGAGGGACTGAGGAAGTTGGTGACAGAGTTTGGGAGAGTGTGTGATAGAAGAAAGCTGAAGATAAATGTGGGTAAAAGTAAGGTGATGAGATGTTCAAGGGGTGAAAGTGGTAGCATTAAGGGAGAGCGACTGGAGGAAGTGGATAGTTTTAGATACTTGGGTGCAAATGTGGCAGGAAAAGGTGGAGGTAGAATGTAGATTGAGAGAAGCGAGTAAATGCCTTGGTGGATTAAAAAGTGTAATGAGGAATAGACATTTGGGAATGGATGTTAAGAGGAGACTGTATGAAGGAGTGATTGTACCAACAGCACTGTATGGGGCAGAAACATGGAACATAAGAAAAGAAAAGAGAAGGAGTTTGAATGTGTTTGAGATGAGGTGTCTGAGAAGTATGATGGGGGTTACTATGCTGGATAGAGTGAGAAATGAGGAGGTAAGGAGAACAGGGGTGGAAAGGGAGTTGGGAGATAGGGTTTATGAAAGAGTATTAGGATGGTTTGGACACATGGAAAGAATGAGTGAAGAAAGACTAGTAAAAGAGGTATGGAAGGCAGATGTGGAGGGAGTGAAGATGAGGGGACGTCCTAGGATGAGATGGATGGATGGGGTGAAGGGGGCTTTGGGGAAGAGGGGAATGTCTGTTGAGGAAGGACAAGAGAGGACAGAAGACAGGGGTGAATGTAGAATGGTTGTATATGGATGATGTTGTGATGCATGAGGTGAAATGGGTGGGGGGATGGGGGTGAGGTAGTATGTGTGAGCAAAATTTGAAGCAGCCCGAAGGGATTTCTCCCCGTCTTCTCCTTTCCTGCATGGGGGGACGGAGAGGGGAGGTCACCGATTTAATGAAGCGGCCTTGCTGTGAATGTGCTGTGTCTTGCGACACTGCCTCTGACCCAGGGCAGTGGACAAGGTGCAGGGATGACCCGTCATTCAGGAGGTGCTAAGATAAGAGGGAGGGTGGAGGGGAGTGGAGTGTATTCAGGGATGGAATGGGTTGAAATGATTTTATGCCTCTTTCTTTTTGGCTACCTCCCTTGTAAGGGGGAAAAAGCCTTGGTATATGTATGTATGTATGTATGTATGTACAAAGTCATGAATCTTAACGACAAATAAACATTCTTTTATCAATCAACATTTCTATAAATTAGAATAAATAATATTATTCACTTTTGTTTATGAACAGGAAATATTATCTCACTCATTTTTGTTTATGAGTAGGAACATATTTACATGTCTATGTGTGTGTATTTACCTAATTGTAGTATAGAGGGAAGGACCATTCGTGGATCCAGAGGGACTGAGGGGGCTGAAGCCCCACCAATTTTGTTCTTTCATTACCTCATTGCAGATGTCGAAAACCCGCCTCGTGTACACCGTTACGTGGCAAAAAGCAGCAATACAGTGATAAAGTTTTCCCAGCATTTAATAAACCACTTCAGTGAGAATAATTGGAGGTATATTCAACACATTATTGAGGGTGAATCTTATAAAATGTAATATTAAGTATTACTTTTGCCCAATATTTGGAAAGAAACTAAAGTGAAAACATATATTTCAATTTATACTCAAAATCATCATATTAGTACCAGAGTATATCTCTTTAAAAACATCATCTACATTTACAAAACTCAGGTTAGACACCCCGCAAAAAAATTATCCTGGATCTGCCACTAGAAAGGAGCAATGTTCGTTGAGTCCCGTCTCCCTTGTTTCAAATATTCAAACATACCTAGACTCAAATTCATGCGCGGTTCCAGCTTAATAATCCTTTATTTACAATTATCATATTTATATTTGAACTCATGTATTGTTTGAGCTTGGTCTATATCACTTTCTTAGCTATTCCAGGTGTTTATAGGCCTACATTTATGTGGAAAACTGTTTCTTCGCATCATTTCGACATGTGGTCTTTCTTAATTTGCCCCCGTGACCTCTTAAAGCCCTCCCATCTTTAATCAGGAGATATCTTCTGTCAGTGCAATCTATCCCCTTTAGTGACCTGAATACTGTAATCATATCACCTCTTTCTCTTGTGTGTGTGTGTGTGTGTGTGTGTGTGTGTGTGTGTTTGTGTGTGTGTGTGCGTGCGTGAGTGTGTGTGTATGTGTGTGTGTGTGTGTGTGCGTGTGTGTGTGTGTGTGTGTTTGTGTGTGTGCGTGTGTGTGTGCGTGTATGTGTCTGTGTGATTCACCATGGTCTTGGATCACGTGTTGGACTCGTGATCGACAGCTATTTCCCTCCTCAAAGATATCTCAAATAGACAAAAACGTTCGATTAAGTTTATTTCCCAGTGTTTTTCTGCACATATATATTGTTACGGGCTGCTGGTATGTGAAGAGACGTTACGTATAACGTCTAAGTGCTTAAGAACCGGCGCACTTCTAGAAGCCACTGTAGGACTGAACTATCTGGTCAGGGCCTAGATAATTCGTAAGACTAGAAGTAAAGGTAACAAAGAAGATTCCAGGAAAGGAATATTAAACTAGCGATAAAACTAGTAAACGAAATTATTAATGGAAAATATTTACAGGCAATCAACACAAAAGAGAATGGGCAGTAGGGTCAATGGGACCGTTACACGATTATAAGAATATGGAAATTATCGTTCAAATAAGAAACACAAGATAAGTATACAATATGGTACTATCTAAGTACAAAGAGATCAGGAACATGCATCAAAATAAGTAATAAGTACAAATATAAGTAAAGTAATGCAATGTATATCAGACACGTAATGTAGGCAAAAAGGGTGATCACTTCACACCAATCGTCTCATGAGTCCAAACTTGTATTTTTATCAAGAGATCAATAGAGCGAGAAATGACAAGGAATGAGCGGTTTCAACCGCTTATATACCATTGGACCGGAAGCGGGATACTTCCGGTTAAGGGTGCGGGTGAGGAGGAGGGTAAGTTAACACGTCAACATGGGTAGTTTTAGGACCCTCGACTTGCTTGAACAATCTATTTATTTAGTAACTGTCAAATCTGTGCGCTCCGAACTATTCAGGATTTCGCTTGTCTGTTTGTTCTACAAGAGTGCGCACCTCTCCGCACGTAGGCAAGATTACATATAGTGGACGGGCGTTACTGCTTAACATTGTTACAATACATACATAGACAAGAAATATGAACATAGTTATGTAATACAAAGGAACACAATTCTATAACATAATTACACATATGACGTAATATCTAATATTACGTTACAATATATATATATATATATATATATATATATATATATATATATATACGATAAATTTGCTAATAAACAGCGACATAAATCAGACAATCTCCATGACAGTCGCGCAAAGGATTCGAACCTGTTGCTTCTGGACCCAAGAGAGGCTTCATAACACCCGCCTTAGCCCACTCGACCAACTGACGATTAGAACCGTATGAACTCAAAATCTATCTGGTTCCCGAGATTGGGGTGGGCACTAACTGCTCCCCCATATAATCCCCGTTTCACCATACGGACAATCGCACTCGTGGGAGGAGTAAGGACCGGAACGAATCCCTTTCACTCTTCTCGCCATCGTAACTATATGAGAAATTCGCTAGCAAACAGCGACATCAATATATATATATATATATATATATGTATATATATATATATATATATATATATATGATAAATTTGCTAATAAACAGCGACATAAATCAGACAATCTCCATGACAGTCGCGCAAAGGATTCGAACCTGTTGCTTCTGGACCCAAGAGAGGCTTCATATCACCCGCCTTAGCCCACTCGACCAACTGACGATTAGAACCGTATGAACTCAAAATCTATCTGGTTCCCGAGATTGGGGAGGGCGCTAACTGCTCCCCCATATAATCCCCGTTTCACCATACGGACAATCGCACTCGTGGGAGGAGTAAGGATCGGAACGAATCCCTTTCACTCTTCTCGCCATCGTAACTATATGAGAAATTCGCTAGCAAACAGCGACATCAATATATATATATATATATATATATATATATATATAACAAAATAACAAAATAACAACATACACATGCCTGATAAATATTCAAAATAATAATAATAATAAATGATAAATAAGTAAACAATAAAACAAAGTAAAACAGAACGTTTTCGTCTAGACATCATCAGGTCAGGGCACAGTAAATTATGACTAGGCAAGACGGTTCCAATGCCAAAAGGGTCAGCGAATTGTAATTCCCAGACATCACTTGAAAAAAAAAAACGTTATTCGATCGACCGAGATTCCATTTTGCCCAACACCGGTGTGAAAACAACTTGATGCTAGGCTGAAAAAAAAAAAAAAACAGATTCTAGAATGGTGCTTCTTTAAATACAAAACGTTTTCTCCAGTGGGAATATCTGAAAATCGGAAAATTCTGCATGTCGTAGCTTTTCGTGCCGAATATGTGAATTTCCGAATTTTAGATGTTTCAAACTAAGAGATATTCGTATTGCTTTACGGACAACTCCGCAAGACGATTCACATTCTAACACTGACCTAACAGTTTTTATTTTCATCTTATTAATAATTTTTTTCGTAATGCCTTTTTGTTTTTTTGTCTCAGCGTTTTAATACTTATCACTTGTTTACTCAGTTCATAAAAAAAAAAACATTTCGTAACATTATTTAGCTTAGTTTCATGCTGCTGGAACCACTTTAGCCCCGGTGCCTAGTACAAATAAAGAAAAAAAAAATGTCCACCACATCAGACACATCAGAGTTTCATCAACGCCATTCCAAAAGTTCCTCGTGACACTGTAGATTTGACGAATAAAGAGAATACTAATAACAAAGAAAAAAATAAAAAATAAACATGCAATCAGGTTCCGGTAGAAACCACGTTCCTCAGAAAACGAAAAAGTTCATAACGGGCTTCGTAGGGTTCGAAAAAAAGAGTCCTCCGGAAACTGCTCCTCGGGAGTCTCTTGCGCTTCACCTGCGACTCCTACTGGTCGAGGGGAGCCTCGAGAAAGACACCAGGTGGCAGAGACGGACAGAATTTGAAGAGGAACCGCTGGGCCGAGAGTACCTTCCGAAGCACTCTAAAAAATCGCTTGGAGAGGCACCGTGACCTCAAGGAGGAGGAGGAGGAGGAGGGGAGGCCACCCTCCTGCGGCAGACACGTACATGCTCTTCCCGGCCTTCTCCAGGTGACCTTAATCAGCTGAGGGGACGCTGCTCTCCAGCTGGAAGGGCAGCTGGGGACAGAAGGACCCCGACAGGTGCCGCCCTTCGCAGCTGGAGAGGAGCCCCGTGGCGTGATGGTCACTCCACTCGACCTTGGAGGGCCACCGCCGCCTCGAGGGTTGCGTCCCCGGTCGTCGGAAGGAGTCGGGAGAAAGACAGACGCGAACCTCAAGAAGAGAGACGCTGTTCTGCTCCTGGAGGAGGGGCGGCCGGTGACGACGACGACGACGACATAGAAGAAGAAGAATCCTTGGGCCCCGCCCTCGTCCTCGACGGCGATGTTCCTCCATGAAATTTGGCGAGGCGAAGGGCCTCCGCTCGCCCTCGGAGTCCGCCGTCGTTGGTGAGGTTCTCTTGCCGATGGGGGGTCCCGTCCGTCCTTCGTGTCCACCTCCTCCTTGACGACGAAGTGCCACGCGAAGTAAGGCGAAGACCGAGGTTGTCCTTCAGCGGTTAGGACATCTGAGCTGACGTCATACATCCACCAAGCCACACATACTTGCCAATGTATCACTGGCTTTGGTGATAACTGAAATAAGAGAAGCCGAAGGTGTGGATATATATATATATATATATATATATATATATATATATATATATATATATATATATATATGTATATATATATATATATATAGACATAAATCCCGGAGTTTACAAATTACCCTGCTCAGATTGTGATGAAGTGTATTGGGGACAAACGGGCAGAGAATTAAAAACGAGAATTAAAGAACATAAAAACTCAGTAAAATATACTCAACATAACTCAGCGGTATTTTAACACGTAGCCAACAATAATCACAGAATAAATTGGGACGAGGCAAAAACCATTTTCAAATCCAAATGTAGTTATAAAAGGAAAATTATTGAATCTTCCTTAATAAAACAATTTCCGAATTTTAATATCTCAAAAGGCCAATGGTCACCAGATTACATAACCACCTTGGCAGTTAATAAATTATTTCCTTATATTGTAAAAGCGGACGATTTACCACAAAACCCGCGTAACAATATAGATACCACATGAGATGTCTTGTTCATGTTCCCTAACTTTACCTCTCTCATCTGTATATAAGATATGTATGTTCTCTTGTCTATGTATTCCGCTTGAAGAGGATCACAGCAAGTGATCGAAATATACGTTATTTCCTTATTTTCTTAAATCCAAATGATAGTGGGGTTTTAGTGCATATATATATATATATATATATATATATATATATGTATATATATATATATATATATACATATATACATATATATACATACATACATATACCAAGTCTTTTTCCCCCTTACTAGGGAGGTAGCCAAAAAGGGAAAGGCAAGAGAGAGAGAGAGAGAGAGAGAGAGAGAGAGAGAGAGAGAGAGAGAGAGAGAGAGAGAGAGAGGGAAGAGAGAGAGAAAGATGGCGACGGACCGAGTTACTCAGATGCAGAAAAGGGTTCGGTTATGAAGCCGATACATCATCAATATCTTTTTCCGTTACTTTTGTACCGAACTTTGAATAATATCATCACCATTAGAAACCGTTCTTAAATAATCGAAGTTTGAATAATATCATCACCATTAGAAACCGTTCTTAAATAATCGAAGTAAAGCTAAAACGGGACATCAAATCATAAGTTTCAACATTTAAAGAAAAAATAATAATTCGATATCACATTCCACACGACATGTGTCGTTTTATGACACCTCTGGTGTGCTACTCTGGCTGAAGCTATCTCTCTCTCTCCCTCTCTCTTTCTCCACCCCCCACTCTCTCTCTCTCTCTATCTCCCAATAACCCCAGTTCTGCACCTAGAACCTTGGTCGCGATCCCAGTGCTTTCTTCGTGCACAAGTGGGGGTGTACAATGACTGGCGTTTTTCTCCGAAGCTATAACAGCAGCAGCAGCAGCAGCACACGCATTTCTTTACGATATGATTTGATTTATTGGGTCGTGAAAATAAGGATTTAATGTGTGGAATGAGTTCGAACAAACGAAATGAATGTGAAAATAAAACGAGTCACGAAGATTGATGGCGCCGCGGGCCTTATGATTCATTCATATACGGACCGCACAACCTCATAATCTGTATTCGCATAGGCCTATCGTACAAGCACATATTTCGCATAGCGTTTTCGCATATCCTGCATAAGAATTTTGATATTGAGAATTCTGGTCTTAATTTGTTGAACGCATATGCGAAAATCCGCATGTCAAGTTCAAGACAAACTTGTAGTTACATATGAAGACAACTGTACAATATAAATAATATACTTTAGGATTAAAATCGAAAATGTAACTCAAGAATGCCAGTGATATAAGTGACAATGCAGAACATCCTATTTTTGTTATTTTGGAAACTTATCGACGTTACCTTGGGTTGTGTGGCTGGGAACCACTGTTGGGAGTCTTAAAAACCTCTCTTAGGATGTATTGGTTGAATTGCAGGTCAATAAACTTGGTCAAAGAGGAAGATATACATGACTAAATTGTTTGGCGACACAGAAAAGTTATGATGGTTTCTATCCTCCTGATCTCTTCTTATCACGATCCCCTCCTTTTCTTTTCTTCCTCTCCTCCTCCTCTTCTTCTGCCTTGCTTTTCTTCTCTTGCCTTCTTTCTCCTTTTCATTTCTTCCTCTCCCCTTTCCTCTTCCTAACATCCTCTCCTCCTTTACTCCTCTTAGCCTCCTCTCCTTCGGTTCTTCATCCTCCTCTCCTCTTCTTAACTCCCTTTCCTCCTCCTCCTCTTCCTCCCGCGACTTCATTTTCTTTCCTCCTCTCCCACTGCCTTCTTCCTCCTTTCCTCCTTCCGTTTGCACTTCATCGACGGACATTTCGCCAACCTTCAGTTACACAAAAGAACACGGCGCAGTGTCGTTGGTATGCGTTTACATTATTCATGCTTTGTTCACGGTCGTGTTGGATATTACTTACCTTTGTCGACAGACATATTAACACCAATTTCTGGGTCGCAAAAGCGTTACCGTGTTGTGATCCGACCAACAGTTCATCCATTTATGATAAGCGTTCGTGAAAAATGGACGCGGATGACCGTGACATTACATTAACCGCTTTGTGTCCTTGTGAATTCGGGATGATGATGATGAGCCAATTACGAGGCCCTGCCACTCTTCCCTGACACATTCCTTTTGAGGTGGAATCGTTATCAGCGCCGCTTGTTGTCAATAATTACAAAAGAAAAACACTTCCGATGAATGTCAGCCTCGATCCACAACATTTTGACTGTCCCGGTTCCTTTCCGTAAATGGTGGTACTTGTCTTTTTACTCTGGCTGTCCCCCAGGGTATTTTATTCATCCCTGTGGAACTTAGTTCCTTCTGTACTGGAGTGGCACTGTTTTCCGTTCCATCCTGGCACCCACACACGAAGATATCCGCAAACACCTCATAAAGGTCAAGTCGGAGGAAACCAAAGTTCCTTTCGTCAGGCGTCGTTCTAGACCCGAACGAGCTAGGTCAAGGCGTCCAAACGAATCATGTATAGTGTCAGTATAATATGACTGCTGCAGAAGTTAAAAAAGAAAAAAAAAATAGCTGAGATGTTTCTCATGGACGTCCATTTAACAGGGTTACCTCCTACAAAAGTCCATCTCCAACTTTCGGTTCTCCAAGGTGCAGAGCGACTTTAGGATATCCGTGGAACGATGGGATGTTGGTAGAGTGGGTTTTGACACGGGATAAGCGGAACATGTTTGGCACCACCGTCGGTAGCTTGGGTGTAAAGAGGAGAACGCTGAGAACGCTTCCTCGGTGAGAGGCTTAGTCGAGTGTGTGTGAACGTCCCGACTCACACTCGGAAAGCTCAGTGGGAAAGAAATCGAGTTAAGGAGATGAGCAAGATTCCATTGACACTTGGAAGAAGTTTACGTTGGATTCACCATCTAGGCTGTCGTATGTCTTTTCTAAATAGAGATATACGGCGAAGGTCGAGGTGATGGCAATTCGAACCCTGCCACCGGCCAAGTTGAACAAAGTTAATTAAATTCCACGCTACAAAGTCCTCTGTGAGGAGCATCGTCCTAGCCTTCCGATAAGAGGGGAGTTTGTGACGTTAAACCATATCATTTAATAATTTATGTATTTATCTATTCATTTCCTCATTCATGCATTCATTTATTCGTTTGTCTATTTGTTTATTAATTTATTTACTTGATTGTTTATTCATTAATTTGTTTATGTATTCCTTCGTTAATTTGTTTATTTATCTATTTTTATTTATCTATTTGTTAATCTATTTATTTGTTTTCTTGCTTATTTATTTATTTATTAATTTTTGTTTATCTATTTATTTATTTGTTTGTTTATTTTTACATATTTATTTATATATATATATATATTTATCTATTTATTTATATATATATCTGTTTGTGTATTTATTTATTTGTTTGTTTTATATATTCATATGTTTGTTTATTCGTTTTTTATTATCTATTTGTTTATCTATCCATTTGTTCATCAATTTAGCAGACTAGGAATTGATGTATGAATTCTTGTAATATGTATTCGATCATGCTATGCGTGATGAAGTTCGTGATTCATATTGGGTGAATGGTAAAATGACATTATTGAAATAAACTGAAATTTGAAAAGATTACAGTAATTCAAGCCACAGAGCGACACGCCACGCTACTGCGGCGAGTATTGTTCGTTATTGACAGACGCGGTACGAAAAGTTATGTCAACATGCACCAAGATGTCTACGGCATAGCAACCAGCACGGAAGACAGATAGGAGGAGGGAATGGTGTTCCTGTTACTATGAGTGTCGGAACATGATCATCTTTTCCAAAAGACTTTATAAATCCTAAATGTGAGAACGACTTGGTGGTAATTATTACGGGAGGTGTTTGATTTGATGATTTCTGCAGTTTGGAGAAAGGAAGGAATATGTGGAGGGCGCCCACCACCCATATTTGGTTAAATTGGTTCGGTATGAAGAACTATGCGGTTATGGGTTAGTGCTGTATCGAATCTAAGTGTATGTTGTCGGGGCCTGGGGGCGTTGCTTTGCATATAGTGGGGAATTCTGCTTCCGTTAACGGTCAATTTCAATTTCGGAAGATGTGAGGTGGTCGTTTACAATGTTTCTGTCAGCGTCTAACTTTTGAAAGTTTGAAAAGATAAATTGGCTGTTGATTTGGAATGCGAGGGGAGGGTAGGAGAGTGATTTGCTGGAGATTTTTTTCCATACTTTGTAAATGATGGTTGAGGGAGGACTGGCGATTTGTAAGGTTACCAAGATAATCAACTCTCGGTGGGCATGTGCTCTCTCTCTCTTTAACTATTCACCTTTCTGTCTATCTCTCTGCCTGATTCTCTCTCCTTTTTATCTGTCTACCTATCTCTGTTTCACTCTTTATTTATCTCTCTATCTATTTCTCGTCTGTCTGTTTCTCTCCCTATTTATCTGT
>NC_134778.1:59689802-59702302 GCF_046742065.1 Oratosquilla oratoria | reverse complement strand
TAAGCGTAGCAAGCAGTCTGAAATGTGAATTGTAAACAGACTGATTTTTCAAACAGCTGAAGAAAATACGCTTGGCGAAATAAGTGATGCACCACTCAGCCCCTAATCCATTGCCTTGTGCTAAAATGTATGTAAACATATATGAGATGCAGTATGTAAGCCCTTTGCCAAAATAAAATATGTAAAAAAAAAAAAATCGATCCGAGTTGAGAACGTATCCCCCTTTTTCCCATAGGTTCAATAGTTCGATATATGCGAATTCGTTATATGCGGGGGGTCCGCGGAACGGAACCCCCGCATATAACGAGAACTACCTGTATACGATTTGATTACAATAAATGTACAACAATGATCCTACCAAAATTACAATTTTTATTTACAATAAAGCTATACGCGTGCAGGGGACACTGCAGCAGTGACGTGTTGCCACAACACTATTGCAGCTGAAGAGGAGGGTGAGGAGGAAGAGAAGGTGGGAGAAAGATGACTACCTGTATTAATTAGGTGTAAGAAATCACGCGAAGAGTTGGAAAATCGATGTTGTAATATATCCCATCGGTACGTGTTTACTAAGTCGGGAAGTGAATGTGGCATCCGTGGACTCAAGGACACATAGTCTATAACTCGATGGTTGATTAGACACTTGGGCTCGTTCATAAATACACGGCAGAGTAAGACAAATCATACATTTTAGAAGGAGAAACGAAGTTGTGTGAATTTCCTGGTGTGGGATTGTCACCCTGGTGGGAAATTAACAGTGTCCTGGGATCGAATATACAGCTATCCATCCCGTAATGTTCATTTCAGTTCATAGTGAATTCCTGTTCATATTGATGGCAGCCTTTGCAGTATGAGTTCTCAACCTATTTTGCCAGGTACGCTCCCATATGGGGCGTACTTGGCATTCTTTTACTATTGGAGATTAGTCTCCATTCGAAAGTAGAATTGTCACTACTCTTGTATCCCTCCATTCTACTAATCCTCTTAAATCTCTCCTTTAACACCTGTATGACTCCACCTCCCCGACATACATTCCATACTTATATGCTGCTGTTCTGGAAACCACTTCATCACTGAACAGAATCGTCAGGCATCCGCGTGCTACCACTGGCTCCACGTGTGAAACTCCGTGTCCTCCCCTGGTGCTGGTAGGTGGGGGCTCAGAGCCCAGGCCGAAAACCACTGCTCTGCAGTCTGGCGGTGACCTGCGAAGTGTCCACTTCGGGTGGGAGATATAAGCCTGCGCGCCGCCTCCCCTTCGGCACTCTTCGAGCAACCGTCCCGCCAAACAGGTCCCAGTCCAGCAGCCAGTTTACTTGTCCCTGCAGTTGAACGGTCTTGCCCAGTCACTCGTCACCTCCTCCGCCCCTTCCCCGAAGAGAGACCGCTTTGATTCCTGATTGAGCAATGATGCCCTCTCTTGTAGGACCTGCGGTGCTCCTCGCCTCTGCCTTCTTCCTGGGTAAGGACGCAACAAGCTTCGGAGGCGACATGCACTTAGCACCATTTTGCCTGACGAGTTACGAGAGTTCGATTTGCTTGCTTTGTCACTCTCGCGGCATTTCCTGGCAGGAAGAATGCCTCCACAATGAGGCTAGTCATTACACTGGCACCCTCGGTGTTATTCAGGCTATATGCATTGTTTACAAACCAGAAAAAAATAATGTACGAAATTACATTGTAACGTGTAACTGTCTTCGGTACTCCTAAAGTGATTACAAGAATGCTGTCCAAGATATTTGTATTTTCTTTTACAGACACATACGCACGTGAAAAAATAAGTCTTCCGCACACATATGAATAATCTGGATTAGCCTAGGAGTTGAAATAGCACAAGCTAGAAATGAATATTAATTTAAAACTAAGATATGAGCATTGGTAGGTAAGAGACCGGATCCCACAAACATATTCTTTATTCTGTATGTTACAATTGAGTAAACAAATTAGGTAAACACACGCACACAAATCATTTTAGGCCTGATGGGACTTCAAAAAATTGTTTTGGCCGACATCACACGATTCTATTTAGTTTCGAAGGACTTCTAAGCAGGAAATGATTGATATATGAAATGCAAATTCAAGGTTCTCTTCATCAAATGTCCCGCCCCGCGTCTGGAGTCGTTTTTTTTTTCCGCATTGCACGGGTATCCAATTCCTCATTCTTGCAATTTTCATGGACGCGTCTGATTTAACGAGTCAACTTTCTTCTTGTCTTTGTATAATAAGGCGACGTCAATCATCCGCCAGGAACTTCACATAAATTTTTATTTTTTATTTACTTATTTATTTATATATATATATATATATATATATATATATATATATATATATATATATATATATATATATATATATGTATACAGTATATATATATATACACACACACTAGACCACCCGTGACCCGTTGGGTCAAATAAAATGTTAAATTATACGTTGTTAATAAAATGGTCAATAAAATCTGTATTAAGACAATGTTCTATTCAGTAGACGAATGCAGTGACTTCATTACTTATAAGAAGTGAAATGCAAAAGATTGTGAGGTCATGTCATCGTTGCTAGGAACACTACGCATCATATGATTGATAGGGTTCGTAATATTTTAATAAACTCATTATGCCTCATAGATGCTAACTCAGGAGTTGGCTATACTTTTAAATACTGAATATGAAAAATTTATAAGTATATATATATGTATGTTGGGTCAAATAAAATTTTAAATGATACGTTGTTATAAGAAGTGAAATGCAGAAGATTGTGACGTCATGTCGTCGTTGCTTGGAACACTACGCATCATATGATGTCGTGACGCCATATCTCTTCTTCTGATTGGCTGGTCCTCAGTCGTGACGTCATATCTCTTCTGATCTCTTCTTCTGCTTGGCTGGTCCTCAGTCGTGACGTCATATCTCTTCTTCTGATTGGCTAGGTGACGGTTTCAAGCAAGCAAGATAACAAACAAGATTATCAGAATTTTACAAGTATGTATGTATGTATGTATATATATATATATATATATATATATATATATATATATATATTTACTTATATATTTGCTTGTTTGTTTATTTATTTATCTATCAATCTATTTATTTATCTATTCATTTGTCAATTTATTAATTTATCTATCTATTCATTGACCTATTTATTTCTATATTTATCTAAATATCTATTTAATTATCTACTAATTTACGCATTTCTTTTATTTTTTTCAAAGATTTAATTATAAGTATTAGATTCATCCTCACTGAGTATTTTTTCTTCTTTTTCCTCTTTTCAATTGTTTAAAAAGTGTGACCAATATTCATGTACTGTTGCGTGGAGCTGTGGTTTGCGTCTCGGCCCCAAATACTGGAGGTCCGAGTTCGATCCCCGGGAAGTGAACAACTCTGAGTGGTCAGAATTTTTGCTCATGACTGCATATCGTATCTACCTATCTATTCTTATCTATTAATTTATTTATTCATTTGACTATCAATTGATTAATCTATTTATTATTTTTTCATCTGTTATTCTATTTATTAATTCTATTTATTGATTTATCTCTCCAGTCATCTATTAATTTATTCATTCATTTACTCATTTACTAATCTATAGTTTTTATTTATCTATTTGTTTATCTATCTATCTATTAATCTATCTGTTTTTGGGTAGAACGTTTGCCCATGCAAAGTGCTTTATTTTATCTGCCGAAATGAATTTTGCTCTAATGAATCCCTTCTCCACTGGCCTTGTTTTCGGTCGGTCTTAGGATGCTTGCCATAGCCCTGACACTCCTCAATCACCCCCCCCCCCATACCGTCACGTTGCAGTGATGAATCCGAGGGGTATGAAGTTTCCGAAGGATGGGGGATGATCGGTGGTCATGGACACGGAACTGCCTAGTGTAGGCTTTATGGTGTCTTGCAGTTTCCTCCATTCTTATGTTCTTATACCTCACCCCCCCCCCACACACACACACAAACACACCTACCACCTTCTCGACATTTAGCGCATTTGTTCTCTGTTGCTTTATTTCTGGGCAAAATTAGGATCGGCCTCTGTTACACCTTAGCACCCACCGAAATGAATAGAATCACCCAAAGACAGCCAGAATAAAAAGAAAAGTACCACCCGATAGGCCACTCTTTCGTGTGGCAGACTGTAGCTGCATTTCCAGGCGGCCATCCACCTCTCCCGCTCAGTAAACACTCACGTCATTTGCATCGGTGAGGAGGTCCTACATTGTCCCTTTCAGATTTATAGCTGTACTTGTGACAAGAGCCTCGCTGTTATATTGCTCACTCGAGCAAGTGGCAGGTCTTAACAGTGAGGTCGATAACAGCCCGCCAGTGACACAGTAAGCTTTCGGCCTTTTCGCTTGAGTGACCCCCATCCACGGTGCGATCTGGTCTTGAGATCTGGGTGAATCCGACGAGATTGGATTATGTATGTCGGTCGGACAAACCGAAATCAGTCCATACACGATCCAATATGGTCGGATCCGAGCAGATCTGTCCGATGGCCTTAAGACTAGATCGTACTGTGGATGGGGTCCCTGAAGTACATCACACTCGGTGCGGGAGGGATTAGTTGAGGTATTTGTGTTTCATCCCCGTTAATCAGCGCTTCTATCCAAAGAGGTAAAGGGACAGAGGAGGCTGAAGAACTATCTAAGGAGCGTTACAGAAAGGAGGAGCAGTAGAAGGCAAAAGTGGTCAGCATTATTTTTTTTTCTAATAATTGGAGATCAGTCTCCTATCACTAAAAAAATTCTGCGTGTATCTGGTCCGTAGGGGTGTCACTAACTCCCCCCTCCACTCCTTGACGTATTAACTGAATAGTATATAGTATATACGCAGTATTTCCATACGAGGGTTAATCGAGGTAAGCTAACCGAGAAGGTGCTGAGGGTGTGCCACGGAGATGAATGAAACGGCCTGGCCGCGGCGCGGCGCCGGCGTCAGGACAGTAAGGAACAGTACCTCCTGGTATGATGGAAGGGGAGCTGAAGTACTTTGCAGGAGTCATGGCGGGCTGTGTCGCGTGGCTCTTCAAAGCCATTGTCAACTGCCTTCGTTGTATACCCAATATTGACAGAAAGTATTTGTATTTATCTAGCTGCAGGTATTTGTGTTATGTGTGTGTGTGTGTGTGTGTGTGTGTGTGTCTGAATTTATTGTACTTCCAGGTGGTAACCAAATATTTCAATGATTACAATTCAAACATTAATCAAAATGCTCTAATACCTATGAAATTGATAATTCACTTATCTGTCTGTTTATTTAACAATTCATTGATCAATTTTGCTTCGTTTATTTGGATGTTTGGGTGTGTCTTTTTCCTTTTATCTTATTCTTTATTTCTGCATCTGGGTTTATCATAGATAGCAAGGTCTCCTGTCGGCATGTTTTGTCATGCAACTCATTTAGCTCGTAATTTATGCACACCGTCCTGTCACTTGTGCAATGCCACCCTTTACGCCCCCTGACATCATTTCTTCATTCCACGTTAGCGGAACAACTCTAATAATTATAACACATAGCTTCGTGTTTTACTCTCCTTTTTCAATACTGCTCTAACGTCGTCTATTCCCACAACTAGTTATTGGTCCCTAAATTGATAGTCACGTTATTTCCTTCTTTGGCGGAATTTCTGTTCTTCTAGTGCCTATCTGTTCTCATTTATCCTATCTTCTTTTATGAACATAAGAATGGAGGAGGCTGCAAGAGTTTCTGGCAAAACACTAGAGAATAAAGTACTTCTGCACCATCCTGGACTTTCTCTTCGCTACTACTTCAAACTATTGCCCAATGAATGTAAATCTGGAGACGAATTTGTTCCCCAACTACGCGTTCGAGTAACAAAGGATAATTTTCTTATGATGACAATTTGTAACTGGTTCTACCCTCTTATTTGTCTTTGGATACATTTATTAGAAAATTAGTTTGATATATGTTCCACTAAGGAAGAGAAATAAAAATAATTATTGCACTTAGCTTTATATCCACGATTCTGCTACTAATGGTCAGGCATCCCTCTAAGGTTTCGACGTAAAGGCAAAAACACTGTAGGCGACGACTCGTTCCATTTATTGCACTTGTTCAGCGTAATTCATCCGATTTCTTAAAGCACTGTAACATCTCCAGTGTGCTTTATTATGATATTTTCTATCACCACAGAGGTGAGAGGTACAAAGAAAAGAGAAGAGAATAAAGCATAAGATAAAGGAGGCAAAGAGGAGAGCAGATGTGAAATTGGGTAAGAGTATGACAGAATTTTTTGAAAGTATTGAAAAGATGTTTTAGAAAGAAATTAAGAGAGGAAGAGGAAGCGAGTACAGTAAAGAAGAAAAGGTTAAAGATGCAGATGGAGAGATGGAGAGATGATAATGGAAGAGAGGAGGAAGGTGGGCAGAGTATTTTAGGGAGTTGCTAATTGTGAAGGAGGATAGGGAGGGGGGAAAGGTAGTTGCAGTGGGAAGTGCTAAGAAAATGACAGTGATGAGTGAGGAAAATGGAGGAGAAATAAGGAAGGATGAGGTGAAGGCAGTTATTAAGATGATGAGAGCAGATAAGGATGGGTGTCATGCAGAATGTCTAATAAGGAGGTACAGTGATGGTGGACTGGCTGGTGAGGTTATTTAATGTTTGTTTAGGAGAGGGTAAAGTGCCTTTGGTATATGTATGTACATATACCAAAGGCTTTTTCCCCCTTATAAGGTAGGTAGCCAAAAAACAAAGGCATAAAATCCACTCTCACCCATTTCATCCCCACATACTCCACTCCCACCCTACTCCCTCCCTCTTATCTTAGCTCCTCCTGGATGACGGGTCATCCCTGTATCTCGACCACTGCCCTGGGTCAGAAGCAGTGTCACAAGACACAGCACAGCCGCAGCAAGGCCGCTTCATTAAATCGCCCCCCCCTCTCCGTCCCCTCATGCAGAAATGGGGAAGACGGGGAGAAATCCCTTCGGGCTGCGTCAATTTATTTTTCACACATACTCCCTCACCCCACATCCACTCCCTTTCATGCATCACAGCATCATCCATACACAGCCATTCTCCATTCACCCATATCTTCTATCTTCTCTTGTCTTTCCTCAACAGACATTCCCTTCTTTCCCAAAGCCCCTTTTATCCCATCCATCCATCTCATCCTTGGTCGCCCCCTCATGTTCACTCCTACCTCTGCCTTCCACACCTCTTTTACTTATCTTCCTTCACTTATTCTTTTCATGTGTCCAAACCATCCCAATACTCTTTCATCAACCCTATCTCTCAACTCCCTTTCCCCCTCCGTTTTCCTCATCACCTCGTTTCTCACTCTCTCCAGCCTAGTAAACCCTATCATACTTCTAAGGCACCTCATCTCAAACAAATTCAAACTCGTCTCTTACGTTCCACGTTTCTGCCCCATACAGTGCTGTCGGCACAACCACTTTTTCATTCAATCTCCTCTTAGCATCCATTCCCAAAATATTTGTATTGGGAATATTTTCAGTCAATGTGGATTCAACCATCTTCCTCCTGAACCCGCAACCAGATTTATATGTACGATCGGCTTTGTCCCGGTCTAGACGGTTGACTCTCGTGCTGTAACACTGCCGAACTTTCTTCCCCGTACCTGATCGAACGTTTGTGTTTATTCAACCTTGTCCCCAAATCTCTCCGTGTGGCCAATGTACGGTTAGCTAGATTACAATCCTTACATGGGTTGTGTTCTCCTTTCAACCATTGATGAACGTTAATTACTTTTTTATTGGTGGTATAAGGGTAATTGTGAACTAAATGTAATTTTTCCTTGGGAAGAAATTAGGTCAAGTGGTTAAATGATTCAGAAAAGGGAACAACAATGGAACTCTTATGGATAAATTGTTGGGTAGTATTGAAGGCGGCGTTGAAAAATCCAGTTCTGGCTTGGCTAAGGGCTTTATCCAAGAATCAAAACGGGTAAGCTATTTTAGTAATTTTTATAAAAAAAAAAATTCCCCTATTTTATGTATTTATGTATATATATATATATATATATATATATATATATATATATACATATATATATATACATATACATATATATACTTATATATATACATATATATATAATATATATATACATATATATATGTATATATAAAATATATATATATATATATATATATATATATATATATATATATATATATGGCTGTAACGTGACGGTTCAAAACATATATGTGTGTATATATATATATATATATATATACATATATATATATATATATATTGTATATATGTATATATTGTATATATATGTTATATATATATATGTATATGCTAATAAGAACACGGGTACGTGTGTTCACTTATGCATATATGTATATATATGTATATATATATATATATATATGTATATATATATATATTGTATATATGTACATATTGTATATATATATATATATATATATATTAGTATATATGGGCAGTAAGTTTTCTTGTAGACATGTTCGATTGTAGACCAGAGCTAATATATAAATACAAGCTTTCGGGATTACATATACAGAACAGGAAGTTGTAAGGTACTAATTGTGTCTGTCTGTATATTAATGATATGTATTGTGTAATGTAGACTCTTTCTAAGATGTGTAGTTTCTTGGTGTTGTTACATTGTTTAAGTATTTTTGTGTTGTTAACTAAATCATATACAGACTATATGTAATCTCTATTTATATTTTGTGTTACAATAACATCATGGATCTCGGAAGTATTGTGTTTGTAGTGGATATTGAATTAGCTCTGGTCTACAATCGAACATATATATATATACATATATATATATATATATATATATATATATATATATATATATATATGTGCTAATAAGAGAGATTGGGTGGAGGAAGAATAAGCGAAGATGGGCTGGAACTTTTTATTGCTTATACGTTTCGACCGACTCGGTCTTCTTCAGTAAGCTGTCTACAAACAGTTGGACCACACATTTATACATCCGAGGATGGGAACAAGGACAGGTCACCCCGCTGGCTGTCGGGGGATTCCCTTTTCCGTATCATGCATACGTTTCCCAATTGTATTTATGATTAATTTACTTGTTGCCTTTGACAAACAAACAAAACCTTCCCTGTCATTGATATTTTCATAATAATTAATGTAGGCAGCTTCAACAGTCTTCCTCATGTCTCTCCTTAATCCCGTGTGTAAAACCTCGACTCCATCCCAGTGGGGCAAATGTCCAGATCGGTCTGCATGTTGGACGAGTGAATTAGACGTCCTGTGTGACCTCAAGTCTCGTTTGTGCTCAGCTATGCGTTTCTCGACGCCTCGACCTGACTCGCCGTAATACGAAGATGAGCAACTACCGCAAGGAATGCGATAGATGGTACTGAGGGCGTTTTGGGACAGTCCTTTTATATTCTTGGTCTTGACGATTTTTCCAATTTTGGAACTGGACGTTCTTGCTATTTCTATCCCACTCTTCCCAAGAAATCTGTCTATGCCTTCAGTTTTTCTAGAGTTAGGAACCGAAATATACATTAATTATTATGAAAATATCAATGACAGGGAAGGTTTTGTTTGTCGGTCGGTCGAAACGTATAAGCACTAAAAAGTTCCAGCCCATCTTCGCTTATTCTTCCTCCACCCAATCTTCCTCCACCCAATCTCTCATCTGTCTAAACCATTCATCATATATATATATTTACATATATATATATATATATATATATATATATATATATATATATATATATATATATATATTTACATATATATATTTATATGAGATCTACACATGCATATTACGCATGTGTAAGTACATATATATGCCTACATGGATTTGATGCACGCACGTGCATATGTATATGTATACAACAATAATCTTTCCACCCATGTCGTCATTGAACCACGGTTCAAAACTTCCATGAGATTGGTGTATAAAGTCGCATGGCGGCAGCCAGAATATATGCAGTCCAGTGTGACCAAGATATTGCGAGTTACCTTCGATTCTCTACAAATATGAGTATGCATAAAACATCATTACGTGAACAACCGACGAATAGGATTTAGCGTAACTTGTTGAATGAGTCGTCACGCAATGTTATCTTTTTTCTTTTTTGTCGGTTTCTGACACTTGCGACATCCAGCTGTAACGGTCGCAAGCTACTTCAAACGCAAGCAAATTCAAATAATTCACGCGGGTGATTTCATTGCACTTGTATGAGAGATATAACTTACTTGATTCTATTATTCAGTGCTCGTTCACAACGATGGAGTACTTTACAGATTTGTTCCTGTATAATGCCAAACGATTTTCTTCTGTTAATCTCTAAGCTACGAAGAATTGCTATAGTTTTTTTTTACTAACGCCTGGTTAGAATAAGTATAGTACAGAACGCTGGGTTTGGTAGGACTAGCATCTTGCAGAAATGAATGAATAAATACATTAACAAATAAATTGACGAATAAATAAATATATAAAACAACAAACAAACAAACTAATAAATAGATGAATATATAAGTAATAAAAGACAGTTATTGAATTCGAACGCTCGTCCGCATAGTGCGAATCACGACCTGCACAAAACCCATTGTTTGAAACACCAGGAAAACTTTGATTTCAGAGATACTTAATTATCATCGATTTTAGTCACCTCAAGGCCTCGACCCAAATCCACTGCAGTCTCTTCACACTCATCTACTTGTACTGCAAGTTTTTGAAGATTTAGGTATGGTATGTATATATACCATACCAAATTTGAATCATAATAAGATAAAATGCCTAATTGTGGGGAAGAATTATGATATTAGGTTTTATGTTTTTCTTCGAAATAATGATGATGTCATGGAAGTACGAAAAACAGTGAAATATTTAGGTGTTATAATAGACTGTAATCTATCATTGAAAGACCAAATACATAAGGTTGTGAAAACAGCAGGATATTATTTAATAGATATTGTCTTTATCAGAAAATATTTGGATGAAACTGCTACTAAAAACTCATTCATAACTATGTTATAAATAAATTAGATTACTGCAACTCGCTGTATTATGGTTTGCCAAAGTACTTACTAAGGAAGTTACAGCATGTCATAAATAGAGTTGTAAGATTTATAAAAGGTACATTTTCGAGTGAACGCATAACACCAGTTCTCATTGATTTGGATTGGTTGCCAGTAAAAGCAAAGATAATTTATAAGATGTGACATGGTCTACCAACCATTTCAATTTGGGAAACCAAGATTATCAAGGGATTGCTAAAAGAAATTAATCAAGATTTCACAATGGTGTTGAGACAATATGGATCAGCATAGGTTGAGACGCAATGTAGCCTAAACATGGGTTTTAGAGCTTTTGAAAACAGTGGTGTAAGGTTTTATAATAATCTTCCAAATTATATTAAGGACTGTCAACTCCGATATTCAAGAAAAAACTCTTTTTTTTTTTTTTTTACGGAAGCCTACGACCTGAGCATTAGACCCAACGTTGCGGGGCCTTCAACAACAAATAACAAGTAAATTTACCAGATGTCATGTCATAAGTTTCTATTGAGGCGTGTCGCCGCCTCAGTATGTTTCTTGGCATTCGACTAACTTTATTTTTCAATTGGGAGACACCGCTCGCCTGAATTAAATCACCTAACGGCAGTTATGGGACTATTGTGGGTTACTTCCACAATGGAGGATATATCAAAATAGGCAAATGCATAACTATACTAAAGGCGGATTTTTTAGTGTTATTAGTGCAAATTGAAGCAGAGCAAATGGAGCAATCGACGGATTACTAGACGTGACAGCTCCGCGATGGTGCCACAGTAAGATGAAATAAGCTGTTACCAGCCAGAACTCATAGTGTTATGAGGTTCAGATGGGGAAGAAGAAAATGGAGAGGCGGCTACCAGAATGGAAGGAAATATGATACCTTCAGGTCCAGAGATCAGGAGGTAATGTTAACACTGTGGAAAGCTCTATCACAACCAACCCTAGACTACTGCAGTCAACTCTGGTCGCCGCACAAAAGGAGAGAAGTGCAGGAACTGGAATCAGTGCAGAGGTATTTCACCAGACAAATCACAGGTATGCAAGGCCTTAACTATTGGGAACGTTTGAAAAAACTGGGCCTATATTCACAGCAGAGAGGGCGAGAGAGATATCAGGCTATATATGTATGGAAAATACTGGAGCAACAAGTGCCAAATCCGACCATATCCTCACTACAAGGGACACATACCAACAGAAATGGTCGCAAATGTGACAGGAAATCACTTCCTACATATGCTCCTGAAAGAATCAAGACTCTCTTAGCCGCCAGCTTCACATAAAATGGCCCAAGAATCTTCAACTCGCTTCCAAAACACATTAGAGATATCACCAGCTGCCCTGTTACCACATTTAAGACACACCTAGACAGATTCTTAAAGGAACTACCAGATAAGCCTCCTGATACAGAATACTGCAGAGCAGTCTCGAACTCCATACCAGACCAGATAGACCTCCGGAGAGAAGATACTAGGGCTGGCAGTAGTAGTG
>NC_134778.1:59517302-59684802 GCF_046742065.1 Oratosquilla oratoria | reverse complement strand
TATATATATATATGTTTACTGTAAGCCCACTATCGGAGAAATAATAACGGAAATAAAGAGAAACTGTATATTTCGACTACTACCTGTAGTCCTCTTCAGCAGAATGCTTACAGAAAGTTAAGATACAAGTTTATATAGGGTGGTGAGGTGGTATATAAAAGGGGGGGATGGGGCAAAGTGGGGGGGGACTCAGGTTACATGCCCTTGAAATGGCCGGGTCACGGAAGGACATTTAGGGCTATTTTGTCCGACCGCTCTTGACAATGATTTGTTTACCGCTAACTTCGTAATACAATCTGGGAGCCATTGTCCTTTTGAGATATTAAAGTTATGATGATGTTTTATTAGGGAAGATTCAACAATTTTCCTTCGATAGCTACAGTGTGATTTAAAAATAATTGATGCATTATCCCAATCTAATCTATGGTCTTTTTGGCTGGCATGAAGGAACACAGCGGAGTTAACTTGTCCATATTTTATGGAGTTATGTTCCTTTAATCTCGTGGACAAATCCCTGCCAGTTTGGCCCAAGTAAACATCATCACAGTCTTTACAAGGTAATTTATATACCCCGGAGTTTTGGTCCACATCATCCCTCCAGTGTACATTAACTACCTTTCTAAAGATACTGTTTGGATAATTGTAAACCATAATAACCAAATTAGATTTGTTTACAATTATCCAAACAGTATCTTTAGAAAGGTAGTTAATGTACACCGAAGGGATGATGTAGACCAAAACTCCGGGGTATATAAATTACCTTGTAAAGACTGTGATGATGTTTACTTGGGCCAAACTGGCAGGGATTTGTCCACGAGATTAAAGGAACATAAAAACTCCATAAAATATGGACAAATTAACTCCGCTGTGTTCCTTCATGCCAGCCAAAAAGACCATAGATTAGATTGGGATAATGCATCAATTATTTATAAATCACACAGTAGCTATCGAAGGAAAATTGTTGAATCTTCCCTAATAAAACATCATCATAACTTTAATACCTCAAAAGGACAGTGGCCCCCAGATTGTATTACGAAGTTAGCGGTAAACAAATCATTGTCAAGAGCGGTCGGACAAAATAGCCCTAAATGTCCTTCCGTGACCCGGCCATTTCAAGTGCATGTAACCTGAGTCCCCCCACTTTGCCCCATCCCCCCCTTTTATGTACCACCTCACCACCCTATATAAACTTGTATCTTAACTTTCTGTAAGCATTCTGCTGAAGAAGACTACAGATAGTAGTCGAAATATACAGTTTCTCTTTATTTCCGTTATTATTTCTCCGATAGTGGGTTTACAGTGAACTTTTATGTGTCATAACATACCAATCTCCAATATACATATATATATATATATATATAATATATATATGTATATAATATATATATATATTAATTAACATATCTGTATATACATATAGTTACATACTTTAAGTACGAGTTCTAAGCCGAAATCCCTCCCTAACAGTAGCGTAATAATGGGGTAGAGGGAGTACACAAACAAATAAAACATATACATGAATCGATCGAACATGGTGCTCGAAGATTTTTTGTAATGGGTTATAGGAATATAAGCGAGGGTGTGAAAGGGACTGTGGCTGAGAGTACTTCCTTCTAACGATAAATATCTCTCTTCCAAAAATAAAGTAGATCTTATAGGATTAGGTTAGGATAGGAAGTAGGTGTAAAATAAATATTAATTAAGGTGGCCAGACGGTTAGCAAACGTAATACACCCCATACACGTTACCTCTTTTGTTCATAATTGTTTCATAAATCATAATCCAGTATAAGGTAGATGGTTCATTAATACAACAGTTTAAATCAACCGTATCTACTGTGACAGAGAGTATCACATATAATCTATTATATTTTGATTACAATTTATTATATGTATATCATAGGTCAGTAAATCAACAGATTGTAAACTTACATTTTTTTCATTTACTTAAACTGGATAACGTAAATATAAGCAATACTAAAAAACGGCCTTAAAAAGGGAGAATGGAATAAAATAGTGTTTGTTCAAGAATTTCCACATGGTAAAGTTATATATATATATATATATATGTAGAGAAATTGGGACAAATTATGGGAAAGGTGGAGGGGGAAACACGGGTCTTTATCTGATTATCGAGTTTATTCCTGACCGGTTTCGCTTACAATAGCTTCTTCAGAGGAGTGTTACTCTGTGTCGAAGTTGCCGGTGTATATAGTGAGTCAGGCCCACGTTCCCTCCTTGTGGAGTGGTTGGTATATATATATAGATATATATATATATATATATATATATATAGATAGACTGTATATATAACATATATATATATATATATATATATATATATATTTGCAGTAATTCACAAGGCACACGTGAAAATAATATGCAGAAAAAACAACAACTGGGAAATAAGAAGCTTAGTCCGAACGTTTGCGTCTATTTAAGACATTATCAAGGAATACACGTCTTAAATAGGCGAAAACATTCGGACTAAGCTTCTTATTTCCCAGTGTTTTTTTCTGCAAACACACACACACACACACACACACACACACACACACACTTGAACTACAGACACTAGAGCAAAGAAGAGAGAGAGGAGATTTGATAGCTATTTACAGAATCATGAAAGGCATAGAAATTACTGATAGAGAGAATCTGATAAAATGGGATGACAGAAATACAAGAGGACACGGAAAGAAAATAAAAAAAGACAGCTATAGAAGAGATTTGAAAAAGAACAGCTTTCCTCACAGAGTAATAGACAGTTGGAACAAGTTAGATGAGAAAGTGGTGTGTGCAAAAACAATACATGAATTTAAAAATAGTTTAGATAAAATGAGATATGAAGACGGGACCCCACGAGCATAGCTCCCCTTCCCGTAAAATACAACTAGGTAAATACACACACACACACACACACACATATATATATATATATATATGTATATATATATATATATATATGTATATATATATATATATATATATATATAGAATAAACACCTTGTGAGATCGAAACATTTATATAGTACTACGTTTCGCTTGTTACAGCTTTTTCAAGTACTTGAAAAAGCTATAACAAGCGAAACGTATACTATATAAAGGTTTCGATATACAAGGTATATATTCTCACAGTCTTATACGGCTTTTGCCATTGTGATTCATATATATATATATATATATATATATATATATATATATATATATATATATATATATATATATACATATATATATATATATATATATATATATATAGTGATTATATGGTGGCAGCAAATATATATATATATACATATATATATATATATACAGATATATACATATATATATATATACATACATATATATATATATATACATACATATATATATATATATATACATACATATATATATATATATACATACATATATATATATATATACATACATATATATATATATATATACATACATATATATATATATATACATACATATATATATATATATACATACATATATATATATATATACATACATATATATATATATATATATAAATATATATATATATATATATATATATATATATATATATATAGTGATTAGGATGGTGGCAGCAAATACAAACACCATCTTATGATTACCAATTAGAACAATTCTGATGAACATAATTTTCCCAATCAAATAATGTTATATATATTTTGACTAATTGTCATCCTCATACGTGGTGCTCTTGATTGAACACGATTTTATGAAGGCGTACTATGCATCTCGCCCATCCATTCTTGTTATACTCGTAGTAGTCATTCTGACACTAAATATTTTGGGTGTCAGAGGTGGCACTACATATCATTCAAAAATATGCAAGTCCAGTACTAATGGAATGACAGATGCACAGGGGTGGGGGGAGAGGCTACTAGACTAAGTTGTTGGAAAGTGTGCAGTGTGTGCAAAATGGCTTTACAACGCCGAGTTTCACGAAAAATGTCGAGAAAATAACACTCCACAACGATTGAGGAGTCATTGTCGGGCACCCCAGGACTATAATCATTTACTTAAATTTGGCCTAATAAGCCCTGTATTTTTTCACTATAGCATATACCTGTTATAAGGCAGGAAATATTACATTTTTTCACGAAATGGATCTTTCAAAAAGAGTCTAGTACTAATGGAATGACAGATGCACAGGTGGAAGGAGAGGCTACTAGGCTAAATTGTTGGAATGTGTGCACAATGGCTTTGCAACGCAACGTTTCAAGAAAAATGTCGATGAAATAACTGTAATAGGGTTGCTACGAGGGGGACTTAATGCGGGTGAGAAATACCTTGATGGTGATTTCTTCGTTTTATTAAGAATATGATCTGGCGATTACAGGTTGGGAAGATTTTGTACAATTAGGTCCTAGACCTAACACTCCTCATCCCGGGTCTTAACCTCGGCACTGCTTTCTGCCAGGTACGTGACCTGGGGAGTCCTTCCTGCCAGGTTCATGACCTGGGCAGTCCTGTCTCTCGGCGGCACAGCCGTCGTAATAAAGGGGGTTAGTGGGTTGCCGTATGTGAGATGTGTTACTCATTAAATATAGTTATGGGTGTTAGTTCCGTTATATAAGGGTTAGTTGTATGGTTGGTGGGCTTGGCTAGACATGGTGTATATATGTTAATTCACAGCAATTTAATTGGAGTAGGTATGAGATAGGGTTCAATGGGTCTGGTGACATTAGGCGTCTCGTGTTGTGACACTGTGGGGGGCGTCGTTGTTTGTCTTATTTAGAGTTTAGTCAAGTGTTTTGGATTGGGAAAGTGGTGAGGTTTGCAAAGATTAGAGGTCTTGCCAAAGACAAGTACCATGTCGCATGTGTGTGGATCACGTGCGTAGTTGGTGATGGTTAGTGACAGTTCCATTGCCTCCCCAAAATTTTAAGGTACGTCCACGTACCTTGGGTTAAGGTCGTGACAGTGGGTTTTGGCATACAAAATTGCAAAAAATTATGAAGATATGATAATTTATCAAGTTGCTAGTGGGAGACACTGACTTGTAAAATTGATTTGAATTACTAAAATGGGATTGAGGTGATATTATTATTATTATTATTATTTTTTACGGGAAAGTAGCTTACCTAGTAATTCTTACAAGTAATAACTAGTGGGGGATTGAAGAAGTAAATTTATTTTCTTGTCCCCACCTTCGAGAGAAGTGCAAAAGTCCTACGCAGTATTGTTACACCCATCATATGACCCTTCTCTTAAACGAATTCCCTTTTAATGTGGCCCTCCAATGTTCTGGTTTGCTTAACATCACTGGGTGTCCTCTAATCCCTATTGTGCTTAATGTTAAGAAGGAGTCATAAGAAATTTTTTGAAAACCATAGATCGTTTTGTATATCTGTGTCATTCCGCCTTCGTCCTCTGGCCTCCATCGTCTGCACTTCTACTGCCTCGCACCTCTCTTCGTATGGAAAATTGGCAAGCGTACCAACTACTTCGTTGCACGGTGTTGGACTTGCTCGATTAACCTTTTGTCTTTAACTAAATGTAGGGACAAACTCTGAGCACCATACTCTAAAATGAGCCGAATAAGTGTCTTATAGGAAAATATCTTGTCATGAAAGTAAAATTCCTTTTTATTGTTCCTATTACCCCGTTTGCCTTGGCTGCTACTTGAGACACATGTATGCTTAGCTTTTAAGTTCTTATAATGTTATTATGTCCAAGCCCTTTTCTGCTGTTGATTTTTCTAGTACTGTCTTGCATTTCTGTAAGTGAATAAGAATGTAAGGCAATAGCATAAGGGATAAGGCACCATCTGATACTGATGGTATTTAGGAAATAAATAATATTGATTATGTATACATTACCTTATATTTGAAAAAAGTAATATTTATGACTCTCGCCAGAAGATTTCATTCAGTCTTTGGGAACCCCCTGCATAGCAAATGGTTTCAACTTCAAATCGATTATCACTTTTGATACTGGGTTGTACCGTGCCAAGCTGTCGCGTTTCGAAGAAAATATGAAATGAGTGTAAATCACGGCGAGCTTAAGCAATTTGCTAACAATTTTTTTCATACAACACGAATGTATCGATACATTTAGCCTGGTGTCCCAGACGCTATCAGTCTCTCTTTAGATGATGACATAATGAAGGTGTAACCTCAGTCGATGTAGCAGTTGGTCAGTTAATTTAAAAAATATAACTAATGATATGACGTCATGAGATGTGACAGTCGACCACAGACTCAACTTGTATATTCATTGCAATAGCACTATAATTAGTGGGTGCCTTAATACATATGCAACTTGCGTGCCTTTTGTGACGTCATATCGTTTGTTCTCTTTCCGAAGTA
This sequence comes from Oratosquilla oratoria, assembly GCF_046742065.1. Classification (NCBI taxonomy): domain Eukaryota; kingdom Metazoa; phylum Arthropoda; class Malacostraca; order Stomatopoda; family Squillidae; genus Oratosquilla; species Oratosquilla oratoria. The sequence continues at coordinate 59,678,468 of NC_134778.1, read as the reverse complement.
AAGTGAACTCTTGTTATTTAGAATTTGAGTCACAATTTAATAGCAAAACTTCTTCAGGTCGGCTCCTGCTACCGTATTTAGTTTAGGTGGGACGCGGTGTTGTGCATGAATAAAATAACAGATAATTGGTGGCCGACCTTAACTGTGGAATCAGTTTTGCGGGCAGGGTTTGAGCTGAAAAAGTGGTGTCAGAAATGAATTATGAATCGTTTCACAGTAATGTCACCTTGGCTATTTTTTCATTTACTATTGTCATCGTTATTACTATCACTATAATCTTACCATGATTAACTTAATAAATGTTATTACTAATATTCTCATAATTATTACCACTATTATGATGTCTATCTACTACTCAAGAGACCAAAATTATAAAGAAGATAAACTCGTTCTTAGTCGTAAAGCGTCGTTTACGCGGCACTTTTTATTCGCTTTGGACAAACGTCTTAATTCTCTAGCGAAGAAAATATTTAATTCGCGGCGTCTGTTTGACGCTGCCTTAAAGTTGACCATGATCAATTTTACCGCTCGCATCTCGTGTTTCACTAGCGAATAAAGAAGTTAGCGTCTAGCGTCAAAAACCTCGTGAAAACCGGCCTTAGATATATAATCAGGTATTCATACTCATACACACAGGAACATAAACGCTTGCAGATGCAAATCTGCTAAAGAATTAATTAAATCACAAAAAATTAGAGATCAGAACAAAACCAACACAGCTTGAACTGAACTATGGAGCGATATAAACGCGATATTACGAAGGTAACTGGATCCTAGCTGTACACGCCGCCCCGAAGGGTTGGCGGGTCGAGGTTACAGAGGGTGTGGGAATCTTCTTTATTCTTATACCCTTCTTTGGTCACATACAATGTGTGGGGCCGTGTATGGGGGGCCGTGTGGTTTCTGCAAATTGTATCACATTTTAATTTGCATTCACAATTAATCCATTAAATCAATACAATGATTAAACACAATATTCATCAATAAAACAATCATCGAACTCAACTTCACGATTCCTACCATGATTTTGTTTAGAGGCCCAACGGGATTTTTTCCGCGCTTCTCAAGCGCGGTTCGTACACTGCACGGAAGCTCGTGAGGAGTCTCCGCCCCCAAGGGCCCCCCTCGACCAGCTTCCACTTGCTCAGCCCCCCCCCCTGAACCCATCAGTGACGAGGATGGTAGCGTGCGGTTCCTCTCTGCCAGTGCCGACCCCTCCTACGCCGACGACGATGTCCACAGCGCCGTAGGGGGGGGGGGGGCCACGCTCCCTTCCCCCTCCCGTTTCCCAGTCGGAATCCTCGATGGTGTTCCCACCTTCCTTCTCGGACGTCCTCGCGAGGGTTCGGAGGGCGAATCGACTGGGCCCCCCCGAAAGAAGAGGAAGCCACATTCGAGTCTGACATCTTCATGACGGCCAACTCTCAGAAAGCCCAGCCTACTCCCCTCCACCTTCCATGGAGTACGCAGACGGCGAGAGCCATGGCCCAGGCCTCCGACGCTCTCGCAACAAGGACGACCGAGAAGGCGCGTTGGCTTCCGGTCCCATTGGAACACCAGAAGCGCTTCTACACCCCATCGGGGTCAACCCTCAGAGCAGCCTCGATCCCGGCGAGGTTACCAGAGCTGGTTAAGGCGGACGCCGAGTCGCTGCGCAGACGAAACGTCCTCCTCTCCGGCAGGGAAGTCAGCGACCACATTCATTCACTGGCTCTGTCCCTGGCGGTGAACTCCTGGCTAGAACGCCTCCTTGCCTCGGCGAGGGAGTTCTTACCCGAAACTACAACCCCCAGGAAGAATGCGACCTCCAGGCTTTTTTGGCAAGCGCGAGCAGAGCCCTGAAGCATCAGGCTTCCTGTCTCTCAACGTCCTGGGCCCCCCCTGCTCACCCACACGCTGATTCCCCCGGATGTGGTGGACTCGGCAATCACTAGCACCAACCAGTTGCTACACAACAGAGCCATCGAGAGAACAGCCGTCTCTAGCTCGAGGCCAAGAGGACCACCCCCCCATCGACCCCTCGGTCCTTTCAGACGCAGAGGCAGCCTTTTCGTCTCCCTAAGCGGGAAGACGGGCCCCCTCCCCATTCGAAGTCCAAAGCCCAGACAGGAAAGCCCCGCCCCTTCCCCAATAGAGAACAGGGGCGCAAACATCATAGAGGCTCGGGACCCCAACGCAGGAAATTCTAGGAACTCGCCTGCCCTCCCGCACAGGATAGGAGGTTGCCTCTCTCTCTACTGGAGAGACTGGGAGGCTGCCGGGGCGGAGGACTGGACCATCCAGGTTATCAAAGGCAGGATATCGTCTTCCTTTTCAACACCATCCCCAGCCTCTCCCCCTATCCCATCCAAGTCAGCAACTACCATCCGGACTCGGATCGCGGGGCGGGCCCTAGTGGAGGAAATCTCCACTCTGCTCCAGAAAGGAGCGCTCGAGGAAGTCTCAACTCCGGACCCGGGGTTCTACTCGAGGCTATTCCTCGTACCAAAGGCTACAGGGGGGGTGGAGACCTGTCATCGATCTGTCTCCTCTCAACAAGTTCCTTTCCCTGATGAAGTTCCGGATGGACACCCCAGAGGTCGTGAGGGCGTCTATCAGGGAAGGGGACTTCATGGTGTCACTGGACCTCCAGGACGCCTATTTCCAAATACCTGTGCATCCCTCATCCCGAAAAATTCCTCCGCTTCGTCCACAAGGGCACCACTTTTCAATTCACCTGCCTATGCTTCGGCCTCTCCACAGCACCCCAAGTCTTCACCAGAGTGTTCAAAACTCGTCTCAGCGTGGTCCCACTCCAGAGGGATTCGCCTACTCCGTTACCTGGACGATTGGCTGATCCTGGCACACTCCGCCCCAGCTATGCCGCGACCACCTGGGGACGGTCCTAGCTTTCATCCGCAAATTGGGCTCCACGGTCAACCAGACGAAGTCAGATTTCATTCCAAGACAGAGAGTCACGTACCTGGGTATGGTTCTGGACTCTTCCCTCATGCAGGCATTCCCAGTAGAGAAGCGAATCCAGAATCTCTCTTCCCTCGTCGTGCAGGCACTATCGACCGGGTTCCTCACGGCCAAACAGTGCCAAGTCCTCCTGGGCCACATGGCCTCCGTCGAGAGGTTAATACCCAGGAGCAGACTGAGAATGCTAAGGGGAAACACCCGTCAACACATCACCCTTACCGGAGAGGTCAAGCATTCTCTTCTCTGGTGGAAGGACCCGTGCAACCTGCAAGTGGGGATGCCCCTCGGCCCATCTCCCCCGAAGTCCTCCTCTTCTCCGACGCCTCCAAGGAGGGCTGGGGGACCTACCTCAACGACGATCACGTCAGCGGTTCCTGGTCCACAGTCGAGCGGACAGCCCATATCAACTGGCTAGAGTTGAAAGCGGTACTGCTGGCTCTCCGTCACTTCTCGGATCAAATCTCGGGGAAAGTTGTGGGCATCATGTCGGACAAGTCCTCGGTAGTAGCCTACCTGAACAAGCAGGGGGGGCATAGTCTCCCAGGACCTCTGCCATCTCACTATGGAGATCCTCCTATTAGCCGAGAACCTCCAAGTGACACTCAGAGCTCGCTACATCCCAGGGAAGAAGAATGTCTGGGCGGACCACCTCAGCAGAAGGAGTCAGGTAATCAGCACGGAGTGGTCCCTCCATCCGGAAGTGGCGACCTTCCTCATCAACAAATGGGGCTCCCCTCTGGTGGACCTTTTCGCCACCAGATGGAACCACCAGCTCCCGGTGTATTTCAGCCTCTCCCGGATCCGCTGGCAGCGGAGGAGAGGATGCTCTTCTGCAAAGCTGGGACAAACCTCGACACCTACGCTTTCCCACCGTTTCCCTTGCTCCAAAAGGTGCTCCAGAGAGTACGAACCGCATCCAACCTTCGGATGACTTTGATCGCTCCCTGGTGGCCGGAAGCCCCATGGTTTCCAGACGCCCTCGAGCTAGCAGTGGAGGAGCCCCTGGCCCTTCAGGGAAGACCCGACCTTCTACATCAACCAGTCAACGGGGCCTGGCACAAGAACCCGTCAGCCCTGGCACTTCACGCGTTCAGACTATGGTCCGGATCCTCCTAGAGAAGGGTTTGCCCAAAGAAGTGGCAGAGAAGACATGTCCTCCCCTATTCGCTCTTCCTCAGCTGCCCTTTATCAAGGGAAGTGGAATGCTTTTTGCAGAATGGTGCCACTCCCCGAGCAATAGCCCCAGAGCAAGCCACCATTCCTCTGATTGCCTCCTTCTTCCACTTCCTCCGGAAGTCCAAGAAGATCTCCCTCTCGGCAGTGCAGGGCTATAGGGCAGCTCTTAATCAGGTGTTTTCTCTGGAGGGCATGGATCTAGCCCTGTCTCCAGAAATTTCCATGCTCTTCAGACATTTCAGAAAATCATGCCCCCCCAGGGAGATCACTTCTCCTCCATGGGATGTGGCATTAGTCCTCAACGCTCTGCGGGGCCCCCCTTACGAACCCCTCCGAGATGCTAATTTCAAGGACCTCACCTTGAAGACAGTCTTTCTCTTGGCCCTGGCGTCTTCCAAGAGGGTCGGGGAGTTGCATGCCATCTCTTATCGAGTCGCCCACTCGAAAGGATGGCAAGAGGTCTCCTTCACTTTTCTGCCCCAATTCGTTGCCAAAAACCAGGATCCGGCCAAAGCCGACCCTAGATTCTGGTCCTTTAGTATTCCTTCCTTGGACGACTTTGTAGGGGGCGAACATGCAGAAATGGTCCTATGCCCGGTACGTGCTATCCGGACCTACCTCAAGAGGACGAAGCATCTTAGACCAGACTTGCCAAGACTGTTCGTCTCTACCAGGGGTACACCCAAGCCCGTCACTAAGACTTCCATTTCTTACTGGATCAAGGAAGTCATCCGCAGGGCCTACGCCTCGAGCCCCACGGATTACCCTGGAGCAAAAGCTCATGACCTCAGGGCAATAGGACCCTCCCTAGTCTTCCGAAAGAATCGGTCAGTCAACCAGGTCCTTCAAGCAGGTATATGGAAGTCCCAGACTACGTTCACTTCCTTTTACCTCAAAGATGTCATGTGGGAATCCTTAGGGACCTTCTCTCTAGGCCCCATAGTGGCCGCCCAAGAAGTCCTGAGATAACATACCCCGTACCAATGGCACACAGCCAACCCTGAAGCCTCATCCAAGTTCTGGATCGGCAACCACGGGGATACCTATCTCAAGTCCTTCTCATACTCCTACATTCCCTTACCTCACCGAGGGCTCTCAAGCATTCCAAGGGAATCAGTTCGAGCCCTACAAGGGGTACAAAGTGAGTATGCCCTGTCTGTCTCCACTCTGGGAACAGATCCAGGTGCCCTTCACAGTTTCGGGGAATGTATAAGGGTCTGGTAGTGCAATCAGCACTCACACTAACACTTGCAACAGCGCGCGAAGGCATCGTATGATTAGTGTAAGACAAAATAAAGTAAAATAAAATCAACAAAATGAAATCAAATAGAATAACGAATATAGAATGAAACAAAATAGAGATAAAAATGATCAAATAAGACAAGATAAGAAAAAAATCTTAAGGGTACATTAATCATTGCCAGACCTAGAAAGCCAGTTATTGGGCCTCCAAATAGAAGTGCAAGCAAAATTGAATGTATTTATTTATGTGTTTTTGTTTTTGTTACACGAAATGAACCCCAGCATAGACGCGGCCATGTAGGACCTGTCACCAAGGCCTCATGCTCTCTTTCCTTCAACAGGTGTGCTGATGCCCCGTCACGATGCCACGCAGGTGCTCGTGATGCAGCCCGACGGCATCCCACGGCACTACACACTGGCCATCGTGAACGAGTCGCTGCCCGCAGATCCTCTCCGTCCGCCGCGGGACTACACCATGTGTGTCCGCTTCTACCTCCATTTCCTCTTTTGGAAGAATGTCATGATGTACTACATCCCCGGACATAAGGATTCTGTTCTCATTTACGTGGGTAGGTTGCTTTGCAGATGATGAAGTTTTTAGACTAGTGGTTTTCAGTCTGGGGGTCATGGCCCCCAAGGATGCTATGACAAGAATTTAGAGGGGACATGACCTGCTGTTATGTTAGGAATCTGAATATAAAAATATCAAATATAGGATAACTATGATTGTCAAATTTGCAACAAAGCAAAGGGTTTACAAAGTAAGAGTATGCCGACTTCTAATTAATTAATTAATTAATTAATTTATTTATTAATTTATTTATTTTAGCTTTTTGGCGGTGTGGGATTTGGAAGAAAAACGAAAGGGAGCCACACGAATGTGGAGAATTCACGGAGGGGGACATGAAGTGAAACATTTTGATAACCACATCATTCCTGAAATATGTGCGTAAACATGCGAGCGTCTACTGAAGGTCTGTTTCCTTCCGTTTCTTTACAGAGTACAACCTGGAGCGCGTGGGACTCATGTCCGCCAACAGATTCCGGTTCACACCGTGGCCGAAGCTCCTCCGGACTTACCGTTGGTATCACCTCTGCTTTCGCTACGACAACACCCTCAAGACCTTCGCCTTGTTCCTCGACGGTCACGTGATCCGCAACGACACCTACGACTTCGACATGCAATCGATCATCCTGAACGGGACGATGGTGATCGGGCAGGTGACGGTGGACGGGGTGGTGCCTGAGTACAGCTTCAGCGGAAAGATGACCCAGCTAAACATGTGGAGCGAGCCCCTCTCGGACCAGGCGATCGTTGACGCCTCCAGTTGCAAGACGGACGACGCGGGCGACATGATGCCATGGGGAAGGAGTAACCTCTACCTAAGGAACGTCTCAATCGTCGAGGAACCTCTGCAGTCCTTCTGCTCCTCCTCGAAAGCCGATATCGTCAGCTTTCTGTTTCCCCCTATGAGTTATCAAAAGGCAACCTATGTCTGTTATGGTCTTGGAGGTAGGATCCCCCTTCCAAAGTCATTCAACGAGATTAGTGATATGGTGGATCTTTTCGAGCCCGACTTTGAACAGAAGTGTCGGAGGGGAACTCGAGACGTTTGGATTTCGGCGACAGATAGAGTGCAAGAGAACATCTGGGTCGATGACTTCGGGAACCAGATCAGCCTGACTTCGAAACTGTGGATGAGGGACGAACCCAATGGCGACATCTACGAAAACTGCTTGACGTCCTCTACCAAGGGTTACATTGACACGGACTGCGAGGACCCTGTCTGTTTCTCCTGCCTGGTCGACAAGAGGCGTCTCTGGACTATGTACGGTACCTGCCAGTCGGACGCCCGGTTCCAGTACTTCTCGAGTATCCAGAAGTCCTTTGGGGATTTAAGCTTTCAAGGATATTCGTCCTACCACATCCGAGTACGATGAGTATACGTCGGGGTTTTACTACATATTCTAACAATAATTAGTCTATGCTATATTTGAAGAGGATAACTATAATTCACATTTTCTTATTGAAAATACTCTGATACGGATTGACTGTGCAGCAGTCAGATTTAGGGCAGAAACTCTTGTGGAGAAATGAGGAAGAAACAGAGTGCAAGTTGCTGTCTGTGTATCCCGCTACTTAGATTTTAGTGAAGAAGGGGGAATAGGGGTTTGGAGAAGTGGTGTTCCGGGTAGAGAAAATTATACAGGAGGCTGGGAATTATGCAGAAATGAATAGAGATAAAGTAAAGGGGAAAGTTAAAGATGGTTGTAGTCCTCTACTCAGTGGTGTACCCGGAGTGTGGTCAAGTGAACTCCATATCTATTTTCATAGTTAAGGGAAAAATGTTGAGTAGTGTTTTGTTCAGTTCAGTGATGACTAAATGATCTGTTTTTAAGATAGACCGGGCCGCTCTCGCTGTCAAAGATACCACGTTGATATCCTCAAAGTATTGGAGCACTGTGTTGAGGAATTCCACAAAACTTGTGGAATTAGACCCCAAAAACACAAGGATAGATTTATGGATAAGGGTATGGGTTTGATCTTCACACGCTCAGTGAATTTTGTAATAGGACAGTTTGTGTTGCAAATGGTATACGCATTATCCTTGGAACGGAACTAGATATGAAGGTTGTAATTGTAAACTCGAGAAAGTTTACGTATCCTTGAATGTTGTTTGAAAGTAAACTGCTGCATAGCCCATTCAACTTGCTTCAGTTACTCGATTTTTTTTAACTTCAGTAGTTTTGAGACCCTTTCCCACTACTTATTTGGAATATGTTCCGCAAATGTCACATTTCGAGTTGGAGGGGGAGGGGGGATGCTCGCTTCGTGACCCCCATCACACTCCGGCCCACCCCACCTAGGTGTTTTTGTCGCCCGTGCCAGTGTCCACCACTGGCACCATCTGGCATACAGCTCAAAGCTGTCTATTGATTGACGAGATAAACACCATATGAGGACGGAGCCTTTATTTGTACGACGTTTCGCTTATTACAGCTTTTTCAAGTACAAGTTGAGATACAAATTTGTGGACATTTCGCCCACGGACGTTTGGGCCAGCATTCTCATCCTTTCCCAGTGTCCAATCCTCCCCCCTTCTCCTCCTCTTCCTTCCCCCCCTTTTCTCTCCCCGTTCCCTCCTTTCCCCTTATTTAATCTCAAGCATTTGTATCTCAACTTGTACTTGAAAAAGCTGTAATAAGCAAAACGTCGTACAAATAAAGGCTCCGTCCTCATATGGTGTTTATCTCGTCAATCTTGTCGGCAAACTGCCACTTTTAAGGAAGATGTCTATTGATACTTGGTGTAAACTGGCCTGGCCTCACGGTCGGCTCATAAAAGCAGTGAAGCAAATATATACGTATAGTCATAGTCAAGACACAGTTAGAATATCGGGCCAGATGAAACTAAATCTCTAATAGTTACGTGATATGAATGAAGGTGGAGTGAGCTGACTTAATATTAATACTCGCCTCACTTGATTAGACTAAGTATGGTAACAAATTGCATATTTTCTTTTTTCGGTCTTGCCAGCTGGTAGAGGACACCTGGGTGTGGCTCGACGGCCAGACCAACGAGACGATAGCGTCGCTGGTGCCCAGTATGTACAACTTCCCCATGGGGCGGAAGGAGTGGAACCTTGCTCGGCCCATCTGCGGGCAGCCGGAGGGGACGCGAACGCTGCTTCTGACATCATGTCAGGAAGGTTTCTTTACCTGCAATGACGGCTCGTGCATCCCCATCGCCAATCGCTGTGATCTCAAGTACGATTGCAGAGACAACACGGACGAGGAGGGCTGCATCCTCATCGACTTCCCCGAAGGCTACGCGACGGACCTGCCTCCACGCAACACCCAGACCAACGTCGGGAACTCTACCAGGTCTTCCTCTTCGTCGAGTCTTCCCGTCCAAATTGACATCCGTCTGGAACGTATTGACATCGACACGACGGCAATGTTGATGGCGGGGACCTTCAAGGTGACGCTTCAGTGGTACGACAGTCGAGTCGTCTTCAGGAACTTGAAGGAGAACACGGCGCTAAATGCTCTCTCCAAGAAGGAGGTCGAGACGGTCTGGATACCCATTGTGGGTTTCAAGAACTCGGTCGGGCGGAAGACGCTCAAACGGGACAGCGTGACGTCCATGCAGGTGGTGAAACGACGGAAGGCTCCCGCCCTGAGGAAGAACTTTCTCCTGCCTGAGGAGGGTGAGTCTTGGGGTTGACACTTTGGTTCTTTCTTGCTCTGCTAGCTACACTGAAAATGGGAGTCAGAGGTAGCTACGTGAACGTGCGCGCACACAGATATAGATAGATGGACAGCTAGATGTATATATATGTATATATATATATATATATATATATATATATATATATATATATATATATACATACATACATACATACATATACCAAGGCTTTTCCCCCTTACAAGGGAAGTAGCCAAAAAGGAAAAGGCATAAGAGAGTTGGTGCCAATTTTGTTGTTACTCTTTGATTTTTTTACAGTATATTCTTTTTAGTACTGAGTGTCCATAGTGTTGCAGTGTACTCCAGTCCTGGTCTTATTAGTGTAACTAATATTTTCTTTACCATTTCCTCATCCAAGTAGTCAAAGGCCACTTTCATTGATCTTAGTAAATTGAAGGTTTCTTCATTTATTTTGTTGATATGCTTATCTGGTGACATGTCTTGCTGATAATTACTCCTAGGTCCCTTTCCGAGCTAACTTTTTTTACTTCCTTTGTACCAATTTTATATTTCCTTGATATTCTATTTCTACTTTTTCTAAACTCCATTATTCTACATTTATTTTATATTATTTGTTTGTTTGTTATTATTTGTCTATTTGTTTGTTTATTATTGCTCGATTTTCATTTATTATTATTTATTATTATTTACTATTTTCCTGTTTGTTTATTATTTAACTATACCTATGCATTTATTTATTTTATTTATTATTATTTATACTGTTCTAATTTTTTATCTATTAATTTATTTATCATATTTTTTCACATCCAACCTAGTTATGGACCAAAAGGTCTCCTGTTGGCATGCTCCTCTTTTGTAATCCTTTGTAAAAGCATTCCCACCCATTTCATCCCTGAATACACTCCACACCCCTCCACCCTCCCTTTTATCTTAGCACCTCCTGGATGACGGGTCATCCCTGCACCTTGCCTATTGCCCTGGATCAGAAGCAGTGTCGCAAGACACAGCACATCTACAGCAAGGCCGCTTCATTAAATCGGCGACCCCCCTCTCCGTCCCCCCATGCATAAAATGAGAAGACGGGGAGAAATCCCTTCGGGCTGCGTCAAATTTTGCTCACACATACTACCTCACCCCCATCCCCCCGCCCATTCCAACTCATGCATCACAACATCATTCATATACAACCATTCTCCATTCACCCCTGTCTTCTGTCCTCTCCCGTCCTTCCTCAACAGACATTCCCCTCTTCCCCAAAGCTCCCTTCACCCCATCCATCCACCTCATCCTAGGACGTCCCTTCATGTTCACTCCCTCCACATCTGCCTTCCATACTTGTTTTACTAGTCTTTCTTCACTCATTTTTTCCATGTGTCCAAACCATCCTAATACTCTTTCATCAACCCTATCTCCCAACTCCCTTTCCACCACTGTTTTCCTCCTCACCTCCTTATTTCTCACTCTATCCAGCCCAGTAACCCCCATCATACTTCTCAGACACCTCATCTCATATATATATATATATATATATATATATATATATATATATATTTGTGTGTGTGTGTGTGTGTGTGTAAATAGGTTGATAGATGGACAGATAGATAAATGTTTTATTGACCATACCAAAACAATAGTTATTGAATATATTCAAATTACAATATTAGGGTCCAACAACAACAACACAGAGTCGCGCGCGTTTATAAAGGTTTTATCAAAAGTGATGGCCAGTAACACATTACCAAGCTTCTTGCCTGTGTTTTCACTATGTCTTTTCACCTCCCTTGAGCTTCAGGCAACACGTGCAGGCATTCTTAGAAATTCACGATCTCACATTGGTATTCTGTTTTGAAAAAAAAAGTGTATACCGCAGACACTGATAACTAACTAACTTGTATTTATGAGCATCCTCCTCACAATGGCAAATCCATGGGGGTGGGCTGAAAAGGCTGAAGCCCTCCCCCCAAAAAAAAACAACAACTTTCATTACCTTATTGCAGAGGTCGAGGAACATGCCTCACGTACACCGGTTTGTAGCAGAAAGCATTTAATAAAACACTTCAGTGAGAATCATTGGAAGGATACTCAATACATTATTAAGGGTAAATCTTTAAAAATGTAAGACTAAGTATTATTTTTGCCCAATATTTTGAAAGAAACTAAATCAAGTGAGAAAATATACTTCAATGTATATTCAAAATCATCGTATTTGTGCTACAGAGTACATCTGCTTATAAGTGTCATCTATATTTACAAAATTCAGATTAGCCCCCCTCAAAGCGCCATCTATATTTACAAAACTCAGGTTAACCCCCACAAGAAAAGCGTTATCTATATTTATAAAATTCAGGTTAGCCTCCTCCCCAAAACTGTTGTAGTGGTAGGTTACTACACAACGGTGAAGGTACACTTTAGTGAGAGATTGGAATTAATCAAACTCCAATTTTCTCGGAACTGTTCATTGAAAATATAATACGAAGTATAGTCGACCAAAGCTGATGTTTTGGCAGCGAGACATAATACTTTATGCAAGATGGGCAGATATTACATTTAATAGCACCACGACTAATTTGGTTTATATACTATAATTTTAACTTTATAGAATAATAATACTAATATTTACAGACATTTACACATAGATATGAGAGACGTAACAGTATTAATAATGTTATATATCCATAATACAAGTTTTAGCGGGATGACAATATTAATAGATAAATTGAATTATGATGCGCGAATTCTACAGAGAACGAAGTTTTAAGGCATGACCTTGCTACATTATCCCCTCCCCCCTAGTGACGAGGTAGGAGAAACGAAACTTTAGTCTTTAGGCGTGACGAGCTGTCAGTAGGATCCGACATGGCAGGAGGTGTTAGGCCTAGTGTTAGCGTGTAGGCTGGCAATCCAGAAGCGGCGGTTGGCGACTGGCGGCTGTCCGGTAGGACAGGCGGCATTCCAGTGGGAGTGGCCGGCATTAGTCCGTAGAGGAAGTGGCGGTGGGCCATCACTGCAATGCAGTGGTCTGTGGCAGGCGGTGGCGGCGCGGCAGGCATTCCGAGTCAGGGTATTGCGGCGGCGTCTGCTCGGGCGGCGACGGCAGCATCGGCTCGGGGCGACGTCGGCGGTTGGAGACGGCTATAGCGACAGCTCCGGGCGGCGGTGGCAGCTGGAGGCAGCGTTGTCGGCAGCACGGGGCGGCGGCTGGTGGCGGCGGGGGCCAGCAGGAAGGGTGGGCGTGCGACTACGGCAGCTCGAAGCGGCTGGAGACTGCGTCATTAGCAGGCCAGGGCGGCGGTGGCTGGGGGCGGCAGGGCGGTGTGGGACATGCAGCGGCGACTCAGCGGACGGTCCGGGACAGGCGGCAGTGGCAGCGACAACGACAGCTCGAAGCGGTGGTGGCGGCTAGAGGTAGCGTTGTCGGCAGAGCGGTCCGGGACTGGCAGCGGTGCTGGGTAGTGACGGCTCAGGGCGGCGTCAGCTCGGAGGGCAGCGACTGGTGGAGGCTCGCCTCTCCAGGGAACAGTGAGGCGGCGGGCGGTAAGAGGTTTGCTTTTCTAGGAGACAGTTGGGCGGGCCGCGGTCGGGCACAGGTTCGGCTCTCATGGGAACAGCGAGGCAACGGCTGTGCAGAGGTACGCCTTTGCTGGAGACAGTCGGGCGGGCCGCGGTCGGGCAGAGTTTCGCCTCTTCAGGGAACAGCGAGGCGGCGGCCGGGCAGAAGTACGCTTTTCCTGGAGACAGTCGGGCGGGCCGCGGTCGGGCAGAGGTTCCCTTCTCCAGGGAACAGCAAGGTGGCGGCTGTGCAGAGGTACGCCTTTGCTGGAGACAGTTGGGTTCGCCGCAGTCGGGCATAGGTTCGCCTCTCCAGGGAACAGCGAGGTGGCGGCTGGGCAGAGGTTTGCCTTGGGGAGGGCGGCGGTAGCATTTCCGGGGCGGAGGCAGGAGCAGGTCCGGGGCGTGGGCGGGAGTGGCACCAGCTCCGACGGCGGCAGTAGCTTCGGGAGGCGGCTGTGGGCCCAGTGTCGGCGACTCCAGCGGTGTCAGGCCCGTAGGCGGTAGGGGCAACGGCTTCGGCGTCAGTAGGTTCAGCAGCGGGAGCTCTAGGGCCAGCGGTAGGAAGCCCGTCGACGGGAGTAGCACCGTCTCCGGCTGGTCCAACAGGGGTATCAGGCACGTCGGCGGGAGTAGCAGCATCTCCGGCAGGTCCAGCAGCGGGAGCTCTAGGGCCAGCGGTGGCAGCAGTGGCCCCGGCAGGTCCAGCAACGGGGACTCCAGGGCCAGGGGTGGCAACCCCGTCGGCGATAGTGGTAGCGGCTCCGGTGTCGGTAGGTTCAGCAACGGGAGCTTCAGGGCCAGTGGTAGCAGCAGCGGGAGCTCCAGGGCCAGTGGTAGCAGCAGCGGCTCCGGCAGGTCCAGCAGCGGTAGCAGGCCCGTCGGCAGGAGTAGCAGCGTCTCCGGCAGGTCCAGCAGCGGTGACAGCTGGACCCTCTGCTAGGGGCGCCGTCCTCCGCTGCTGCGGAGACGGCTTGGGTGTCCGGACTGCAGCTCTGGGGTCACCATTTGTAGTGTTAGGTTACTACACAACGATGAAGATACACTTTAATGAGAGATTGGAATTAATCAAACTCCAATTTTCTCGGAACTGTTTATTGAAAATATAATGCAAAGTATAGTCGACCAAAGCTGCTGTTTTGGCAACGAGACATAACTCTTTATGCAAGAAGGACAGATATTACATCTAATAGCACCACGACTAATTTGGTTTATATAATACAATTTAAACTTTTTAGAATAAAACTAATATTTACAGACATTTACACATAGATATGAGAGACGTAACAGTATTAATGTTATATATCCATAATGCAAGTTTTAGCTGGGTGACAATATTAATAGAGAAAATGACTTGTGGTGCACGAATTCTACAGAGAACGATGCTTCAAGGCATGACCTTGCTACAGTGTCATCTATATTTATAAAACCCAGGTCAATCCTACCCCTAAAAACCGTCATCTATATTTATAAAATTCAGGTTAGCCCTCCCTACAAAAAAAAAAAAAAAAAAGTCATCTAAATTTACAAAATTCAGGTTAGCCTCCCCCTTACAATTTTGACCCTGGATCCGCCTCTGCCTCCTCCTCCTCATACACTTCGCACGGTCCACGTACAGTGCCTTTCCTCGTAGTTCCAGAGGTGATCGTCCCTTTCTTCCTTTCCAGTGGAGGTGTGTCCGGGGCTCCAGAACCCGTTCCGGATCTCACGCGTGACCAACGTCCAGTTCACGTGTGACTTCGATCTCACGCTGTACCCGTTCGACGTGCAGGTAGGTGTGAGGATCTTCAAATAAACAGACCAGTGGAGTGAGAGAGTGAGTGTGTGAGGGAGAAGGGTAGGACTCTGATTTTCTGTGCTCGTTTGCACAAAACGTGTCTAAGTATATTTTGGTGTTGTAGTGCTTAGTTCTCGCCACGCTCCCGGCGTGAATAAAATATCACAGATACTGCAAGTCGTAACTGTTCCCTTGAGAAAAGAGATCGTGTGTATGAGAGTGTGTGTGATTCACCTTGGTCTTTGGATCACGGGTTGGACTCGTGATCGACAGCTATTTCCCTCCTGCAAGAGAGCTCAAAGCTCGTATGACCGATCTATGGGTAATGTTGTGACCTTACACGCACACACACACCCAACTCCCCGCCCGCGAGAGTTGGAGTAACGACTCGAGGCTCAGTGATACTGAAATTATTTCAGCCCTGGGCAGGATTCGAACCCGGACCGCCGTAGTGACAGTTGGGGACTCTACCAACCGCGCCACCGAGTCTTGTGTGTGTGTGTGTGTGTGAATTTGTGTGTGAGATTCACCATTGTATTGGATCACGTGGTGGACTTGTGACTGATAGTTATTTTCTCCTGGATAAGAGCTCAAAATTCATACATTGCCCGATCTATAGGCCATGTGACCTTACACACACCCTAAAGGCCTAAACCCTTGCTTAAGGGAGCGGATACCGATTTCCAGTGCTGGGATCCGAACTCAGGACCGATGGTTTAGCAAACCAAGACGGTACCAATGTGTGTAAGGTCTCAACTGTGGTGGTAATAACTGCCGATCACAAATCAAGCATGTGATCCAGGCCCTCTCATGTGAGTCGTGCGCGAAACGTCATGTCGTTTGTGTTCATGAAAATAAAAAATTCAAATATGTTTATAATGTGTCTGGGAAAGAAGTAACACCAAATCAAATAACTATAAAAATAGTCACAGGAAATAAAGTCACAACTAATGTTCGATCATAAATATGATAGTGAGAATTTATTACAGAATAGTAAAATGTCGGGTGAATGGGTGGTCTAGAGTCGCAAAGAAGGGAACATATTGTATATGTGTATATATATATATATATATATATATATATATATATATATATATATATATATATATCATATAATTCAGGGTGCGGCAGGTATTTGAGAACAAAGGAACGCCCGTGGAATAAGGAAAATTACACTGTAGATAGAGCATTTCAGTACCATTTACTGTTCTGTGCAAGTGAATACCTACCCAATGCATGTTTTCATTCGATGAAATCGCCATCATTCGCAATAACAGCTTCTAGACGACGTCTAAACCGCTGGCAAACAGTAATGAGGTGGGTCTTGGGAATGTTTGCATTGCGGCTACAATAGCTTGCTGGAGAGTTGCAACGGTGTTGTGTGGATGCATATTGGAGGCCCTCTTAATAACGCCCCAGACGTAATAGTCTGGAGAGATAGGGATCAAATATTGGGAGTGACGTGGTTGTGAAAATTGTTGGCCAGCCATTCTTGGGTGGTGTGGGCCGTATGCGATCGAGCGGAGTCCTGTTAGAAAACATACGGCCTGCCACGTGCTACAGCAGTAATCCATGGTTTCACAACTGTGTCTAAAACATTGTTGTAAGCAGCAGCGTTGACTCGAAGACCTTGAGGGAAGAAATGTGGAAGCATCACGTCGCCTTCATTGCTCACGACACCCAGAACAATTACGGAGGCTGAAAATTTTGTGTGCATGACGTTCGGAACCTCCTCGGCGATTTGATACAGCTACCGATCATTTCTGCGATTCACCTTCTGGTCCTGGACAAAGTTTTTCTCAGCGGAGAAGAACCACAGCATTACTGGCCCCTCCGGATGTTTCAGCTTGTTTAAGAGACGCTTGTCCCTGGTCACTCGGTTCTCCCTGGTTGTTTGGAACATTAACTTTCCCCTCCGCATCACGCACGACTTGTAACGGAGGTCTTCATGAACCACACGTCGGATGGTGACCTCATCAACGTGCAACCCCCTGCTCAGTGCCCTTATGGACTTCCCAATGTCCTCGTCGATAGGAGTTTGAACAGAACTGATGAATTCAGGCGTTCTGATACTGTCCGAGCGCCGGCAATGTCGTCACCGGTGAGAAACGGTTACCACATCGTCACTGGCAGCATCAAGCCCTCTCCGAACTTTGAAAATGAACAATCTTGCGATATTCAGGAATGCAGCGACCTCGGAATCGGAGTACCCTGCAGCCAAGGAGACGACTACAGCATGTCTCTTCATTTCCTGAGTGATCATCGGTTCCGTCATGTTCAGCCTCGATAAAAAAAAAAAAAAAAGTTAACGGTGGCATCTAGAATACTACGTCACCGATAAGGTGTGTTCTCAAATGCCTGCCGGTATATATATATATATATATATATATCTGTGTGTGCATGTGTGTGTGTGTGTGTGTGTGTGTGTTAACTGAGTTTAAAGGCACACTAGCGCAAATAAGATAAGCTCTGATTGAGGCGGATAATGTGCCCAGTGCCACCAAGGAATTTGACCTTGTGGCTTATAGTTGCCTTCCTTCTGGGCAAGCCACCCACTTGTCTTTGCAGTCTTGGCTCCAACAACGAACTCCTTCACTACCAAAGGAATATCCCAGAGATGAATGGAATGACTTGGCAGAATATATGTTAAATAAAAACCTGTCCCGCGCAGTACGAAAGATGTTGAAAGCAACAGAGATTTTTTTCTTTTTATGAGTGTGATGTGTGATGGGCCAATGCAGATTTCCCATTATTATATAGTTGTCTATTCCGAGACTTGAGATAAAAGTAGGAAGTTGCATGGGTGACTTGTCGTTTGGATGATACGGTGCAGGACAAGGTGTGCTGTTATCTAGGTCATTTGTGAATAAGGTAAACAGAGGATGAATTGGGCCAGAGCCTTGAGAACCACGTGAAAGAAAAAGTTATTGAGGTGAGGAACACACGTCAGGAGGCGTATAGTTACTGCCAAAGCTGCCATCTTTGCCCTGTCAGTTTGGCCTGTTGGAGCAGATTTGTGTTTTTGCTGGAAAAACAAATATTGGTCATGTGTATGTGTTTGTGTGTGTGTACGTGTGCATGTGTATGTACGAGCCACGAGAGTCCCTCTGACCCAAACTAATCAGAAGCTCATTCCTATCTTTGACGACATGCTCCCCCATACAGTCTTGACCTCTTCTGAACCTGAAGTCTTCCTAAACGCTTTTACCCAGCTTATAAGAAACTCTGTGTCAATAAACAGTTATAAATCTATCTTGAGACCGAGTTTGATCCGCATAAAGATTTTTGTCTAGGGCCAGACGATCTGATTTTATGAAGATAAGAACCTCATGTCTATAAAGGGTTCTTTCTATTTTCTTTTGTTTTTGTTTTCTTTTCAGAAATGCCAGATGCTGATCGATATGGTGTCGATGACGTCGGAGTATCTGGTCTTCTCCAACGCTTCCACTGTCAAATATTTTGGCAACGCCATTCTGGCGGAGTATAAGGTGAGCTGAAGAGAGGGCGAAGGAGGAAGGAGGGCAAATTCATTCTAATTTTTTCACTGGTTTTGAGGTCATACGCATTCTACAGTGCCACGGATCAATCTCCATAATGTCATTTGCCACATTGTCCTCACCATACCATACCCTCAGCCTCAGAGTCTTCCGCCGTTTACGACCTTCTTCCCTTCTGCAGGTGGGTCTCCCCAAGATCTACACAATGGACGTGGAGAACTTCAGCAACGTGGTGGTGGAGGTGCCCCTGGCTCGCTCGCTGGGTCATGCATTCCTCAACATCTACACGCCTTCGCTGATCCTCCTCATGACGGCGTACACCACCCTCTACTTCAGGATGGACATCTTTGAAGTCCGGATCATGACCGCCCTCACCTCTCTCCTCGTCATGGCCACGCTCTTCTCACAGGTGCTTGCAGGACTTAGGGGTTTAAGATTATCTTCCTTTACTGTCGTCTCGTACTGACTTTAGTGGGCTCGAACCGTCTATCGTTTTGCCTTCAAACGTTAGCGCGCTGTCCACTCGGCCAGCACGCTCCCCTTATATGTGTGTGTGTGTTGATTTGATAATCATTTCACAATTCAGTCACACATAGGAAAAAAAGGGTCTCGCTTAGTTTTGAATGCTTCACTCGTCATCTTTTTCATACCAGTGTTGTGCGTGTTAACATTTATGATGTTTGTTATGCATAAAAGCCTCACTAATCATGACTCACCACGCCGCTCACCAATCCCCTTTTCCTTGTCCCTCAGGTGTCCGACTCCCTTCCCAAGACCTCCAACTTCAAGATGATCGACGTTTGGCTTCTGTTCTGCATCATGTCCTCCTTCGTCATCATCATCTTCCACGCCCTCATCGACCACGTGTACACGGAGGGCGGGCTATTCACGCCCGAGCTGGGTAACAAGACCCCCCAGGGGGTGAAGCAGGTCAGTCCCTCGTCCACGGCGTGGACTTCGGGCGTGGGGATCGTGGACGACAAGGGGGGCAAAGACAAACACCCGAACGGCGTCGTCGGTGCTGGGATGGCGAAGCTGAGTCGTCGATTCGGGATCTTCCGCATAAAACTCGTGCAGACTCCGGAGGGGAGGATGGTGATGCTCGCACGGATCCTCATCACTGGCGGGATCTTCCTCTTCAACGCGCTCTACTGGGGACTCATCTACACGTTGAGAGTCCCCATGGAGTGAGGAGGGACACGAGGGAGTCCGAGCTGCAGGCTATGGGGTCCTGTATAGTCTTGTGAACTTCTGGAAAGATTCGTTTACGAGGTAGTGGGTAGGCTACACTGTATACAACACATATTTTGAAATTACGTGCACATGCATTTTTCACCTATACATAAAGCGTGTTCTTGTGTGTGCATGCGTGTGTGTGTGTGTATTGCCTAATTGTACTATATAAGAAAAGATGCGCGTGCTCACGCGTCTATTGTTATCCAATATTGTTCCGTTTATTGAGGATATGAAAGTGTGAAAGTATTCAGCATTGGTGGTCCACTGCAGGACCGTTGCCCTATCCCCTGAAGTGCGATACAAGCTTTGTACAGTACCTCGCTACGATGGGTTAATTCTCCTGGGTGAGGTCGTATGGAAGGGGAGGTGTACGTGAAGAAGCGAGCTTGAATGGTCGTGGGTGACCTGTAAAAATTGTAATGAGCTCGACCACAAACACGGAAATACAACATTAGTACACTGCACTTCTGATGTCCACCATTGCAGAGCGGGGTTGGGAAGCCATGAAAATAAGCTATAAACAATTACCCAATACTTCCCAGGGATCGAACTCGGGATTCACGTGTTTGAGGCAGTAACGCTACCTACTGTTTCACACGGACTTGTATAATGAGCAATAATACCTGAATTTGTGTATTTGTTTATCCCGTCGGGTGCACTTGCGCACCGTTATTCTTCCCATTTCATGAAATTGATGAATGTATGACAGAAAATAAATTTCTCGTCCTGAGATCCTGCATACGGAATGGAGTGGTTTTCTTGTACATATTCCACTAGGGCTCGACCCCTTTCCTGTACTCCTAATTCTGACTGCACAAAACGCTTCCATCACACCACGCAGGAGAGTAATTTGTTCGGAACTTGGACTAGACATTCCTCACTGTCAACTCATACTGCGTGATATATAAACTTCACCGAGTCTTTTATTCAGAACTAAAAATCAACACTTTTTGAAAACCCCATCACCAAAACTGACACTATAGAAAAGGAGTAGTATCTTATGAAATGAGGTTCAGCATAAAGAAAATCTATCTAAAGTGAAGCTCCTGATATAATAATAATTGTAAACATCTACAAACATCTTCGAATAAAAGCCTAATGAAATGCTGTGACCTTAAGTTTGACCTTCCAAAGTCACTCAAGTTCTTTGTGCCGAATAAAGATACATTTGTAACATCCAGCACATCAAACGGATGCAAATGTTTGGATGGCGACTTCACCCTAACACAAGTCTTCAAATTTATTTTCACCATTTCAGTAGATAGGATTACAGCATATGGGATACAAATACTTTTTATCTTTGTCCCAGGTATATCGGGCATTTTCAGAATAAACTTATAGAAACATTTACACGTTTTCAGTGACTTTGACCTAATTACCCCTAAATTATAACGAAGTCATATATAAGAAACCATTGCCCACCTCTCCTGAAAGTTTTATGGTAACTGACCCTTCTGCTCGACCTGGGAAAGACCAAGCAAATAGAAGTAAAATATATGCAACCAGTGAATTTTGCATATGTACTAAAGGCCCTTAACTGAAGCATTAGATTTAAAAAGCCTATAATCAGTGTAGCAATAAAGTCCTTGTAACCACCTACATTACATCCGAGTGACATGAAACAACGTTGCCTGCATGACAGGTAGAAGAGTACACGTGGCAAGGTCGCTACTACCCGATGTCCCAAAAATGTACTCAGTCATTGAAGTAGTTTGTAACACTGTCGAATCATTGGTCAGTGTTATCATCTGAATCTGGAAAATTATAGTAATTAGTTTGAACATATGAAAACATTCAGGTGGAACTAAATAAAACTAGAGGGAAAAGACTTTTTCTTTAATTTCAAACTAATGACCGCCATTTTCTATATCTTATCACTCACACTAATATATTTCACAACGTTACCAATCATATCAAAGAATGAGTACATTTTTTGGGGACACCATGCAGACAGTCGGATGTGAGATGTATGCAATGGAACATAATGTTGCATAGTTGTCAAAAATAAGTATAATGTAGTAACAGCACATGTGTGTTTGCGTGTAAATGTAAAATAAACTTACAACAGTCGGAGCATATCTCGGTTCGTGAATACGTAAACGCTATTGCTACGTGTCGGTGTCACAACAAGAGGGCCACTCAGAAACCTTGCCAGGTGTATTAAGCATGTGAGGTATGGCAGTTTACACAAATAATGGAAATTTAGAATGTAAGGGAGCTTGAAAAAAATAGACAAGTGTTTGAAAATTTTCATAAGCATGTCAAGAGGGAATAGACTCGATAGAGTAAAAAATGTGGAAGTGAGGTGGAGAACAGGTGTTGATAGAAAATTGTCAAACAGGTGGTCTGGGCATATGACCAGATTGAATAAAAAAAACTCACAAATATATTGTGTAAAACAGGACTGGATTAAGTGAGCATGAGAGGAAAAAACAAAATGAGAATGAGAGGTACAGATAGTGATAGGATATTTCTACGCTCGTGGTACGTCGGTGAGAAAATTTGATTAATGCAAATAGGAAATGTAGAGGGAGACTATGAAGAGATAATGCGGGCCTAATGTAAGGAATGACCCTGCATATGTCCCATAGATGAATTGATGAGACGTGGGGAGGCAAAAAGGTGGGGTTAAACCAACTACAGTTATTGGCCAGAGTGTATGGAAAAGATGTCTCGTTGCATTTGATCCAAACGGGTGACCCAGCGCGTCCCGGCGTCGCGTCGTCCCGATAGGAAGAAATATGAGGGCGTGGAGTTACTGGACCTTTGACAGTCCTCTAAATCTTGTAAGGCTAGAGATAAATACATATTCATGTGCTTCATGGGTTGGGAATCCTGGTATTCAAACAACCCATACTAATTGTCAGTGATGACCATCGTCTTTGGGGACATATCGCATGAAAGTTGGAGTCATCGAGCTTGTAAAGTGGAGATAGGACAGTAGAAAAGAGGGAATAAGAGCTATAAGTGATCAACATTCTTTTTTGAGTGAAAATTAATCTCCATCGCGAAGAAAAAAATGCTGCGGGATATCGATAAGTCAATAATATACTGAACTGAAATGACAACGCTGTCGATGTCATACAAAGGGAATAAAATTAAGCTGTAATTCTATCGCCTAGTTTATAAGTTCTTGATAAGTGGAAGTAGAGAATGTAGTTCTAATCCTGTATTTTACAATTAAGTAAATACATTTAGCTAAATATAGTGCAAACATATTTTCCTTACATGATGAAGTAGATATTTTATTTGATGATTGTGTACAAAATATATGCATCATTGTGCTGATCAGAACCTTGTCAGGACATAAGTAGGGTTATGCCTAGTCATTGTCAATTTATTAATGAAAGCCAATTAGAGGAGTCCTACAATTCATTTATTACTTACGCTTGGCCCCATACCCGACAACTTTTTTGAGGAAACGTTTAATTTTAAGACATTTTTATTGCTTTTTATGTTTTTTTCGTACTAGTTATGGAAATAAAGTTTATTTTGATCTATTACCAATATTCTACTTGAAAATTTATTTTGAAAATATCATTTCCGGCAAAAACGAGATAAATCGTCTTCCTTTTTTTTATTGTCTTTTCCCCAACTTTAGAATGAAAAGGGAAGTTATACACTTATTTTACTCTTTTTTTATATCTTATTCTACAATTGATAATCCAGGATTTCCAGTGAATGGGAAGCATGGTAGTGGAGAGAGCATGTTTTGTTCCGACACGTCATGTCGACACCAATGTCATAAATCCTCCTACTCTTCACTTGAGAAAGAATAGGCATCAGATGAATTTGCACTCTCATCTGATGTATCCAAGCTTCTAACTGAAGCTTCTTATTCTCATCTTCTGAGCTCGACATCTGGGCATAATTCATAAAAAAAGTGAGTGTATGTACGCAAAAGCAACGAGTCTACTTCCTTTGACTGATAACTTATCACTAACTAATGTACCCCAAGGCGGGAGACACAGCTACCAGACTTATTTTTCACCGAGTATACTCGTTCAGCTGAGAATGGCCTTAATTCAACGATTATACTCGTCTATGTCTGTTTTTTAAAAATTGTGTTTGGACGAGTTTACTCGTTGCACTGAAAAAGAAAAATTGGGTCAAGACGAGTTTACTTGTCCTTGCCGGGTAAGGGGTTACATGCGTTCTTTGTTTATGTGAGGATTCGGGCATATTCCCAAAAGAAGTTTATTTATTTATTTATTTTGCTTAACAGTACAAAATTGGACAACTGTTCCTAAACAAAATAATAGTAGTGTACTTAAACTAAGATTCCTGTAAAATACAGATAGAAAATATTACACGACAGCAAATCGTTGTACAATGTGTCACTGACGTTTGTTTACATTCAGGCAGACTCTGTCAGAACACAGTAGTCAACCAACGATTTTGTGATGTGGCTTATGTGTTTCTGGTGAGATATGTTTAATGTTGTGTCTTGAATGATGGTGTACATCATTTTCGTCGCAAATGCGTACTTTTCAAGCAATTATTGAAATCATGCACTTTTGCCTAAATCTCCTCCCCAACGATCTGGGGGGACCTGTGGGAAATCGGGGTTTTTGGGTGGGGAGCACTAATAAATTGAGTAATGGGCGCTGCAAATCAGGTATAAAATGAACAAGAACACATAAAAAAAGACATAAAAAACATAAATTTCACATTTGAGGGCCAGAGTGTGGTCGGCTAACACGAGCGGTAGCCATGTTTGTATACCAACGATTCTAAATATTTCTCGTTATATCCGCTACATTTAGCGAAGGCCACTCCACCTGCGCAGTAATTGCTAACCGTAAACTAACGTAACCTAACTGTTAGGTTAGGATAGGTTAAGTTTGCTTAGGTTATGTTAGGTTACGTTAGGTTAGGTTACGTTATGTTTGGTTAGGTTAGGTTATGTTTGTTTAGGTTAGGTTTGCTTAGGTTACGTTTCATTAGGTTAGGTTAGCTTAGATTAAGTTATGTTACGTTAGGTTTGGTTAGGTCAGGTTATGTTAGGTTTGGTTAGGTTAGGTTATGTTAGGTTACGTTCGGTTAGGTTAGATTAGGTTCAGTTAGGTTAGGTTTGCTTAGGTTAAGTTACGTTAGGTTAGGTTATGTTAGGTTATGTTAGGACAGGTTAGTTTAAGGTTAGCAACTCTTGCACGGGTTCAGTGGCCTTCACTAAATGTAGTGGATATAGCAAGAAATATTTCAAATCGTTGGTGAACAAACATGGCTACCGCTCGCGTTAGCCGACCACACTCTGGACCTCAAAGGTGAAATTTATGGTTTTTTTTTATATTTTAAATGTGTTCTTGTTCATTTTATACCTGTTTTGCAACGCGCATTACTCGATTTATTAGTGCTCCCCACCCAAAAACCCCGATTTCCCACAGGTCCCCCCAGATCGTTGGGGAGATGTAGGCATAAGTGCATAACTTCAATAATTAATTACTTGAAAAGTACGCATTTGCGACGGAAATGATGTACACCATCATTTGATACACAAAATATCTCACCAGAAACTCATAAGCCACATCACAAAATCATTGGTTGGGTGAAACTATGAACTGACCAATAATTTTTATGACAGTCGCATACAGGACTTGAACCCACTGCTTTCGGTCACCATAAGATTACCTTCACAAAGCCTTTACCCACTCCACCATAGAGACTGTAAAAGCCTGGAAACCTGGAATCGATCTGATTCCCAAGGCTTTTATAGTCTTTGTGGTGGAGTGGGTAAAGGCTCTGTAAAGGTAAGCTTACAGTGACAGAAAGCAGTGGGTTCAAATCCTGTATGTGATTGTCATCAAAATTATCCGATTAATGTCGCTGTCACTAGTGAATTTCTCTCATAGTTTGGTAGTTTGATATATTCATAGCAGATGCATGTTGAAGCCTAAAAACCACTTTTGACATGTGTTTTAGGCTTAAGAACATGGGTTGAAAATTAAATATTTTATAATGGCTTGTAGTTTTAACAGCATGAACACTCATGGCATTATTACTTCTAGAAGGTCCCTAGATATGGAAGAACACAAATTAGGCAATGGAGCTGAATTTGTCATTAAAACTGACATTTGATTTATTAAGTTAATGGAAACATAAGGAGTTTGTTTCTTGTACTTGTCAAATGAAGAGACCCCGAGAAGTAAAACATTATGCTGTCCATATGTTTACTGCTGACCTCGTCTGTGGATTAAGAACTGATGTACATTATTGAAAGCTAAACCTTTGCCCTGAGCTAACCTAACCACAACTAACTCAGGTGTACCCTGAAAAGGATGCAGTTCTACATTTTTTTTTCTTAACAACGGTAAAATTCCATAATCATATAAGCACTGATATTTAATACAAAACTTGCATTGTCCAATAGCTCCTAACCTAATGTAACCATTCCAAAGAAAAAGTGCATAATTGAAATGGAAAAAAAAAAAAAAAAAGTGAAAAATGCATTTGTATGTTACTGGAACAGAACAGAAAATCATGTATTAGTATTGGGAAACTATTATAATTGTTCCTTTGAGTTTCATTGACTAGAAGCCTGTGGCTTTATTGTAGTTAACAATTTTCTAAGGGCACCATCATAGATTGCTCTAGGAAGAAAATTTTGGCAGTTCATTATTTACACCTGTCCTTTGATTTAACAGACAAAAGGAGGGGAAGATTGATCTAGTGAATATAATAGATTCAGCATATTTATTGTGACTTAATATCAGGCTTAGCAAGGATTGTGAGGATAGGTTCTTGATATGCCTTGATTGTATAGTTGGGTGGAAAAGGAACTTCAATGTAAGTCATTAGATTTTGTCCATTGCCTCTGAAATAGGGATCTTTTAAGTCAAAGGTCAAGTCTATTAATGTGGGTCTATTTCTATGTCACAAATTATGTAAAGGAGAAGCAGTTACCAGTTGTCATTTTTTACCATGTGAACCAATGGAGGGAAGATGGTTGAACCTGGGCCGAAAGAACACTACATAGAAAACAAAATCCTTCTAATAGGACATTGTATGAAAATGTTGGGAACACAATTCTATGCCAAAACCCTAAGCAACACACATTCTTCACACAACACCTCACAAGCACTGCTGACAGAATGCAACAAAAACTACACCAGCAGCATATTACTCAAACATCTACCACAACCTACCACCAAACCACACAAAACATCTACGCATAAACATATTCACATCGAGATTACTAATCAATCCTTTTAAGAAAGACCACCAAACTCAATACTACAACTACCCCCAAGATACAAGTTCCACATAATTTTTATTATGGCAAATGCCTCTGACCCCATGGCAACTGGCAACAATCTCTTGCCTTCCTATAGTTCTCTCACTGCTGCCTGGATTGACTGAGTTCATGGTTGTGTCTATAAAAGAATGTGTATGAATATAAATTTAATTTTCACTTGTGTAATCTTTGTACTTTACAGATGTCAGCCCCAGTGTTAAGTTATCGAAAACGAGGATGGTTGTGTATGTCATTGCAGAAGCAGAACCAGGAGACCCTGCTGAAGATGGCAGTTCTCTCACTGGCTGCTCTCCTCTGTAAATATCTCATTTAGAATTATTTTTGTTTGTTGAAATGTGGCATACCTTTTTGAGTACATGTTGGAATTAAATATATATACATACATACATATATACCAAAGGCTTTTTTCCCCCCTTACATGGGAGATAGCCAAAAGACAAAAGCATAGAAACCACTCCCACCCATTCCATCCCCTACATACTCCACTACCCTCTTCCCTCCCTCTTATTTTGGCACTTGCTGGATGATGGGTCATCCCTACATCTTGTCCACTGCCCTGGGTCAAAAGTATTGTCACAAGACACAGCACATCCACAGCAAGGCTGTCCCCCAACCCCTTGTTACTGTCCTGTACCATTTCTCTGAATATTCATTAACTTTTTTTGCCTACCCTGTGGTGGGGGAAAAGAATGCTGCCACCAAGTCGTATGAGGCGACAAAAAAATGGGACAGAGATAGGACAAGGAATCCTGCTACCTGTAGCCCCAAAGGGGACATTCCTAAAAAAAAAAAAAAAAAAAAAAAAAAAAAAAAAATTAAAGGCATAAGAGGGTATAGGAATTTTCCAACCAGTACCCGAAGGTTCAGGTCTTTTAATGTGTATGGATGTGGTACAGATGAGAGTAAAAGGGAAGAGATAGGCAGTATGTTTGTGAGAAGAAAGATGGATATGTTGGCATTGAGTGAAACTAAGTTGAAAGGGAGGGGCGAGTGTGAGTTTGAGAGTGTAGTTGGGAGGTTCTCAGGAGTGAAGAGAGGACGAGGGAAAGAAGGGGTGGCTATACTAGTAAGTGAAGAGATAGGTAAGCATCTAGTGGAGTTATGGCATCACAGATTACTCTGCTACGCATAGGGGGTTAGCGTAACGAGTGCCCTCTTTTCTGGATTACGTAACGTAAACAACGCGGGGTTAAGGATCCACGGAGTGCTCGTCGCTAACGTTTATTGGCAATAGAAAACACGACTTTCTCATCTTCACACAACAGATGCTGCCATTGAAACCATGGCAGCAGACAGTAATTGGGAGGAAGAGTAGAAGTAGTAGATGAAAAACAAGTAGGCCGCGAAGGGAGCGGGTATACAACTGAAGGCGTTTCAAACCACACTGGCTGGAGGCGTGACGTGACATCACACCACCGCAACCGGTTCTCACACACCTTCTTAAGTCTAATTCTTAAAGTGAACATTGTACAAATAATGAGATGCTATCTTGCAGCACAGCTTGCAGACAACTTACAACGATAGTATTCTTAAGCAGACGAAGCTTCTGCTCGCAGCATACTTAAATTAAACATTACGAAAAACAAACTTGAAAACCTCTTCCGAGGGGAAACGAGCCTTACGACAAAAAGATATGTAAACATGGGGATACACGGACGTATAAAAAAGCCCCGTTACCTCTCGTAACGGCACACTCCCTTCCTAATTTTCTAGGGGGAAAATTACCAAATCTATTGACCTAGCAACACAAGCTCAGAAATGGGTCTTACATATTCATGGGCTTTGTTGTTTACCACAACTCTTACTTGG
This sequence comes from Oratosquilla oratoria, assembly GCF_046742065.1. Taxonomy (NCBI): domain Eukaryota; kingdom Metazoa; phylum Arthropoda; class Malacostraca; order Stomatopoda; family Squillidae; genus Oratosquilla; species Oratosquilla oratoria. The sequence continues at coordinate 59,649,753 of NC_134778.1, read as the reverse complement.
ACCTTCCTGACTAAATCATCCTTGCCAGGGAATACTTTGTTTACAATACCCAAGGGCCACTGTCCTTGGGGACACTCTTGATTTTTTACCAACACTACATCATCCACCTTTACATTTGGAGAGGAATTGACCCACTTTCTTCTGGGTTGCAAAGAGGAAAGATACTCTTTCTTCCATCTCTTCCAGAATTCCTCAGCAAGGTGATGGACATGCTTCCATTGAGATTTGTATACTGCCTTAATATCTATCTCTTCAGGAAGAGTTACAGGAATATCAGTTTTCTGAGTGAGAAGGATGGACGGAGACAAAATGAAAGGACTACTAGGGTCCGAGGAAACAGGAACTAAAGGTCTGGAATTCACGATCTTACATACTTCTGCAAAGAAGGTTACTAACACCTCATGTGTTAATGCCTTGGGGTGATGGTTAGTCAGTATCACATTCATGATGTTGCGGACTATCCCCACCATACGCTCCCATGCTCCACCCATGTGAGAAGCATGAGGAGGGTTAAACAACCAAGTGCAACCTTGACTTGACAAGAAACTATTGACATCACCACCTTCATCGGTAATGGCAAGCAAGTTCAGTGCTTTGACAGCACCTACAAAGTTCGTGCCTCTGTCAGAACGCATCATCTTAACTGGGCCACGAATACAGATGAATCTCTTTAAGGCATTAATGAAGGAAGAAGTACTCAATTCTTCTACAGTCTCTATGTGGATAGCTCTGGAAACAAGACAGGTGAACAGAACGCCCCATCTTTTACTTTCGAGGAAGGAACTTCTAGTGCGCCGAGTTTTTATATGCCAGGGGCCAAAAAGGTCAACTCCTACATAGGAAAATGGCGGATTGGGAGTAAGTCTATCGACGGGTAAGTCTCCCATCTTCTGAACACACACCTTACCTCTTACCCTTCTACAGGTGACGCATTTGGAAATGACCTTAGAAATGGTACGTTTCCCTCCCAAAATCCAGAAACCACCTGTACGGACGGCTCCTTCTGTAATCACTCTCCCTTGGTGGTGCACTGTCTCATGGTAGTGACGGATCAACAACAAGCCTAAATGGGATTCCTTTGGAATAATAATAGGCCTTGCAAGCATACCCAGTACATCACCGCCTTCACTCAACCTGCCTCCTACACGAAGTAGGCCCTTCTGGTCTAAATAAGGAGACAGAGATGCAATGGGACTGGAAGGAGGTAAACAAACTTCACCTTGCAATTTAGTCATGGCAGACGAGAAATAATCCTTTTGGTATGTCTGAACAATGAAATCAGCTGCATCTTCTAGTTGATCGGGTGACTTATGTTTGTTGCACATATGCCAACCTGAACAACACTTGTTACCTTGTTTGAAAGAACGGGCTATATGCTTAAGGAGAGCTACCGCTCTTACAAGTCTCCTCCAACAGGAGAAATTAGAGAACCTCTGAGCTAATGACGCAATTGCAGGCTCTACATTGCTTTTGTTTGCACTAACAAGGGGTTCAGACTCAATTGTGTAGTCTGATACCTTCTTTATCTGTCTCAGGGCTTACAAGAGGAAAACTTCCACTGGTGGATACAACATCCTCAAATAAGCTTGAGGGACCTGACAACCAATCACTCTGATTTAGGTCGGTTATTTCAAGACCACGGGTAGCCAGGTCTGCTGGATTACAATCTGTAGGTACATAATGCCATTGGTTAGGTTCGGTGGACGACCTAATGTGGTCTACTCTGTTACTCACGTAGACATGAAATCTACGCCTTTCATTATGAATATAGCCCAAGACAATCATGCTGTCAGAATAGAAATGTCTTGCGTCTAAGGGTTTGTCCAAGCAATCCGAGATGGAATTGCTGAGATTAACTGCCATCACTGCAGCACACAACTCTAACCTGGGAATAGTATGACCATGGTTGGGAGCTACTTTAGCTTGTCCCCTCACAAAACACACCTGGTAGCTTTTGGTATCACTGAAAACCTTAAGATATGATACAGCTCCTACTGCTACTCTGGAAGCATCTGAAAAGGTATGAAGCTCTATCCTGTGAGCTTGAGACAAAGAAATACTAGCAAACTGACGATTGATGCTTATGTCCTTGAGGTCCCTTAAGGACGTTAGCCATCTGGACCATTTGGTATGGATCTTAGCTGGTATGGGTTCATCCCAACCACACTTTAGATTGGTTATCTCTCTTAGGAGTAGTTTTCCCACTATTATTACTGGAGCTAAGAATCCCATGGGGTCAAACAGACTATTTACAACAGACAGTATCCCTCTTTTTGTCGAAGGCTTGTCTGAATCCATGAACTTATAGACGAAAACGTCTCTTTGGATGTCCCATAAGAGGCCCAGGCTAGACTGCATAGGCATAGAGTCAGAAGTTAGGTTCAGCTCCTGAAGGTTATCGGCCAGCTCACTGGTGGCAAACTTTTCCAGCACTTCCTTACTGTTGGAAGTGATCTTGTGCAAGCGCAGGCGTCCTCCTTCTTGGAGTGCTGACTTAGAGTCTTGGATTAACTTGTAAGCAGTCTCCGCATCTGGCAGAGATGCTAACCCATCATCCACGTAGAAATTGTTCTCTATGAAATAGCGAACTTCAGGAGAGGCATCTTCTACAGACTTACGCAAGCCATAGGTGGCAATGGCGGGAGATGGCGTGTTCCCAAAAACGTGAACAGTCATCCTATACTCAATCAACCTTTCATCAGGGTCATTATTCTTGTACCAGAAGAATCTGAGGTAATCTCTTTGCTCAGTCTTCACTTTGAAATTGTAGAACATCTGTTCTACATCAGCTGCCACTGCTACAGCTTCCTGACGGAAACGTAGAAGAATCCCGAGAATACTGTTTGTCATATCAGGACCTGACATCAGCATATCATTTAGGGAGAACTCTCTGGATTTGGCAGAAGAGTCGAACACAACCCTGATCTTGTCAGGTTTCTTAGGGTGGTACACCCCGAACAATGGAAGATACCAGCACTTCTGATCAGACTTCAATGGTGGTGCAACCTCAGCATGCCCACGATCTAACATCTTTTGCATGAAGGCCATCATATGCTGACGTTTTTCAGGCTTTGTGCTGAGGCTACGATGGAGAGACAGTGTGCGGTGCCACACAAAGTCTCTATTATTACTGGTGGCTACAACATTGGGACGGAAAGGCAGTGGCGCGACCCAATGACCACTTTGATCCTTGCGGAACTCTGAGTTCATAACATCCAAGAACTTCCTGTCTTCAATCGACAGGGCGGCCTTGTCATCATCTTTGGTTACCTTGAATAAATCATCCTTTAGTTCAGAAACATGAATCTGGTTACCACATGGTGCGACTATAGAGGGACGTCTATCATGTACAAAGGATGTTTTGAAACTGCTAATGACAGGAGGCCTACAAGTGCCATGGAGACACACTTCCCCAATGATTGCCCAACCCAGACTGGTCTGTTGAGCTAGAGGGGCATTGACAGGTCCAATTCTCTGGTCAAAAACACATCTCGACCAATGATGAGTAGAATCTCAGCTTCAGACCAGAGGTGGAATACATTCGGCGGGGGTGGGTATCTCTTCTCTTACATTGTCGCATTCCACTAACTGAGGGATATGTACCTCTTGTGAGTTATGCCAAGACACGATGGTGTAATTTTTGGTGGTGCGCCCAGAAGCGCCCGTTACACCTGCACAGGTAGCTAGACGATATGAAACCCGTTTGCTCAGCTTGTCAAACAAATCGAAAAACTCAGACCTTGCTAAAGAGCAATTGCACTGATCGTCTAGGATGGCATAACACCACACTCCGAGCTCTGGCTTACTTTCAGGATAGACCTTTACCAAGAAGGTCTTGGCGCAGGACTTACTCGTGGAAGTGGGGTTACTGCATATCAAGGTACATTTGGAATTGACCGCAGCATCCTCCCCTCCCTGAGTCTTTACTACGGGGGTAAGAACATTTGGAAGCGGCACTTGATTGACTACAGGGGAGCGAGGTGTTTTATCTTGAGCAACCTCCCTTCCATGCTGTGTAACCGCTTGAGTCGAACTCCTCTTCGACCTGGGTTCATCGTGATGTAAGGCAGTCACATGAGTATGGGCCTTACAGAGTTTGCAGAAAGTTCTCTCTTTGCAGCTGGAAGGAGGATGGTTACCTTTGCAACATCTGTTGCACACTCCTTTATCGTTTAAGAAAACCTTCCTCTCGCTCACTGACATGGTGCGAAAAGCCCTGCAGAAATCCAAATGGTGTAAGTAGGAATCATGGTAGACGCAAAAATCTCCCTTTTCTGCCTTTCTTTGCTCGGTAGGACTAGCGGCGCCAACAGACCTGTCAGCGCCCGTGGTCGTCTTACTGCCACTGGACAACATGGTGTCAGTCTTCTTCACACGTACTTGAGGAAACTTAGAGGGAGGTGGCTTCTCTGGTTTCACAAAACCATCGGCTCCAAGGCTTTGATAAGAGAAACATGGATCATTCTCGACCCTTGCCATCTCCTTCACAAACTCAATGAAGAAGGAGAAAGGTGGGTACGGCACACCGTGAGCAGTCTTGTAGTTCATGGCTCTGCCAGTCCACGCTCTCTGTATACAGGGTGGAAGTTTTGCGACAATGGGATTGATGCCTGACGAGGCGTCATAATATGCAAACAGTGTACTGTATACAGGGTTAGCCTTCAAGGCTTCTATCTGGTACAGAATGTCACACAGGTCGTATAACCTTAAGGTGTCTCTAGGTGAAATCCTAGAGAAGTTGGCGAGCTTCTTTTTAATTGAAGTCTCAATGATCGAAGGGGCAGCAAACCTGTCATCCAAGCGCTCCCAAATTCTACTGCACGCCAGGATTGGATTCTTGGCATTTGAGTTTCTAGTTGTACGGGCCCATTCTTTAGACTCAGGACCTAGGTACTTAACTAACAGGTCTATTTCCTCCTTACATGAGGTGCCTAACTCTTGCACGACTTCCTTGAAACTCTCTTTCCAAACAGCATAATCTTCCGCAGTATCATCAAACGTAGACAGCCTGCTAAGAAGTAAATCCTTCCGCAAGAAGAACTTGCTCAAATCGGCAGAATTGGAGGTTGTCCCCAATCTAGGAGATGCACTCCGAGGAGGTTTTACTACAGGTGGTGACGCATAAGAAACATGGTTAGCAACAGGTTGCTGCGCAGGTTGCACAGACCTCACCTTTACCTTTTCGATACGAGGTTCAAAACTGAATGGAACATTGTTAGCAGGCTGTGAGTTAACTCTGAAATCAGAACAGGGCTTGAAAACAGGGCTTTCAGGATTCAAGCCTACCGGATCCTTCTGACTAGCGGAAACTTCAACTATACCACCCTGTTGCTCCACATATAGTTGGGTGCGGGTAGCGACTGTACCTTTTAATTGGTCCCAGTCACTGCATGTTTCCCAATCATCGTCGGCTCCTAAATGCCTAAGTTCGGCTTCGGCTTCTTCCAACTCCTTTTGCTGTGTCATAACTTTGAACTTGGTCTGCAATTCAGCCTTCTCTTGCATAAGCTGACCCTCCCGTTCGGCAAACTTGACTCTGATACGAGCGGTCTCCACCTTGGCTCGTTGCTTCCTTGCAACACTAACACTGGTGCTACTGGAACGACCTGACCTAACCGACCTTCTTGAACTGCCCTTCATGGAAGGGGGCATACAAAACTCAGAGTGGTCGACGAGGGATAAAGGAACTTGATTGGACTTCGGGTCATCTTGTAAAAACGGTTCAGTGTGGTGTTCCTCTTCCGTGACTTCAACTGAGGAAGAGGAAGCATAGTTACTGATTACCTGACGAAAAGATGCCTGAAAATCCCTGTCTTCGTGCTTCACTGATTCAGCACGAGCCAGACTTTCTGAAGTACGTTCACGCATTAAGAATTCCAGATACCTTTTTACAGTATCCTGGTACACAGCATGGGCCTTATACAACCAAGGACTATGATTCGGTTCTTCCAATAAGGCTTGTACTCGTTCTCTACTCGCCCTTACCCTCTCTTCATGCTGATCAGACGCTCTCTGAAAAGCCTCTTGCCCTTCAGCCGTGAGGACTCTGACCCTACCGGAGACGGGTCCTTCATCTATACTGTGGTTGGAAGACATATTGCCAAGCGAGAGAAACAGTAAGAGACAAGACAGTAATATGATAAAGAAGACAAGGAAAACTCGAACTTAATCGAAAACCACGGAGTACGTTACCACACTCCTAACTATACGACTATTTGAGGTAGACAACAACAGATTAAACCCTACATTTGGTTCAATCTAAAAATGCACATTAGTCGCATGCTTATATTAACATATGACAGGAGTTTAGGCAAGGTAGCTTGCCTTCAAAGGAAAACCCATGCTTACATAAATACGATGGGTTTGTTATGTAAACAAACATTAGAAACCGCAACCATACATTGTTGCCACATCACACTCGCGCGCCGATACGATTACTAAGACGACACAAGATCACTACACTTTGGCGCCACTACACTTAACTTGCGCCATTACACTTAACTTGCGCCACTACACTAAGCATACACACGCAACTTATGCCAGGAAGGCGGCACATCAAGTTCATGTGGTGACGACGAGGAGAATCTAGATGTGGCAACGGCGTGCAGGGCGTGGTCTGGCCATATCCTCAAGATGGACTTGGCATACTGCATGGCTAACTTTTAACTCCTTCGCAGCGGCTCTTTTCATTCACCTCTTCACGAAAGCGATTTTCTTGGCAGAGAGCGCCAATGGCCATCGTTTTTTCATTATGGCTTCACAGATTACTCTGCTACGCATAGGGGGTTAGCGTAACGAGTGCCCTCTTTTCTGGATTACGTAACGTAAACAACGCGGGGTTAAGGATCCACGGAGTGCTCGTCGCTAACGTTTATTGGCAATAGAAAACACGACTTTCTCATCTTCACACAACAGATGCTGCCATTGAAACCATGGCAGCAGACAGTAATTGGGAGGAAGAGTAGAAGTAGTAGATGAAAAAACGAGTAGGCCGCGAAGGGAGCGGGTATACAACTGAAGGCGTTTCAAACCACACTGGCTGGAGGCGTGACGTGACATCACACCACCGCAACCGGTTCTTACACACCTTCTTAAGTCTAATTCTTAAAGTGAACATTGTACAAATAATGAGATGCTATCTTGCAGCACAGCTTGCAGACAACTTACAACGATAGTATTCTTAAGCAGACGAAGCTTCTGCTCGCAGCATACTTAAATTAAAGCATTACGAAAAACAAACTTGAAAACCTCTTCCGAGGGGAAACGAGCCTTACGACAAAAAGATATGTAAACATGGGGATACACGGACGTATAAAAAAGCCCCGTTACCTCTCGTAACGGCACAGGAGTGGAAGGAGGTTTCTTCAATGTTAATGTGGATAAAGGTGAAGCTGGGAAGGGAAATGTGGATTTTTGTAAATGCATATGGGCCTGGTAGTGAGAAGAGCGTAGAGGAAAGGGAGGCTTTTTGGATGGATTTAAATGAGTGCATAGAGGGATTAGGGAGATCAATGTAGTTGTATTGGGAGACCATAATGCTAGGGTAGGAAATGAATCAGTAGATGGAGTGATTAGGAAGTATGGAGTTCCAGGAAAAAATCATAGTGGAGAGTTGATGGTGGAGATGTGTCTCGAAAGAGAGTTGATGATAGCAAATACAGTGTTTAGGAAGAAAGTCAAGCATAAGTACACATGGGAGAGGGTGGTGGATGGAAGGGTGGTAGATAGAGTGTTAATGGACTATATAATGGTAACCAGGAGTATAGTAGGAAGAGTTAAGGATGTACATGTTCTAAGGGGAGAGAGTGGGGGAATATCAGATCATTTTTTGGTGGAAGGTAAGTTGAGAATGGAGAATAGGTGGAGAAAGAGGAAAAGGGCAGAAGGTAGGGAGGTACTTAGAGTGAACTGCTTAAATGAGAAAGAAAAGGAGAAGGAGTATAAGAAGAAGCTGAGAGAGGAGTGGGAGGGAGTGAAGGATAGTGTAGAACTAGGAGTGGAGGAGGAATGGAGATGGTTCAAGGAGGGAGTCATAAGGTGTGCAAAGATGGTCTGAGAAAGCAAATAAGATTCTAGGACTGATTGCACAATCTTTTGATTTCAAAAGTCCATCACTCATTAACAAGCTATATAAATCATTAGTTTGTCCACATTTAGAATATGCTGTTTCCATATGGCCACCGAATCTCATTAAAGACATTGACAAACTGGAAAAAGTACAACGGCGAGCCACAAAACTGATTCCAAATATCAAAAATAAATCATACGAAAATCGACTAAAACATATGAATCTGTTTTCCCTAAAAAAGTGTAGAATCAGAGGTGACTTGATACAGGTCTTTAAAATTCTAAAGGGAATTGTCAACATCAAAAGTGACAAAATTTTCACATTGAATGAGAATCAGACAAGAAACAATGGTCTTAAACTGTCCGGAAATAGATTCAATTTGCCAACCGTGTAGTTAATGAATGGAATAAACTTCCTGCAAAGGTAGTGCAATGTAGTTCAGTTCGAAGCTTTAAGAATCATTTAGATAAACACCTAAGCAAGATGCTGTAATGATTATAATCTATTTTATATTGTTTTTGTTTTGTTATCATTTGTCTGTTTGATTTTCATTTATTATCAGTTATATGTCAATTTATCATTATTTACTATTTACCTGTTTGTTTATTATTTAACTATACCTATGCATTTATTTATGTATTTTATTTGTTATTTACATTATTATAGTTTTTATTTATTATCTTATTATTATGATTTTTTTTTTTTATCCGACCTAGATATGGACCAAAAGGCCTTCTGTCAGCATGCTCTGCCTTTGTAATCCTTTGTAAAAAACAGGAGGAAATAGAAGGAAGGGTAGTGAGTGGTGGGATGAAGCAAAGAAATGTGTAGAAGAGAAGAAGCAGGCTTTCATAGATTGGTTACAAATTATGATGAGGGAATCATTTGAAAGGTACAAAGTAAAAAGAAAAGAAGTAAAGCTTAAGGTAAAGGAGGCAAAGAGGAGAGCAGATGTGAAATGGGTTACGAGTATGACAGAAAATATTGAAAGTAATAAACAAATATTTTGGAAAGAAATTAAGAGAGGAAAAGGAGGCAAATCAAATAGAGAAAAGGAAAAAGGTGCAGATGGAGAGATGATAATACAAGAGAAGGCAGTAAGAGGAAGGTGGGTAGAGGATTTTAGGGAGCTGCTAAATGTGAAGGAGGATAAGGAGAGAAAGATAGTTGCAGTGGGAAGTGCTAAGAAAATGACCATGATGAGTGAGGAAGATGGAGCTCCAGAGAAATAAGGAAAGATGAAGTGAAGGCAGCGGTTAAAATGATGAGAGCAGGTAAGGTACCTGTGTTGGATGCCATATAGAATGTCTGAAAAAAGGAGGTACCATGATGGTGGACTGGCTAGTGAGGTTATTTAATGTTTGTTTAAGAGAGGGTAGAATACCGGAGGACTGGAGGAGTGCCTGTATAGTTCCACTTTACAAGGGAAAGGGAGACTAATATGAGTGTAGTAGTTTCAGAGGGATCAGCTTGTTAAGTGTTAATGGGAAGGCTTATGGGAGGGTCTTAATTGAGAGGATTAGGAGAAGAACAGAGGGAGTAATTGGTGAGGAACAGTGTGGGTTTAGGACAGGTAGGGGTTGTGTAGATCAGATTTTTGTGGTAAGACAGATATGTGAGAAAGCTATAGGAAAAGGTAAGGATGTATTTTGGGCTTTTATGAATCTGGAAAAGGCTTATGACAGGGTAGACAGGAAGGCATTGTGGGAAGTTTTGCAGATATATGGGATAGGAGGAAAACTGTTAAGAGCAATCAAGAGTTTTTACAGCAGGAGTAGAGCTTGTGTTACAATTAGAAATGGAGAGAGTGAGTGGTTTGAGGTAAAGGTGGGACTTCATCAGGGATGTGTTATGTCACCCTGGCTCTTCAATTTATACATGGATGGGGTGGTGTGAGAGGTGAATGCAAGAGTAGTGGGTCAGGGATTGGAAATGGTTAAAGAAAATGGAGAAAAGTGGGAGATAAGCCAATTGTTGTTTGCTGACGACTCTGCGTTTGTGGCAGGATCAGAGGAGGGATTGAGGAAGTTAGTGACAGAGTTTGGGAAGGTATGTGAAAGAAGGAAGTTGAAGATAAATGTGAGCAAAAGTAAGGTGATGAGATGTACAAGGGGAGAAAGTGGCAGCAGACTGGAAGTGAATATTAAGGGAGAGAGACTGGAGGAAGTGGATAGTTTTTGATACTTGGGTGCGAATGTGGCAGGAAAGGGAGGAGTAGGGGTGGAGATAGAATGTAGATTGACAGAAGTGAGTAAATGCCTTGGTGGATTAAAAAGTGTAATGAGAAATAGACATCTGGGAATGTATGCTTAGAGGAGATTGTATGAACAAGTGATTGTGCCGACAGCACTGTATGGGGCAGAAACATGGAACATAAGAGAGGAAAAGAGAAGGAGTTTGAATATGTTTGAGAAGAAATGCCGGAAAAGTATAATAGGGGTTGCTAGGCTAGAGTGAGAAATGAGGAGGTGAGGAGAAGAACAGGGGTGGAAAGGGAGTTGGGAGGTAGGGTTGATGAAAGAGTATAGGGATGGTTTGGACACATGGAAAGAATGAGTGAAAAAAGATTAGTAAAAGAGGTGTGGAAGGCAGAGGTAGAAGGAGTGAACATGAGGGGTCGACCTAGGATGAGATGGATGGATGGGGTAAAAGGGGCATCGGGAAAGAAGGGGATGTCTGTTGAGGAAGGATGGGAGAGGACAGAAAATAGGGGTGAATGTAGAAGGGTTGTGTATGGATGATGCTGTGATGCATGAGGGGGAGTGGATGGGGGATGGGAGCTGAGAAATAAATTGACACATCTCAAAGGGATTTCTCCCCATCTTCTCCTTTTCTGCATGAGGGGAGGAGGAGGTCACCGAATTAATGAAGCAGCCTTGCTGTGGATGTACTATGTGTTGCGACACTGCTTCTGACTCAGGGCAGTGGACAGGATGCAGGAATGACCCATCATCCAGGAGTTGCCAAGATAAGAGGGTAGAGGGGAGTGGAGTATGTAGGAGATGAAATGGGCAGGAGAGGTAGCCTTTGTCTTTTGGCTACTTCCCATGTAAGGGGGAAAAAAGCCTTTGGTATATGTATGAGAAAGTATTAAATGACTCCCTACACTGCTATGTTCTTATGCCATTCAGTTAATGCCTATATTATTGGTTAATATCAGCTGTTTCATTTTATTATCTATTGTACTCAGGGTCCAGGGGTGGGACTGGTGTCTACTGTCATGATTGCCATCGTGCCCGGATATATTTCAAGATCTGTGGCTGGGTCATATGGCAATGAAGGTAAGAACTTCATATCAACATTTCAATTACAGTTAAGGTTGCAGTGATCTGTAGTGTATCTGTCATATCATTGTTCAATACTTGCAGCCATAATGAGGGATTGGTAAAAGAAAGGGTTCAGTTCAAATTATCAAAAATAAAATGTGCCTGTATTCAATTCCTGTTTCAAACCTTATTGGGCAAATGCTTAAGAAATTAAATATCTTGTGATTTCCAGTGTCTTTATTACTATTTTTTTCCCTCTTGGGTGGTGTTATGCCAGAAATAGGCTGTTGTAAAATACTTCCTTTAACTAATGAAGTTTTGGATGGGTGTGGGGTTGATGTATGCTTTGACTTGACCACCCCCTTATGAAGGGGAAAAGGCCTGGTGTGTATACATGTATGATTGAAGAAGAAATTGTTCACAAAGGTGGATTAAGGGATAATTTGAAGCATAAGTAATATGTGCAATATAACCTTGCCATAGCACTAGTACATGATGTTAAGAATACTTGCTGCCTCAAAGACAAATGGAATTGAACAACATAACATGGTAGCCATGTTTAAGTCATTTGAATTTGATTAGTGCTTCACTGGTTTGCTGCTGCAATTACCAAGTTGCTAAAAAATACATGTAGGGGTCAGTAATTTAGTGACTTTGTTAGTACAAGCTTCATTATGGTGTTGCAGTGTTGCCAAGTGAAGGCCTTGTAGTTTCACTTATGTACCTGAAAAACTTGTCATGCATTCCTTTGACTGAATGATGTGAGATATTAGTGTATATATGTATATATATATATATATATATATATATATATATATATATATATATATAGATATATATATATATATATATATAGATATCAAAAGGTCTTTTCCCACAGGTAGTCAGAGGAGCATTTCATGTGTAAAAGTGCATTAATTTTTTAAAATTATTAATAAAGCAGTTTTGCTGTGGATGTGCTGTGTTTTGCTGCATTGCTTCTGACCCAGGGCAATGGACAAGATGCAGGGATGACCAGTCACCCAGGAGGAGACTGAATCAGCCTTTATCATTTCGAGAATGTCAATGCAACATTCCATACGAAACTGCCTCTGGTCATCGGAGAGGATCTTTGGCACAAACTTGGCACAGACTTTGTGGAGCTTCAGACCTTCGGTCAGAACTATCTCTACTGTGCCAATACTAATACCAACAGCTTCAGATATCATTCTCACAGATATTCAATGGTTGTGCATCACTAACCTTTGCACTTCCTCAATATTTTCCTCCTTGCGTGCACTTTTCGGTGCTCCAGATCTGGGTTCATCCTCAACCTGTTCATTTCCTTCAGAAAATCTGTTAAACCACTGATAGAATCTTGCTTGGCTCCTTTGTTTATCCCCCATAGGCCTCCTTTAACATTCCATAAGCTTCTTGTTTGGTTTTGTTAAGTTTAACACAAAATTTGATGGCGTAACATTGCTCCATGTTTCCCTGCATCTTGACAAGTGTTCACAGATCGGCAAACCGAATCAGACTGGTTCCACCACGTTCACCGCTGCACTCAGACCTATAAATATAGAAAGTTGCCAGTTAGTCATTTTATAGAATACTGTATATGTATATGTACTTCACCATGAAGTATTATTTTGATCAAATCATATTTAATGTCTCGCCTGATATTTTCTCATTACTTATTGAACATACCTCATATATTCATAAAATTCAGATTAGCCCCTCCCCAAAAGCATTATCTATATTTACAAAATTCAGGTTAATCCTAACCCTCCCTTAAAAACTTCATCTATATTGACAAAATTCAGGTTAGCCTCTCCCCAAAAACATTATCTATATTCACAAAATTCAGATTAACCTTACCCACCTAAAAGCTTCATCTGTATTTACAAATTTCAGGTTAGCCCCCCAAATTGTGATCCTGGATCTGCCTCTGCCTCCTCCTCATACATTTTGCAGAGTCCACATACAGTGCCTTTCCTTGTGGCTCCAGAGGTAGATTGTCTCTTTCTTCCTTTCCAGTGGAGGTGTGTCCAGGGCTCCAGAACCCATTCCGGATCCCCCACGTGACCAATGCCCAGTTCATGTGTGACTTCAATCTCACACTTTACCCGTTCGACGTGTAGGTAGGCATGAGGATTTTCAAATAAAGAGTCCAGTGGAGTGAGAGTGTGGGTGGAAGGGGGGGGTGTGTAAGATGGGGAGATAGGAGTTTGTGGTTTTCAGTGCATGTTTGCACAAAATGTATATGATTATATTTTGGTGTTGTAGTGATTAGTTCTTGCCACGCTCCCGGTGTAAATAAACTTTAATACTGCAAGTCGTTACTGTTCACCTTGAGAAAGGGGATCATATGTATAAGAGAAAGAGAGTATGTGCGTGTGTGTGTATGTATTTGTGTGTGAGAGATTTACCATTGTATTGGATCATATAGCTCTGAACTCTCAACTCATATATATCTATAGGTCATATCATGACCTTACATACACACACCCTAAATCCTTTCCCAAAGGGAGCAGATACCAAATTGCAGTGCTGGGATCCAAAATCAGGACTGATGATTTAGCAAACCAAGACAGTACCAATGTGTGTAGATCAGGATATACAAGCTCTGAACTCTCAACTGCCAATCATAAATCGAGCATGTGATCAAGGCCCTCTTGTGAGTCATGAATAAAATGTCAAATTGTTTGTGTTCATGAGAATAAAAAATTCAGATATGTTTATATGTGTCTGGGAAAGAAGTAACAGTAAATAAAATAACTGTAAAAGTAGTCACAGGAAATGAAGTCAATGTTCAATCATAAATATGATGGTGAGAATTTACTTTCATTTAGTAAAATGTCGCGTGAACAAGTGGTGTAGAGTCGCAAAGGGGAACAAATTGTATATATATATATGTATATATATATATATATATATATATATAGATATATATATATATATATATATATATATATATATATATATATATATATATATATATATAAAATGTTAACTGAGTTGCAAGGCACACTAGCGCAAATAAGATAATAAGCTCTGATTGAGGCGGATAATGTACCCAGTGCCACCAAGGAATTTGACCTTGGGGCTTATAGTTGCCTTCCTTCTGGACAAGCTGCACGCTCTTGTGTTTGCAGTCTTGGCTCCAACAATGAAATCCTCCTTCACTACCAAAGGAATGTCCCTGAGATGAATGTAATAGCTTCATGGAAGATATATTAAATATAGAGAAATCTGTCGTGCGCAGTACAAAAGATTTTGAAAGCAACAGGGATTTTTTTATTTTCTTTTTCTTTTTATGATTGTGATGTAAGTTGGGCCAATGGAGATTTCCCCTTATTATATAGTTATCTATTCTGAGACTTGAGATAAGAATAGGAAGTAGCAAGGGTGATGTGTCATTTGGATGATATGGTACAGGACAAGATGTACTGTCAAATAGGTCATTCGTAAATAAAAACAAAGAGGATGAATTGGGCCAAAGCCTTGATAACTGTGTGAAAGAAGAAGGTATTGAGGTGAGGAGTATGTGCCAGGAGGCATGTAGGTACAGTACTGCCAAAGTTGCCGTCTTTGCCCTATTAACTTGGATTGTTGCAGCAGATTTGTCTCTGTGTGTGTGTGATTCACCATGGTCTTGGATCACATGTTGAACTTGTGATCGACAGTTATTTCCCTCCCAGTAGAGAGCTTAGAGCTCATATGTGTGTGAGTATATGCCACGAGAGTCCCTCTGACCCAAACTAATCAGAAGCTCATTCCTTTCTTTAACTACATGCTCCCCTATATAGTCTTGACCTCTTCTGAACCTGAAGTCTTCCTAAACCCTTTTATCCAGCTTACATGAAACTCTGTGTCATTAAATAGTTATAAAACTATCTTGAGACCAAGTTTGATCCGCATAAAAAAAGTTTTGTCTTGGGCCAGACGATCTGATTCTATGAAGGTTGGAACCTTGTTTCTATAGAGTTAAATTGCATCATAACACATTCTCTCTATTTTCTTTTATTTTTGTTTTCTTTTCAGAAATGCCAGATGCTGATCAACATGGTGTCAAAGATGTCAGAGTATCTGGTCTTCTCCAACGCTTCCGCTGTCAAATATTTCAGCAATGTCATTCTGGCGGAGTATAAAGTGAGCTGAAGAGAGGGCAAAGGAGGGAGTAGGGCAGATTTACTTTCACCTATTCACTGTTTTTGAAGTCATATGCATTCTACAATACCATGGGGCTTATATTCTTTCCAGTCTCCATAATGTCATGTGCCACATTCTTCCCCAACATACCATACCCTGAGCCTCAGAGTTTCCTGCCGTTTACAATCCTCTTCCCTTCTGCAGGTGGGTCTTCCCAAGATCTACACGATGGACGTGGAGAACTTCAGCAACGTGGTGGTGGATGTGCCCCTAGCTCGCTTGCTGGGTTATGCCTTCCTCAACATCTACACGACCTCGCTGATCATCCTCATAATGGTGTACACCACCCTCTACTTCAGGATGGACATCTTTGAAGTCTGGATCATGACTGCCCTCACTGCTCTCCTCATCATAGCCACACTCTTCTTACCCAAGTCCCAGTTTTAGATTTACTAAGATTTTTAGAAAGATAAATTAAAAAAAACATGATACAACTCTGCCTACACAGTAATCAGTCTTATTGAACTATGTATTGGATTCAAAATTTTATTTTAATGGTCCGTCCTCTCCTTATATGCAAGGGGGGACGGAGAAGGGGGGGTCGCCGATTGAATGAAGCGGCCTTGCTGTGGATGTGCTGTGTCTTGCGACACTGCTTCTGACCCAGGGCAGTGGGCAGGGTGCAGGGATGACCCGTCATCCAGGAGGTGCTCAGATGAGAGGGAGGGTGGGAGGATTGTGGAGTGTATGTAGGGATGAAATGGGTGGGAGTGTTTTTATGCCTTTCCCTTTTTGGCTACCTCCCTTGTAAGGGGGAAAAAGCCTTGGTATATGTATGTATGTATGTATATATATATATATATACAGTATATATATATAAATATATATAGGTGTTGTCCAAACCATCCCTATACTCTTTCAGATAGGGTGGATGAAAGAGTATTGGGATGGTTTGGACACATGGAAAGAATGAGTGAAGAAAGACAGTAAAAGAGGTATGGAAGGCAGATGGGGTGAAAGGGGCTTTGGGGAAGAGGGGAATGTCTGTTGAGGAAGGATGGGAGAGGACAGAGGACAGGGGTGAATGGAGAATGGTTGTATATGGATGATGTTGTGATGCATGAGGTGGAATGGGTGGCGGGATGGAGGGTGAAGTAGTGTGTGTGAGAAAAATTTGACGCAGCCCAAAGTGATTTTTCCCCGTCTTCTCCTTTTCTGCATGAGGGGATTTAATGAAACGGCCTTGCTGTGGATGTGCTGTGTCTTGCGACACTGCCTCTGACCCAGGGCAGTGGACAAGATGCAGGGATGACCCGTCATGCAGGAGGTGCCAAGATAAGAGGGAGTGGAGTGTATTCAGGGATGGAGTGGGTGGGAATGGTTTTTATGCCTTTTTCTTTTTGGCTACCTCCCTTGTAAGGGGTAAAAAGCCTTTGGTATATGTATGTATGTATATATATATATATACGTATATGTGTGTGCACATATTGTTTTCTTTCTTACCTGAGGAGCAATATTTCCATTGAATCTGGATTCAGCAAAACACAATATATCTGGTTCTTTTTCCTGGAGATAGTAACATGTCTCTAATTTTGCTGACATCAGTCTGTGTTTGTGTAGGCTATATATATATATATATATATATATATATATATATATATATATATATATATATATATATATATATATATATATATATATAAACACACACATAGCTGCAGTGGGAAATGCTAAGAAAATGACCATGATGAGTGAGGAAAATGGAGAAGAAATAAGGATGAAGTGAAGGCAGTTGTTAAGATGATGAAAGCAGGTAAGGCATCTGGTCTGGATGGATACCATGCAGAATGTCTAAAAAAAGGAGGTACATTGATGGTGGACTGGCTGGTGAGGTTATTTAATGTTTGATGGAGAGAGGGTAGAGTGCCGGAGGACTGGAGGAGTGCCTGTATAGTTCCACTTTACAAGGGAGAGGGGACAAGTGTGAATGTAGTAGTTTCAGAGGGATTAGCTTGTTAAGTGTAGTTGGGAAGGCTTATGGGAGGATCTTGATTGAGAGGATTAGGAGAGGAACAGATGGAGTAACTGGTGAGGAACAGTGTGGATTTAGGACGAGTAGAGGTTGTGTAGATCAGATATTTGTGGTAAGACAGATATGTGAGAAAGCTATAGGAAAGGGGAAGGATGTTTTTTGGGGTTTTATGGATCTGGAAAAAGCTTACGACAGGGTAGACAGAAAGGCATTGTGGGAGGTTTTGCAGATATACAGGATAGGAGGAAAGCTAGGAGCTGTCAAGAGTTTTTATGAGAGTAGTAGAGCTTGTGTCAGACTTGTGTGAAAGACTAGTAAAAGAGGTATGGAAGGCAGATTTGGGGGGAGTGAACATGAAGGGACGTCCTAGGATGAGGTGGATGTCTGGGGTGAAGGGGGCTTTGGGGAAGAGGGGAATGTCTGTTGAGGAAGGACGGGAGAGGACAGAAGACAGGGATGAATGGAGAATGGTTGTATATGGATGATGTTGTGATGCATGAGGTGGAATGGGTGGGGGGATGGGGGGTGAGGTAGTATGTGTGAGCAAAATTTGACGCAGCCCGAAGGGATTTCTCCCCGTCTTCTCCTTTTATGCATGGGGGGACGGAGAGGGGGGGGTCGCCGATTTAATGAAGCGGCCTTGTTGTGGATGTGCTGTGTCTTGCGACACTGCTTCTGACCCAGGGCAGTGGACAAGATGCAGGGATGACCCGTCATCCAGGAGGTGCTAAGATAAGAGGGAGGGTGGAGGGGTGTGGAGTGTATTCAGGGATGGAATGGGTGGAAATGATTTTATGCCTTTTCCTTTTTGGCTACCTCCCTTGTAAGGGGGAAAAAGCCTTGGTATATGTATGTATGTAGTAGAGCTTGTGTCAGGATTAGAAATGGAGAGAGTGAGTGGTTCGAGGTAAAGGTGGGACTTCGTCAGGGATGCATTATGTCGGCCTGGCTGTTCAACTTGTACATGGATGGGGTAGTGCGAGAGGTAAATACAAGGGTGGTGAGTCAGGGATTGGAGATGGTTAAAGAAAATGGAGAAAAGTGGGAGGTGAGCCAGCTGTTGTTTGTGGATGACACTGTGCTTGTGGCAGGATCGGAGGAGGGACTGAGGAAGTTGGTGACAGAGTTTGGGAGAGTGTGTGAAAAAAGAAAGCTGAAGATAAATGTGGGTAAATGTGAGGTGATGAGATGTTCAAGGGGTGAAAGTGGCAGCAGACTGGAAGTGAGCATTAAGGGAGAGCGACTGGAGGAAGTAGATAGTTTTAGATACTTGGGTGCAAATGTGGCAGGAAAAGGTGGAGTGGAGGTGGAGGTAGAATGTAGATTGAGAGAAGCGAGTAAATGCCTTGGTGGATTAAAGAGTGTAATGAGGAATAGACATTTGGGAATGGATGCTAAGAGGAGACTGTATGAAGGAGTGATTGTGCCAACAGCACTGTATGGGGCAGAAACATGGAACATAAGAGAGGAAGAGAGGAGTTTGAATGTGTTTGAGATGAGGTGACTGAGAAGTATGATGGAGGTTACTAGGCTAGATAGAGTGAGAAATGAGGAGGTGAGGAGGAGAACAGTGGTGGAAAGGGAGTTGGGAGATAGAGTTGATGAAAGAGTATAGGGATGGTTTGGACACATGGAAAGAATGAGTGAAGAAAGACTAGTAAAAGAGGTATGGAAGGCAGATGTGGAGGGAGTGAACATGAGGGGACGTCCTTGGATGAGGTGGATGTCTGGGGTGAAGGGGGCTTTGGGGAAGAGGGGAATGTCTGTTGAGGAAGGACAGGAGAGGACTGAAGACAGGTGAATGGAGAATGGTTGTATATGGATGATGATGTGATGCATGAGGTGGAATGGGCGGGGGGATGGGGGGTGAGGTAGTATGTGTGAGCAAAATTTGATGCAGCCTGAAGGGATTTCTCCCCATCTTCTCCTTTTATGCATGGGGGGACGGAGAGGGGGGGTCGCCGATTTAATGAAGCGGCCTTGCTGTGGATGTGCTGTGTCTTGCAACAGTGCTTCTGACCCAGGGCAGTGGACAAGGTGCAGGGATGACCCGTCATCCAGGAGTTGCTAAGATAAGAGGGGTGTGGAGTGTATACAGGGATGGAATGGGTGGGAAGAATTTTATGCCTTTTCCTTTTTGGCTACCTCCCTTGTAAGGGGGAAGAAGCCTTGGTATATGTATATATGTATATATATATATATATATATATATGCAATAAAAGCACTAGGAACGTGTGTTCACAAATGCGTAACCACTAGGAAAAGTAAACTAACGAAGCAGAGCGCTTTCATATAATTACATCTTCAGTGCAGATATTTTTGTATCTGCACTGAAGATGTAATTATAAGAGAGCACTCTGCTTTGTTAGTTTACTTTTCCTAGTGGGTACTTATGCATATATATATATATATATATATATATATATATATATATATATATATATATATATATATATATATATATATATATATATATATACATACATACATACATACATATACCAAGGCTTTTTCCCCCTTACAAGGGGGGTAGCCAAAAAGAAAAAGGCATAAAATCATTCCCACCCATTCCATCCCTGAATACACTCCACAACCCTCCACCCTCCCTCTTATCTTAGCACCTCCTGAATGACAGGTCATCCCTGCACCTTGTCCACTGCCCTGGGTCAGAAGCAGTGTCGCAAGACACAGCACATCCACAACAAGGCCACTTCATTAAATCGGCGACCCCCCTTCTCCGTCCCCCCATTGCATAAAATGAGAGGATGGGGAGAAATCCCTTCGGGCTGCTTCAAAATTGCTCACACATACTACCTCACCCCCCATCCACCTGCCCATTCCACCTCATGCTATCACAACATCATCCATATACAACCATTCTCCATTCACCCCTGTCTTCTGTCCTCTCCCATCCTTCCTCAACAGACATTCCCCTCTTCCCCAAAGCCCCCTTCAGCCCAGACATCCACCTCATCCAAGGACGTTCCCTCCCTCCACATATATATATATATATATATATATATATATATATATATATATACAGGTAAACGTCGACTTACGATGGCCGCGACTTACGATTGTTCGACTTTACGATGACGACGACGACGATGACGATATGATAATATAACCCCTTCCATACGGTGCCGCACACATAGGCGTCATGAGGAGCAAGTGGATTCGCGACGCTGCCATATCGGCGTCTTGATTATATTTATTGTAGTCGCCCCTGTGTTTTTACATTCTCTCAAATGTGCCCTAAATCCCATTCTCTGTGGTTTTCAAAATTCGCGGGTGAAAGAGAGAACGATCGATATAAGCGGTGACTATATTTTATGATGCGAGTATTATTACGTCACGTCGTACGGCTGGCATTGGCTGCTGCCCGCGAGATTTAAGGATCCGTACTGAAAATACATATTATAGTGTTTGAATATGGTAAAAAGGATAAAAATAATTAAATAAACTACTGTACATGTTTAATAGGCTATATTCAGTATCTCTGGTGGTTAATATACAGGTAGGCTAGGTACAGTGACCACGGAACAGAGTGGGAATCGACTTACGATGAGATCGTCTTACGATGGCTCTATCGAAACCTAATGCCATCGTAAGTCGACGTTTACCTGTATATATATATATATATACATGCAAATGTTGGCTATGTATGTATATATATATATATATATATGTGTGTGTATAATTCTTTCTTTCCTCTGTGGATTTTTTCAGGGTATATTTCCTCATTTAAATTATAAAAAAAAATAACTCTCCTGTTTTTTTTGTTTTTTTTAGGGTCTACTAATTTTCTTCTCTCTTCCTGTATTGCAAACCCCCTTGTCTAAATATTCTTAAATATATCAATATTTTCTAGTTTCCATGTCTCTATGTTTTGTTCATTAATTTGCGATTTGAATTGTACTTTCATTGGTCTTGCATCTCCTTGTACATATCTACCTTACACGAATACTTCCATTTCTTCATGTCTTCCTCATTACACATTACCTCTTGCACTTTCTTTGTTTTCTGTCTTTCTTTTATTCCTTTCTCTTTTCTAATGAGTAGTGGGTAAATATTATTCTTTTCATCCTATCATTTTTTTTTTTTTTTTTCAGTTTGCCTTCTACTTCCCTTATCAGTGTTTCTCTATTCTCAGGTGCCCTTATCACTTTCTTCTCCACATCTCCCGTTTTGTCACTCCATAATATTTCTAGCCTGGACTTGCTCATGTAACTACTTATTTTTTCCATTTGTGTTTGATTTCTCTAATATTTTCTTCTTTTTCCCTTGCCTTGACATTACTTTAAGTAACATGCACATAACACTCCATGATGGTGGTTTCAATTTCTGCAAGTTTTCTGGGCACTTTTTTTTTTTTTTTTTTTTTTTAATCTTAATTTTTGTATGAGGGGATGGAGAGGGGGGCTCACCAATTAAATGAAGTGAACTTGCTGTGGATATACGATATCTTGCTCCATTTTTTTTTTTTTTTTTTTAATCTTAATTTTTGTATGAGGGGATGGAGAGGGGGGCTCACCAATTAAATGAAGTGAACTTGCTGTGGATATACGATATCTTGCTCCATCGCTTCTGACCCAGGGCAGTGAGCAGGATACAGGGATGACCCATCATCCATGAGGAGCTAAGATGAGAGGGGGAAGGGTGGTGGATGGAAGATAAATGGGTGGGAGTAGGTATGTACCTCTGACTTGGTTACCCTTCTTTTAAGAGGGAAAAAGGTCTTGGTATAAAGATATACTTGATTGTATGAAATATTAGTGATGGGTGTAATCAATTACATGGCGGCATTTCCAGTAATCAATTACAATTGGTAGTAATGAATTACCAAACGATTACTCCCAGAGTCACAGTTGAACTGAGGACCGTCAACTCACCATGACAATTTTTTTTTTCAACCCTACAATATGGTGCAAGTTGTTTCTTGTTGACTCTTTTGTTTATTAAAAAGTTCAGGTGCATATTTATTTGACTTGGTCCTTCACGTCTGGGTGTTTGGATGGTGCTGGGAAGGAGGCTAAAAGGGCGGCTGTACCATTTTAACAAACTATGAAAAAGACAAATGTAAGGATCAACCTAAATTATTCTACAGATATGTAATGGTAAACTAAAAAATAAACAGGAAATAGTGAAACTGCATCAAGGGAATGAGGAATATATAGATGTAGAAAAGGCTGAAATTATGAACAAACATTTTATATCTGTATTTACAAATCAGGTGAGTGGGTGTCTTGGTGGATTAGAAAGTGTAAAGAGAGGTAGATATTTAGGAGCGGATGCTGGGGGGAGATTGTGTGAAGGAGTGATTGGATTGTACTGACAGCACTGTATGGGGCAGAAACATGGAACATAAGAGAGGAAGAGAGAAGGAGTTTGAATGTGTTTGAGGTAAAGTGTCTGAGAGGTATGATAGGGGTTGCTAGGCTGGATAGAGTGAGAGATTAGGAGGTGAAGAGAACGGGTGAAAAGGGAGTTGGGAGATAGGGTGGATGAAAGAGTAAGGGGAAGGTTTGGACACATGGAAAGAATGAGTGAAGAAAGACTAGTAAAAGAGGTGTGGAAGGAGTGAACATGAGGGGCCGACCTAGGATGAGATGGATGGATGGGGTAAAAGGGGAAGAGGGAAATGTCTGTTGAGGAAGGACGGGAGCGGATATAGAAGATGGGTGAATGGAGAATGGTTGTATATGGATGACGTTGTGATGCATGACGTGGAATGGGTGGGGGATGGGGGTGAGGGAGTATGTGTGGGAAAAATTTGATGCTGCCCGAAGGGATTTCTCCCTGTCTTCTTGATTTCTGCATGATGGGATGGAGAGGGGATGTCGCCGATTTAATGAAGTGGCCTTGCTGTGGATGTGCTGTGTCTTGCAGCACTGCTTCTAACCCAGGGCAGTGGACAAAATGCAGTGATGACCCGTCATCCAAGAGGTGCCAAGATAAGAGGGTGGAGTGGAGTGTGATAGGGATGAAATGGGTGGGGGTGGTTTTTATACCCTTTTTTATTATCATTTTTTATACCTCCCTTATATGGTAGGAAAAAGCATTTGGTACATACATTACATAACTGTACAGTGTTGCTTTGTCATTAAATTTACTTCTGTTATGTTTTAGTTTGATTTACACTTTTATGCTTTATTTATTACATGATATATAAAGTGCAATTAGGTAAATAAACATTCATCTGGTGCTTGGGACAGAATAAATCTCTTTCCCATTATTTGTAATGGGAAAATATGATTCGGTTTTAGAACAGATTTTTGGAATGAATTGTGTTCGAGAGCCGAGGTTTGACTGTACTCTGTAGCAAGATCTAAGAATATAAGGTCTAACCACTTCCGACCGAATTTCGAGGGAGTTGGCGCAGCGGGCCCGTGAACGTCACCTGGCTGTTCAAAGTGGGGTTAGCGGGTCCTATAGCTGTCAGTTGAAGCTGGTCCGTCGTTGGGAAATGAC
The DNA here is from genome assembly GCF_046742065.1 of Oratosquilla oratoria. NCBI lineage: Eukaryota > Metazoa > Arthropoda > Malacostraca > Stomatopoda > Squillidae > Oratosquilla > Oratosquilla oratoria. Next base: position 59,625,785 of record NC_134778.1, on the reverse strand, counting down.
GTTGCCTTCGCTCGCACCGCTCCACGCAATTAGTTATATTCTGACAAATATTATATAAAATATATATATAAATATATATAAAATATTATAGTTCCTGTCTATATATATGAATATATAATATATATGATATAATATATATATATATATAATATAAAATATTATAGTTCCTGTCTTCCTTGGCGTTTCACAGTTTTCTTCAGTGTATCACAAAGAGAAAATGGACTCAGCCAAATGACGTCAGAAGCTGCGCAGAAGATTTCAAACGGTCTAACCTGTATATTTAGACCTTGCTCTGTAGCACTAATACGATGATTTTGAGTACGTAAATGTCCAGTTGTGCACAACTACGTGATATAGTAATAAAAAATTAATGATTAATTTTGTAAATTATAATATATGAATGTTATATGCAATTTTCTTGGCGGAAATGAAAAACAAAAACGTTGCTAAAAACAGATTTCATAACTAACGAAGTCGAGCCGGACAAATGGTACACCATGTTTGTTTTGATAGATGCAGACGTCGAAGAATTGAAAGGATGATAAATTTGTCAATTCTAACCTAACCTGTATTTAGTAAATCGGTACCTGTAATTTAAAGGTCACCCAGATCATCGTCGTCGTGATGAATGTTGGCGGCCTATTCAATCACTCTTTCTGATTGCGAGGTATAGCTTGAAGGAATGCATGGATTTCAGCTCCATAGTATTCCTTCAAGAATATATACCTCTCGAGGTACTAGCGGAAGTACCAAGGGGTAAACCAAGGTCTAAATATACAGGTCAGACCGTTTACATTCTTCTGCGCAGCTTCTGACGTAATTTGGCTGAGTCCATTTTCTCTTTGTGATACACTGAAGAAAACTGTGAAACGCCAAGGAAGACAGGAACTATAATATTTTATATTATATATATATATATATATATATATATATATATATATATATCATATATATTATATATTCATATATATAGACAGGAGCTATAATATTTTATATATATTTATATATATATATCTTATATAATATTTGTCAGAATATAACTAATTGCGTGGAGCGATGCGAGCGAAGGCGACGTCATTTTCGAACGACGGACCAGCTTCAACTGACAGCTATAGGACCCGCTAACCCCACTTTGAACAGCCAGGTGACGTTCACGGGCCCGCTGCGCCAACTCCCTCGAAATTCGGTCGGAAGTGGTTAGACCTTATATTCTTAGATCTTGGGGTAAACACTTGACAAACGACAAGATGGCGTCCCGATCCTATGCTAGGGACTTCGTTCGTTAGTATATTTACTAGTAGCAAAGTTGTTGTTTTTTTCATTTCTGCAAAGAAAATCGCATATTACGTTTAAGTATATTAATTTACAAAATTAATATTTAATTTTCTAATGTTATGTCGTGTAGATTTGCACAACTGGACTAATACCATTATATGTTCTCACTTTAGTTTCTTTCAAAATATTGGGCAAAACTAATATTTTATAATGTTCACCCTCAATAATGTGTTGAATATACTTCCAATTATTCTCACTGAAGTGTTTTATTAAATGCTGGGATTTTTTCCACTGTATTGCTGCTTTTTGCCACCCCCTGAATCCGTCAATGATTATATTATTCCTTCTATACTACAGTTAGGTAAATACACACACACAGACATGTAAATGTGTTCCTACTCATAAACAAAAATGAGTGAGACAGTAGTTCATGTTCATGAACAAAAGTGAGCAAGATAATTTATTTTAATTTATAGATATGTTGATTGATAAAAGAAATGTTTGTAGAATTTTAGTTGTGCACACCTACGCGATATAACAATAGAAAACTAATCATTAAATTTGTAAATTATAGTAGATCAACGTAATATGCGATTTTCTTGGCGGAAATCAATAACAAAAAAGTTGCTAAAACCTATTTTCTAACGAAGTCGCGACGGTTGAATGATACGCTATGTTTGTTTTGAGAGGTGCCGAAGTCGAAGAAATGTTACTCTGTTCTAAAGATAAAAAAAAAAAAAAAAAAAAAAAAGTACCTCTGACAGGACCGCTTGCAACTGCACTTGTGCTTACCTGTACTTGTAGGTGGCCAGTTTAGGGAAACACCTCTCCCACGTCTCTGCCCAAGCCTCATGAATTGGAACTGGTCTGTGATCGAATTTGTTTCCGCTCCTCCTCAGGTTGAATTCTGCGGGATTTGAGGCTCATTTGATTCAATTACATGGCAACCCTCCCTCCTCATCCCTTCATGTGTAAATAGAGAAGATATATATATATATATATATATATATATATATATATATATATATATATGTATGTATGTATGTGTGTGTGTGTATTCACCTCGGATCTGCTGCAGCCTCTTTTCGAGACAGCCAGACACCACCCTACGGCAGTGAGCTCAGAGCTCATTATTAGCAGATCTCTGGGTAGGTCTGAGACCATTCACACTCCACACACCGGGAATGCAAGGTCACAACTCTTTGACTAACGTCCTGTACCTACTGGCTGCTAGGTGAACAGGGGCTACACGTGAAAGGAGACAAACCCAACTTGTCTCCGCCCGGCCGGGGAATCGAACCCCGGTTCTCCGGCTTGTGAGGTCAGTGCCTTACCAATCCGCCACCGGGTGTGTGTGTGGGGGGGGGGTACCATCTCTACCGATCGACTCATTGCCCTGGTTCATCCTGTCCCTTGTACAAATATAATTTGGGGATCAACTCATTTCATTGTCCTGATAATTTGAAAATTATGTGCTATCATCTAATGCGTAAAGGTACATTTACTCATATGTAATCAATGTAAATGAATGTATGATGACATAGATAAAAATAACTGGTGACATTATTTGCTACAGGGGGGAAATAAATGCTGTCATTGATGAAGACTTTGGGTTATACCAGCTGGACCACCGGGAATATTTGGTATTCTCACATCTTCTTGGTATAGTAGCAGACTTCCCTGTTCCTGATGTTCTTCCACTTCATTCTGCCACGCCTCATGATCCTTTGCATAAGATATCAGAACATGAACCTCCAATGTGTCTTCCTTTATCATGTGTAGTACTGCCTGTGGCTGTACTACACTGCAGTAGGAAGACTATCTGCGTTGGTGACAATGTAAGAATATATTTTGCACACCGCAGCCAGTATAAGGATAAAATGTTCCTTTTTTGTTGTAGAAGAAGTCTGATGAGATGGGAAAGGTAAGTAATGATATATAGCAGTGTTTCTTTATATTGCTGCAAATACTAGTCTGAGATAGCCAAGCACATATTCTAATATGGTGCACAGGTTATAAAACATTCAAGGTGGGAATTTTCCATTTTCTGAAACCTGATTAAACTATTAATATACTGTCATTTGTTTTACCTAATCCAATGCCTGTTTATACTTGGGCCTTGGGTACCTGGTATTCAAATGATTGTATTGCATAGACATTACATCATATCATGCAAGCATAGCACACAGGATGCCAGGAAGATACTACTCAAATGTTTACAGCGTCTTACCCCTTGTTCCTGCAACACATCCATCCAAAAACACATATAGAGATCACAGAACAAATACTAACTAAACCAACAAATCCGATACTTCACCAGCACCCAAAGACTTCAATCCAGAGAAGAAATCACTTCTAAAACATGCAAGAGTAGCATTAACATACCTATAGTTGTATCACCCTCCAGCACTAAACCAGTGCCGGCACAGCAAGACACCAGTCCCAAGAGAAAATCCATAGGGAGTGGAGTCCATCCATGAAATTCACTATATTTATAGCTACTTTATTGAACTGTAGATGTATTTCTTATGGCATTCACAGGCAAGTCTTCAGCACGGCCGTGAACAAAGCACGAATAATGTAAAAGTATACCAACGACACTGCGCCGTATTCTTCTGTGTAACTGAAGGTTGGCGAAATGTCCGTCGATGAAGTGCAAACGGAAGGAGGAAAGGAGGAAGAAGGCAGTGGGAGAGGAGGAGAGGAAATGAAGTCGCGGGAGGAAGAAGAGGAGGAGGAAAGGGAGTTAAGAAGAGGAGAAGGAGAGGAGAGGAAGTTAGGAAGAGGAAAGGGGAGAGAAGAAATGAAAATGAGAACAGGAGGAAGAGGGGAAGAGAAGAAAAGCAAGGCAGAAGAGAAGACAATGAGGAGGAGAGAAAGAGAAGAAAAGGAAGGGAACGTGATAAGAAGAGATTAGGAGGATAGAAACCATCACAACTGGAAGAATTATTTGCTGCATAACTTTTCTGTTTCGCCAGATAATTCAGTAATGATTATCTTCCTCTTTGACCAAGTTCATTGACCTCCAATTCAGCCAGTACGTCCTATGAGTTTTTTTTTAAGACACCCAACAATGGTTCCCAGCCAAACAACCCAAGGTAATGTCGCTAAGTCTGTTCTGGGTGGCAATGAAAATCACAAGCAGTCTAATACAGTAGTATATTTTAAGACATAAAAGGCACGATCACACAAAAACACGTGTAACAGGCGTCAGCGCCACCAGAAGACTGAGATGACGCCAACATTCCCGCCAAAACTGCCCACGCCAAGCCTTGCGGGCATCCGATAAAAATAATAAATACAACACTACTGAAATTTATACATACAATACTAATATAAATAAAATATACGCATTACAATATAATTATATACACATCGTGCCAACACAAGTCTTAAAAGAAATAATAATAGTAATAATAAATAAATAAATGAATAAATAAATAAATAAATAATAATATTCTGCATTGTCATTTATATAACTGGCATTCTCGAGTTACATTTTTTTTTATCCTAAAGTATATTTTCTATATTGTACAGTTGTCTTCATATGTAATTACACCTTTGTCTTGAACTTGACTTTGTGGATTTTCGCACATGCGTTCAACAAATTAAGACTAGAATTCTCAGTATCAAAATTCTTATGCAGGCTATGGGAAAACGCTATGCGAATTATGCGCTTGTACGATAGGCCTATGCGAACACAGATTATGCGGTTGTGCGGTCCGTACATGCGAGATGGGTCACAGAGCCCGCGGCGCAATCAATCTTCGCGACTCGTTTTATTTTCACATGTATTTCCTTTGTTCGAACTCATTTCTCACATTAAATCCTTGTTTTCACGACCGAATAAATCAAATCGTATCGTAAAGACATGCGAGTGGTGCTACTGATATAGCTTCGGAGAAAAACGTCAGTCATTGTACATCATCACTTGCGCACGAAGAAAGCACTGGGATCTACCAAGGCTCCAGGTGCAGAACTAGGGTCACTGAGAGAGAGAGAGAGAGAGAGAGAGAGAGAGAGAGAGAGAGAGAGAGAGAGAGAGAGAGAGAGAGAGAGAGAGAGAGAGAGAGAGAGAGAGAGAGAGAGAGAGAGAGAGAGAGAGAGAGAGAGAGAGAGAGAGAGTGGGGGGGTAGAAAGAGAGGGAGAGAGAGAGAGCTTCAGTAGAACACCTGAGGTGTCATGAAACGACACATACTGTGTGGAATGTGATATCGAAAGTACGGAACCGTTAAGGAGGCGCGACACGAAACCATGAATGGTGATGATATTCGTCAAAGTTCGGTACAAAAGTAACGGAAAAAGATACTGATGATGTGTCGGCTTCATAACCGAACCCTATCCTGCATCTGAGTAACTGGGTCCGTCGTCATCTCTCTCTCTCTCTCAATCTATCTATCTATCTACCTATCTCCACCTTCGACTTTTCTCATTCCAATTATTACCAAATCCAGTGATACATTTGCAAGTATATGCCGCGGGGCGGATGTATGACGTCAGCTCAGATGTCCTAACCGCTGAAGGACAACCTCGCTCTTCGCCTTAGTTCGCCTGACTCTTCGTCGGCAAGGAGGAGGACACGAAGGACGGACGGTACCCCCCATCGGCAAGAGAACCTCACCAACGAGGGCGAGCGGAGGCCGTCGCCTTGCCAAATCTCATGGAGGAGCATCACCGTCGAGGAGGAGGGAGGGGCCTGAGGATTCTTCTTCTTCTTCGTCGTCGTCACCGGCCACCCCTCCTCCAAGAGAAGAGCACCGTCTCTCTTCTTGAGGTTCGCGTCTGTCTTTCTCGCGACTCCTTCCGACAACTGGGGACGCAACACTCGAGGCGGCGGTGGCCCTCCGAGGGTGAGCGGAGTGACCATCCCGCCACGGGGCTCCTCTCCAGCTGCGAAGGGCGGCACCTGCCGGGGTCCTTCTGTCGCCAGCTGCGCTTCCAGCTGGAGAAGAGCGTCCTCTAAGCCGACTAAAGTCACCTGGAGGAGGCCGGGAAGAGCATGTGCGTGTCTGCCGCAGGAGGGTGGCCTCCCCTCCTCCTCCTTCTCCTCCTCCTCCTCCTTGAGGTCACGGTGCCTCTCCAAGCGATTTTCGGAGTGCCTCGGAAGGGACTCTCGGCCCAGCGGTTCCTCTTCAAATTCTGTCCGTCTCTTCCACCTGGTGTCTTTCTCGAGGCTCCCCTCGACCAGGAGGAGTCGCAGGTGAAACGCAAGAGACTCCCGAGGAGCACAGTTTCCGGAGGACCCTTTTTGCAGCGCTTGCTCGCTTCGCTCGCTTCAGGACCTCTGGTCTCTTTTATTTTCATTTTATTCGATGGTACACTCTCAATGTACTCCTCGGCATACCGTTTTGAAATGTTAATTATGATCTCCTTCTTTAATTCTTCTTTTATTTCTTCTTTCTCCTTCTTTAATTCTTCTTTTATTTCTTCTTTCTCCTTTAATTCTTCTTTTATTTCTTCTTTCTCCTTTAATTCTTCTTTTATTTCTTCTTTCTCCTTCTATAATTCTTCTTTTTCTTGGAAAGTCCTTTCCCAAACCTTAAGGGAGACCGACACATCTGATTCCGATTCGTCGACGGCATAGTCGTAATCAAGCAGGATCATTGCCGTTGCCTTACACAATGAGACATTTTTGCCGGATTTCGGAAGGTGGTCATAAAAACGCTAGGAAATTTTCAAAACTGGAAAACTTCATTTTTTTTTTTATATACATAGGATCCTACGAAGCCCGTGATGAACTTTTTCGTTTTCTGAGGAACGTGGTTTCTACCGTAACCTGATTGCATGTTTATTTTTATTTTTTTTTCTTTGTTATTAGTATTCTCTTTATTCGTCAAATTCTACAGTGTCACGAAGAAGTTTTGGAATGGCGTTGATGAAACTCTGATGTGTCTGATGTGGTCGACATTTTTCTTTCTTTCTTTGTACTAGGCACCGGGGCCATATTGGTTCCAGCAGCATAAAACTATGCTAAATAATGTTACGAAATAGTTCTTTTTTTATGAACTGGGTAAACAAGTGTTACAACGCTAACAAGAAAAAAATCATAAAGGCATTACGAAAAAAAGTATATTAAGATGAAAATCAAAACTGGTAGGTCTGGGTTAGAATGTGACATTCTGGTAATTAGCCTATGCTTCTCTGAAATCTTCTTGCGGATTGGTCCGTAGAACAATACGAATAGTTCTCTTTGTCTGAAACCACTAAAATTCGGAAATTCACATATTCGGGACGAAAAGCTACGACGTGTAGAATTTTCCGATTTTCAGAAATTCCAACTAGAGGAAACGTTTTGTATTTAGAGAAGCACCATTCTAGAATCTGTTTTTTTTTTCAGCCTGGCGTTAAGTTGTTTTCATACGGGTGTTGGGCAAAATGGAATCTCGGTCGATCAAATCACTTTTTTTTTTTTTGTTCCAAGTGATGTCTGGCTGACCGTTTTGCTATTGGAACCGTCTTGCCTAGTCATGATTTACTGTGCCCTGTCCTGATAAGGTCTGGAAGAAAATGTTCTGTATTCCATTGTTTTATTATTTATTTATTATTCTAGCTACAAATTCCACCTGGCGAGAGGGTCCCAGAAGCAAGCCAGAGGTCCGCCATGCCCCCTACCCTGTGCCAGGGCTCCAGCTTAGGCACCCTCTTGCCAGGTAGAACAATACAGACAAACATATAGATAACATACGGATATGATAAGGTAAGAGAAACACATATAAAGAGGAGTTTGCATGCAAAACGGTTAGGGGCTAACGTTATACTAAATACATGAATGCTGTGGAATATAGGCGTGGCACAGCGTATGCGTATGGTCTAACGACCCACGTAGAGCGATTACGTAACGTAATGACTACGTAGACTACTAACATAAAAGATTTAATATATGTTGAGATTAAGTACTACATATACAATAAAGGAGTGCTACATATGCAATAAGGAGAAGAATGACATATACTAACTATAAGTACGTAAAGAGAAGAATTACTACACTAGTGTCAGTTTTGGTGATAGGGTTGTCAAAAAATGATAGTTTTTAGTTCTCCTGAATAAAAGACTCGGTGAATTAAGCATATATATCACGCAGTACGAGTTGACACTGAGGAATGTCTAGCCCAAGTTCCAACGAACTCCCATTAATCCCCTGCGTGGTGTGATTCACCTCCTTGGTCTTTGGATCACGTGTTGGACTCGTGATCGACGGAAGCGTTCTTGTGCAGTCAGAAATGGGAGTACAGAAAAGGGGTCGAGCCCCAGTGGAATATGTACAAGAAAACCACTCCATCGCATATGCAGGATCTCATGACGAGAAATTAATTTTCTGTCATACTTTCATCGAGTTCATGAAATTGGAAAACCAACGGTGCGCAAGTGCACCTGACGGGAAAAACAAATAGACAAATTAAGGTATTGCTCATCAAATAAGTCCGTGTGGAACAGTGGGTAGCGTTTCTGCCTGAAACATGTGCATCCCGAGTTCGATCCCCGGGAGTTATTTTGTTATTGTTCATAGCTCATTTTAATGGCTTCCCAACCCCGCTCTGCAATGGTGGACATCAGAGGTGCAGAGATGCTATCGAACATTATTTAGAAAGTAACTGTTTGATAAATGATAGCCAGCATGGTTTCAGACGGAAACGTTCTTGCGTGACTAACTTACTCGAATTCTACAACACAGTTATCTCGAATTATGACAAAAGAAACAATATAGACTATCTAGACTTTGCAAAAGCTTTTGATACCGTCCCACACGAAAGACTACTTACTAAATTAGCTTCGCACGGAATAAGTGATAGTCTATTAAGTTGGACTAGTGATTGGTTGAATGATCGAAAACAGAGTTGTTTTAAATGGAAAAGCTTCTAGATGGAAAAATGTTACAAGTGGAGTTCCTCAGGGTTCTGTTCTTGGACCACTTCTATTTATAGTATATATAAATGATATAGACCATGGACTAAAATCTACTGTTTCCAAATTTGCTGATGATACAAAACTGTGCGGAGTGGCAAATGATCACTTAATCCAATTAGATATTCAAGAAGATTTAGATAAATTACAGCAATGGTCTGAAAAGTGGCTAATGAAATTTAACACAAATAAATGCAAGGTAATGCACATAGGTAAAAATAACAGTAAGTACAATTACAAGTTATTTGGAAATTCGTTAACAAAAGTGGGTACTGAAAAGGATCTCGGCGTAATTATCATTAATGATCTCAAATCAACCAAGCAGTGTATTTCAGCCTCTGAGAAAGCAAATAAGAATCTAGGACTGATTGCGCGATATTTTGATTTCAAAAGTCCATCACTCATTAACAAGCTATATAAATCGTTAGTTCGTCCACATTTGGAATATGCTGTATCAGTATGGTCACCGAATCTCATTTAAGACATTGACAGACAGGAAAAAGTACAACGGCGAGCCACAGAACTGATTCCATATATAAAAAATAAATCATACGAAAATCGACTAAAACATATGAATCTGTTTTCCCTAAAAAAGCGTAGACTCAGAGGTGACTTGATACAGGTCTTTAAAATTCCAAAGGAAATTGGCAACATCAAAAGTGACGAAATGTTCACATTGAATGAGAATCAGACAAGAAACAATGATCTCAAACTGTCCGGAAATAGATTCAATTTGGAAGTAGGTAGAAACAAATTCGCCAACCGTGTAATTAATGAATGGAATAAACTTCCTGCACAGGTAGTGCAATGTAGTTCAGTTCGAAGCTTTAAGAATCATTTAGATAAACACCTAAGCAAGATGCTGTAATGATTATAATTTATTTTATATTATTTGTTTTTGTTTTGTTATCATTTGTCTGTTCGATTTTCATTTATTATTAGTTATATGTCAGTTTATCATTATTTGCTATTTACCTGTTTGTTTATTATTTAACTATACCTATGCATTTATTTATGTATTTTATTTGCTATTTATATCATTATAGTTTTATTTATTAATGTATTATTATTATGATTTTTTTCGCATCCGACCTAGATATGGACCAAAAGGTCTCCTGTCGGCATGCTCCGCCTTTGTAATCCTTTGTAATCCTTCGTGTACCTATGTTGTATTTCCGTGTTTCAGGTGTTTGTGGTCGAATTCATTACAATGTTCACAGACCACCCACGACCATTCAGGCTCGCTTCTTCCCGTACACTTCGCCTATCCACACGACCTCACCCAGGTGGATTAACTCATCGTAGCGAGGTACTGTACAAAGCTTGTATCGCACTTCAGGGGATAAGGCAGTGGTCCTGTAGTGGGCCACCAATGCTGAATACTTTCACATCGTCATATCCTCAATAAACGGAACAAATGTGGCTAACAATAGACGCGCGGGCACGCGCACCTTTTCCTATATAGTACAATTAGACAGCACACACACACACACGCACGCATGCACACACAAACGAACACGCTTTATGTGTATGGGTGAAAAATACATGTGCACGTAATTTCAAAATATGTGTTGTATAGAGAGTAGCCTACCCACAACCTCATAAACGAATCTTTCCAGAAGTTCACAAGACTATACAGGACCCCGTAGCCTGCAGCTCGGACTCCCTCGTGTCCCTCCTCACTCCATGGGGACTCTCAACGTGTAGATGAGTCCCCAGTAGAGCGCGTTGAAGAGCAAGATCCCGCCAGTGACGAGGATCCGCGCGAGCATCACCATCCTCCTCTCCGACATCTGCACGAGCTTTATGCGGAAGATCCCGAATCGACGACTCAGCTTCGCCATCCCAGCACCGACGACGCCGTTCGGGTGTCTGTCCTTGCCTCCCTTGTCGTCCACGATCCTCACACCCGAAATCCACGCCTTGGACAAAGGACTGACCTGCTTCACCCCCTGGGGGGTCTTGTTACCTAGCTCGGGCGTGTAGAGCCCGCCCTCTGTGTACACGTAGTCGATGAGGGCGTGGAAGATGATGATGACGAAAGAGGCCATGATGCAGAACAGAAGCCAAACGTCGATCATCTTGAAGTTGGAGGTCTTGGGAAGGGATTCAGACACCTGAGGGACACGGAAAAGGGGATTGGTGAGCGGCGTGGTGAGTCATGATTAGCGAGGCTTTTATGCATAACAAGCATCATAAATGTCAACACGCACAGCACTGGTATGAAAAAGATGACGAGTGAAACATTCAAGAATAGGCAAGACTTTCATTCCTGTATAATTGAGTTGTGGAGGGATTCTCAAATCAAAACACACACACACACACACACACACACACACACACACACACACACACACACACACACACACACACACACACACACACACACACACACACACACACACACACACACACACATACATATATATAAGGGGAGCGTGCTGGCCGAGTGGACAGCGCGCCAACGTCTGAGGGCAAGAATGGTAGACGGTTCGAGCCCACTAGAGTCAGTACGAGACGGCAGTAAAGGAAGATAATCTTAAACCCCAAAGTCCCAGGCGTCACCTGCGAGAAGAGCGTGGCCATGACGAGGAGAGCGGTGAGGGCGGTCATGATCCGGACATCGAAGATGTCCATCCTGAAGTAGAGGGTGGTGTACGCCGTCATGAGGAGGATCAGCGAGGGCGTGTAGATGTTGAGGAAGGCATGACCCAGCGAGCGAGCCAGGGGCACCTCCACCACCACGGTGCTGAAGTTCTCCACGTCCACCGTGTAGATCTTGGGAAGACCCACCTGCAGAAGGGAAGAGGGCCGTAAACGGCGGAAGATTCTGAGGCTCAGGGTATGGTATGGTGAGGGAGAGTGTGGCAGTTAACATTATAGAGACTGGAAAGAATATGAGGTCCGTGGCACTGTAGAATGCGTACGACTTAAAAAGAAAAAAAACTGTGAAAAGGTGAAAGTGAATCTGCCCTACTTCCTCGTTCGCCCTCCCTTCAGCTCACCTTATACTCCGCCAGAATGGCGTTGCCTAAGTATTTGACAGTGGAAGCGTTGGTGAAGACCACATACTCCGACGTCACCGACACCATATCGATCAGCATCTTGCATTTCTGAAAAGAAAACAAAAACAAAAGAAAATAGAGAGAACGTGATATGAGGTTCTTATCTTCGTAGAATCAGATCGTCTAGCCCTAGACAAAAAATCTTGATGGAGATCAAACTCGGTCTCAAGATAGTTTTATAACTGTTTAATAACCCAGAGTTTCTTCTAAGCCAAATAAAATTGTTTAGGAAGAATTTATGCTCACAAGAGTTCAAGACTATACGGAGGAGCATGTAGTCAAAGAAAGGAATAAGTTTCTGGTTAGTTTGGGTCAGAGGGACCCTTGTGGCGTGTACATACACACGCACACACACACACACATACACACACACACACACACACACACACACACACACACACACACACACACACACACACACACACACACACACACACACACACACACACATACACACACAGGGCCAATATTTATTTTTTGCAAAAGAGACACAAATCTGCTCCAACAGTTCAAATTGATAGGGCAAAGAGGGCAGCTTTGGCGGTAACTATGCGCCTCCTGGTGTATGCTCCTCACCTCAAAACCTTCTCTCACGTGGTGCTTTGGCCCAATTCATCCTCTGTTTACTCTTATTCACAAATGACCTAGGTGACAGCACAACATTGTCCTGTACCGTATCCTCCAAACGACACGTCACCCATGCTACTTCCTACTTTTATCTCAAGCCATGGAATAGACAACTATATGATAATGGGAAATCTGCATTGGCCCAACATACATCACATTCATAAAAAAAAAAATCTCTATTGCTTTCAACATCTTTCGTACTGTGCGGGACAGATTTCTCTCTATTTAATCCATCTTCTGCCAAGTTACTCCATTCATCTCTGGGTCATTCCTTCGGTAGTGAAGGAGGAGTTCGTTGTTGGAGCCAAGACTGCAAAGACAAGAGTGTGCAGCTTACCCAGAAGGAAGGCGACATAAGCCCCAAGGACAAATTCCTTGGTGGCACCGGGTACATTACCCACCTCAATCAGAGCTTATTATCTTATTTGCGCTAGTGTACCTTGCAACTCAATAAACATTATATATATATATATATATATATATATATATATATATATATATATATATATATATATATATATATATACACACATATATAATTTGTTCCCCTTTGCGACTCTAGACCACTCATTCACTCGACATTTACTAGTCGATAGTAAATTGTCACCATCATATTTATGGTCGACCATTAGTTGTGACTTTATTTTCTGTGACTATTTTTTACAGTTATTTTATTTACTGTTACTTCTTTCCCAGACACATTATAAACATATTTGAAATTGTTATTCTCGTGAAGACAAACGACATGACGTTTCGCGCACGACTCACGTGAACAAGAGGGCCTGGATCAATTATTACCACCACTGTTGAGAGCTCAGATCTTGTATATCCTGATCTATAGGCAATGCTTTGACCTTACACATATTGGTACCGTCTTGGTTTGCTAAATCATCAGTTCCGAGTTCGGATCCCAGCACTGCAAATCGGTATCCGCTCCCTTTGGGCAAGGATTTAGGGTGTGCGTATGTAAGGTCACAACATGACCTATAGATCGGGCAATATATGAGTTTTGAGCTCTTATCAAGGAGGAAAATAACCGTCAATCACAACTCCACCACGTGATCTAATACAATGGTAAATCTCACACACAAATACACACCCGCAAATACTCTCTCTCATACACACGATCCCCCTTTTCAAAGGAAATAGTAACGACTTGCGGCATCCGTCACACACTCTCTCACTCCACGCCTACCTGCACGTCGAACGGGTACAGCGTGAGATCAAAGTCACACGTGAACTCGACGTTAGTCACGCACGACATCCGTAACGGGTTGTGGAGCCCCGGAAACACCTCCACTGGAAAGGAAGAAAGGACGATCACTTCGGGAACCACGAGGAAAGGCACTGTGCGTGGACCGTGGGAAGTGTATGACGAGGAGGAGGAGGAGGAGGCAGTGGCCGATCCAGGATCAAAATCTGGGGGGCTAACCTGAATTTTGTAAATATAGATTAAGGTTTTTTATGGGGAAGGCTAACCTGAATTTTGTAAATATAGATGAAGTTTTTGGTGGGGTAGGAGTAACCTAAGTTTTGTAAATATAGATGGCGGTTTTGGAGTAGGGCAAACCTGAGTTTTGTAAATATAGATGACACTTTTGGGGAGGGGGCTAACCTGAATTTTATAAATATAGATAACTCTTTTTTGTGGGGGCTAACCTGAGTTTCGTAAATATAGATGACGCTTTGAGGGGGGGGGCTAATCTGAATTTTTTAAATATAGATGACGCTTATAAGCAGATGTACTCTATAGCACAAATACGATCATTTTGAATATACATTGAAGTGTATGTTCTCACTTGATTTAGTTTCTTTCAAAATATTGGGCAAAGATAATACTTAGTCTTACATTTTTAAAGATTCACCTTCAATAATGCGTTACTGGCCATCCCTTTTGACGAAACCTGTATAAACGCGCGCGACTCTGTTGTTGTTGGACCATAATATTGTAATGTGAATATATTCATTATCTATTTTTTTGGTATGGCCAGTAAAATATTTGTTTATCTATCTGTCCATCTGTAGCAAGGTCACGCCTTCAAAAATTCGTTTTCTGTAGAATATGCGCACCATAAATGAATTTCTGTATTAATAATTGTCACCCCGATGGAACTTGCATTATGGAAATATATCTTTATTAATACTTCTATGTCCTACATATCAATATGTAAATATCGATAAATGTTAGTATTATTATTCCATAATGTCTAAATAGTATTACGTAAACCAAATTATTCGCGGTGCTCCTAAATGTGCATTATATCCTTCTTGCATAAAGAATTGTCTCGCTGAGAAGACAGCGGCTTATGTCACCTATACTCGCAATATTTCACTAATTGACAAATTCCGAGAAAATCCAAATCTCTTTAATTCCATCTTTCTCTAGGGGAAGTGTACTTTTCACGCTATAGTACCGTAATAATACACATTTCTCTATCAATTTATGTATGTACACTCACACCCACACTTTTAGCACATATATACATATATGTATATATATGTATATGTATGTACTGTATATATACATGTATATATATATACTTATTCATCCGTTTTATAAGCAGGGGACATTGTATTTTGGTAAAAATATTTAATTCATTCACCTTAATATCTCCTTTGGTATTGTTGCTGTTGGCTTTTTCCATATTAATCTCTTTGTCAATGTCTGTCATGGTGAATCCATTATTAGTTAGAATTTGTTTAATTCTATTTAGTTCTTGGTGGAGGAGGAGCCAATTGGAAGAAATTTTAAAGGCTCTCGTGACATAAGCACGTATCACGCTAATCTTGTATTTGGAGGGGCATTCACTCGAACCATTCAGACATCTTCCTGAGTTGCTCGGTTTTCTATATACACTAGTGATGAATGCATCTTTTGAGCCATCTACCCACACACCTAAAAAGGGGATTTTGTTATCAACGCTCTTCTCTATGGTGAAACTAAGGCATGAGTTTTCTTCCATTTTGTTTTTAAGGGATTCTAGTTATTCCTCTCCTTCAATATCTACAAAAATGTCGTCAATATATCTAAAGTACATATTGGTTTCTGGCTTAAAGTATTGAGGACGTGTTTCTCAAAATGGCACTTGTAGGCCTGAGCAAATAGTACGCCTAAGGGGCTGCCCATAGCAACGCCATCTGTTTGGAAATAGATTTTGCCTGAAGGGCATCTAAAGGGAGCTTATTTGCTCAGGCCTACATGTGCCATCTTAAGAGCAATGTCCTCAATACTTTAAGCCAGAAACCCAATATGTACCTTAGATATATTGACGACATTTTCGTAGATATTGAAGGAGAGGAATAACTAGAATGCCTTAAAAACAAAATGGAAGAAAACTCATGCCTTAGTTTTACCGTAGAGAGGAGCGTTGCTAACAAAATCCCTTTTTTAGATGTGTGGGTAGATGGCTCAGAAGATGCATTCATCACTAGTGTATATAGAAAACCGAGCAACTTAGGAAGATGTCTGAATGGCTCGAGTGAATGCCACTCTAAATACAAGATTAGCGTGATACGTGCTTATGTCACGAGAGCCTTTAAAATTTCTTCCAATTGGCTCCTCCTCCACCAAGAACTAAATAGAATTAAACAAATTCTAACTAATAATGGATTCACCATGACAGACATTGACAAAGAGATTAAAATCAATATGGAAAAAGCCAACAGCAATAATACCAAAGTAGGTATTAAGGTGAATAATTTTTTTTTTTTTACCAAAATACAATATATATATATATATATATATATATATATATATATATATATATATATATACACACACACACACACACAAACACACACACACATACACAGCTACCTCTGATTCCCATTTTCAGTGTAGCTAGCAGAACAAGAATGAGCCACAGTGCAATGTCGAACCCAAGACTCACCCTCCTCGGGCAGGAGAAAGTTCTCCCTCAGGGCGGGATCCTTCCGTCGTTTCACCACTTGCATTGACGTCACGCTGTCCCGTTTAAGCGTCTTCCGCCCGACCGAGTTCTTGAAACCCACAATGGGTATCCAGACCGTCTCGATTTCCTTCTTGGAGAGAGTATTTAACGCCGTGTTTTCCTTCAAGTTCCTGAAAGCGACTCGACTATCGTACCACTGAAGCGTCACCTTGAAGGTCCCCGCCATCAACATGTACGTCGTGTCGATGTCAATACGTTCAAGACGGATGTCAATTTGGATGGAAAGACTCGACGAAGAGGAAGACCTGGTCGAGTTCCCGCCGTTGGTCTGGGTGTTGCGTGGAGGCAGGTCCGTCGCGTAGTCTTCGGGAAAGTCGATGAGGACGCAGTCCTTCTCGTCCGTGTTGTCTCTGCAATCGTACTTGAGATCACAGCGATTGGCGATGGGGATGCACGAGCCGTCGCTGCAGGTGAAGGAACCTTCCTGACATGACGTCAGAAGCAGCGTTCGCGTCCCCTCCTGCTGCTTGCAGATGGGACGAGCAATGTTCCACTCCTTCCGCCCCATGGGGAAGTTGTACCCATCGGGCACCAGCGACACTATCGTCTCGTTGTTCCGGTCGTCGAGCCACACCCAGGTGTCCTCTACCTTCTGGCAAGACAAAAAAAAAAAAAGTAAATATACAATTTGTTATCATACTAGCGAGGCGAGTATTAATACTAAGTCAGCTCACTCTGCCTTCATTCATACCATGTAACTATCAGAGCTCTGACGTCATCTGGCCTGATGTTCTAATTGGGTCTTGACCATGACTATAATTATATGTCTGCCTCACTGCTTTTATGAGCCGACCGTGAGCCCAGGCCAGTTTCTTTTTTATGTTGCTTTTGTTATTTACACCAAGGCACGTCGTACACCTTCCCGGGTGTGAGCTGACTGGGTATCAATAGACATAGCTTTGAGCTGCATGGCAGATGGTACCAATGGCGGACACTGGCATGGGCGACAAAAACACCTTGGTGGGGTGGGCTGGGATGTGGTGGGGGTCACGAAGCGAGTCTTCCCCACCTCCAGCTCGAAATGTGACATTTGCGGGACATATTCCAAATAAG
Source organism: Oratosquilla oratoria (assembly GCF_046742065.1). Taxonomy (NCBI): domain Eukaryota; kingdom Metazoa; phylum Arthropoda; class Malacostraca; order Stomatopoda; family Squillidae; genus Oratosquilla; species Oratosquilla oratoria. The sequence goes on along the minus strand of NC_134778.1, from coordinate 59,607,892 downwards.
TAGTGTGAAAGGTCTCAAAGCTGCTGATGTTAAAAAAAATCGAGTAACTGAAGCAAGTTAAATAGGCTATGCAGCTATTTGCTTTCAAACAAGATTCAAGGATGTTTATCCGTAACCCTTCTCGAGTTTACAATTACAACCTTCATATCTAGTTCCGTTCCAAGGATAATGCGTATACCTATTACAACACAAACTGTCCTATTTCAAAATTCACTGAGCGTGTGAAGATCAAACCCATCCCGTTACCCATAAATCTATCCTTGTATTTTTGGGGTCTAATTCCACAAGTTTTGTGGTATTCTTCAACACAGAGCTCCCATACTTTGAGGATTTCAACATGGTATCTTTGACAGCGAGAGCGGCCCGGTCTCATCTTAAAAACATATCATTTAGTCATCACTAAACTGAGCAAAACACTACTCAACATTTTTTCCCTTAACTATGAAAATCATTATGGAGTTCACTTGAGCACACTCCGTTTACCCCCACTGAGTAGAGGAGTACAACCCTCCTGTATAATTTTCTCTACCCGGAACACCACTTCTCCTAACCCCTATTTCCCCCTTCTTTACAAAAATCCAAGTAGCTGGATACACAGACAGCAACTTGTACTCTGTTTCTTCTTCCTTTCTCCACAAGAATGTCTGCCCCAGTTAGTCCGTATCAGGGTATTTGCAATAAGAAAATGTGAATTACAGTTATCCTCTTCAGATATAGCATAAACTAATGATTGTTAGAATATGTAGTTAAACACCGACGTATACTCATCGTACTCGGATGTGGTAGGATGAATATCCTCGAAAGCTCAAATCCCCAAAGGACTTCTGGATACTCGAGAAGTACTGGAACCGGGGGTCCGACTGGCAGGTACCGTACATAGTCCAGAGACGGTTCTTGTCGACCAGGCAGGAGAAACAGACAGGGTCCTCGCAGTCAATGTCATAGTAGCCCATGGTAGTGAACGCCACGCAGTTTTCGTAGATGTCGCCATTGGGTTGATCCCTTATCCACAGTTTCGAAGTCAGGTTGATCTGATTCCCGAAGTCATCGACCCAGATGTTCTCTTGCACTCTATCTGTCACTGAAACCCAAACGTCTCGAGTTCCTCTCCGACACTTCTGTAGAAAGTCGGGCTCGAAAAGATCCAACATATCACTAATCTCGTTGAACGACTTTGGAAGGGGGAGCCTACCTCCAAGACCATAACAGACATAGGTTGCCTTTTGATAAGTCATAGGGGGAAACAGAAAGCTGGCGATATCGGCTTTCGAGGAGGAGCAGAAGGACTGCAGAGGTTCCTCGACGATTGAGACGTTCCTTAGGTAGAGGTTACTCCTTCCCCAGGACATCATGTCGCCCGTGTCGTCCGTCTTGCAGCTGGAGGCGTCAACGATCGCCTGGTTCGAGAGGGGCTCGCTCCACATGTTCAGCTGGGTCATCTTTCCGCTGAAGCTGTACTCAGGCAACACCCCGTCCACCGTCACCTGCCCGATCACCATCGTCCCGTTCAGGATGATCGATTGCATGTCGAAGTCGTAGGTGTCGTTGCGGATCACGTGACCGTCGAGGAACAAGGCGAAGGTCTTGAGGGTGTTGTCGTAGCGAAAGCAGAGATGATACCAACGGTAAGTCCGGAGGAGCTTCGGCCACGGTGTGAACCGGAGTCTGTTGGCGGACATTAGTCCCACGCGCTCCAGGTTGTACTCTGTAAAGAAACGAAAGGAAACAGACCTTCAGTAGACGCTCGCATGTCTACGCACATCTTTCAGGAATGATGTGGTTATCAAAATGTTTCACTCCATGTCCCCCTTCATGAGTTCTCCACATTCGTGTGGCTCCCTTTCGTTTTTCTTCCAAATCCCACACCGCCAAAAAGCTAAAATAAATACATGAATTAATTGCTTAATTAATTCATTCATTCATTAATTAGAAGTCTGCATACTCTTCCTTTGTAATCCCTCTGCTTTGTTGCAAATTTGACAATCATAATTATCCTATATTTGATATTTTTTATATTCAGATTCCTAACATAACAGCAGCCCATGTCCCCTCTAAATTCTTGCCATAGCATCCTTGGGGGCCATGACCCCCAGACTGAAAACCACTGGTCTAAAAAATTCATCATCTGCAAAACAACCTACCCACGAAAATGAGAACAGAATCCTTATGTCCGGGGATGTAGGACATCAAGAAATTCTTCCAAAAGAGGAAATGGAGGTAGAAGCGGACACACATGGTGTAGTCCCGCGGCGGACGGAGAGGATCTGCGGGCAGCGACTCGTTCACGATGGCCAGCGTGTAGTGCCGTGGGATGCCGTCGGGCTGCATCACGAGCACCTGCGTGGCGTCATGGCGGGGCATCAGCACACCTGTTGAAGGAAGGAGAGCGTGAGACCTGGTGGCAGGTCCTACATGGCCGCGTCTATGCTGGAGTTCATTTCGTGTAACAAAAACCAAAATTATTAATGTACCCTTAACAAAGGATTACAAAGGCGGAGCATGCCGACAGGAGACCTTTTGATCCATATCTAGGTCGGATGCAAAAAAAAAAATCATATTAATAATAAAATAATAAATAAAAACTATGATAATGTAAATAACAAATAAAATACATAAATAAATGCATAGGTATAGTTAAATAATAAACAAACAGGTAAATAGTAAATAATAATAAATTGACATATAGCTAATAATAAATGAAAATCAGACAGACAAACGATAACAAAACAAAAACAAATAATATAAGATAAATCATAATCATTACAGCATCTTAGGTATTTATCTAAATGATTCTTAAAGCTTCGAACTGAACTACATTGCACTACCTGTGCAGGAAGTTTATTCCATTCATTAACTACACGGTTGGCAAAGTTGTTTCTACCTACTTCCAAATTGAATTTATTTCCGGACAGTTTGAGACTATTGTTTCTTGTCTGATTCACATTCAGCGCGAACATTTCGTCACTTTTGCTGTTGTCACTTGCCTTTAGAATCTTTAAGACCTGTATCAAATCGCCCCTGAGTCTACGCTTTTTTAGGGAAAACAGATTCATGTGCTTAAGTCGATTTTCGTATGATTTATTTTTGATATTTGGAATCAGTTTTGTGGCTCGCCGTTGTACTTTTTCCAGTCTGTCAATGTCTTTAATGAGATTCGGTGACCATACTGAAACAGCATATTCCAAATGTGGACGAACTAACGATTTATATAGCTTGTTAATGAGTGATGGACTTTTGAAATCAAAAGATCGCGCAATCAATCCCAGAATCTTATTTGCTTTCTCAGAGGCTGAAATACACTGCTTGGATGATTTGAGGTCGTTACTGATAATCACGCCGAGATCTTTTTCACTATCCACTTTTGTTAACGAATTTCCAAATAACTTGTAATCGTACTTACTGTTATCTTTACCTATGTGCATTACCTTGCATTTACTTGTGTTAAATTTCATTAGCCACTTTTCAGACCATTGCTGTAATTGATCTAAATCTTCTTGAATATCTAATTGGTTTGAGTGATCATTTGCCACTCCGCACAGTTTTGTATCATCAGCAAATTTGGAAACAGTAGATTCTAGTCCATGGTCTATATCATTTATATATACTATGAATAGAAGTGGCCCAAGAACGGAACCCTGAGGAACTCCACTTGCAACACTTTTCCATCCAGAAGTTTTTCCATTTCAAACAGCTCTCTATTTTCGACCCTTCAACCAATTACTAGTCCAACCTAATAGGCTACCACTTATTCCATGCAAAGCTAATTTAGTAAGTAGTCTTTCGTGTGGGACGGTATCAAAAGCTTTTGCAAAGTCTAGATATATTAAATCTATATTGTTTCTTTTGTCATAATTCTAGATAACTGTGTTGTAGAATTCGAGTAAGTTAGTCACGCAAGAACGTTTCCGTCTGAAACCATGCTGGCTATCATTTATCAAACGGTTACTTTCTAAATGATGTTCGATAGCATCTCTGATGATAGTTTCCATTATTTTTCCTACGATTGAAGTCAAACTTATAGGCCTATAGTTATTTTGTTTCTTTTTGTCACCTTTTTTGAATATGGGAGTAACGTTAGCTAGCTTCCATTCTCTTGGGACATCTCCGGATATGATGGATTTCTTGAAAATAATTTCTAATGGAACAACAATCTCATTTTTCATTTCCTTTAAGATTCTTGGATGCCAACCGTCAGGCCCTGGTGTTTTATTAACTTTGAGTTTGTCTATACACCTTTTAATTTTTTCTTTTGTTATATTCACCGTAGTGAGTAAGTTTACCCTAGACTTTTCACAGGTTTCAGTTTGGAATTCACCTTGAGGTGTTTCGTTTACGAATACCGAGCTAAAATAATTGTTTAAGATATTACACATTCCTTCATTTGAATATTCAAGTTGACCGTCAGCAGATAATAGTGGACCAATGTGATTCCTAACAACCTTTTTATCTCTAATGTAACTATAGAATTCTTTGGGATTCTCTTTGGATTTCTCAGCGATGTTCATTTCGTATTGTCGTTTTCTTTTTCTTATTGTCTTTTTTAAATCTCTCTGTATTGATACATAACTTTCATACTCATTAGATGCACCCGAGCACTTATGTTTCTTATAAGCCTGTCTCTTTTTAGCAATACTTTTTTCAGTTTCTTTGTCGGGCCACTTTGGGCGAGCCTGATTTGGGGGACGTCTGTCCTTAAAAGGAATGTAAGTTTGAATCATCTTAGTGAGCTTATTTTTTTTTTTTTTTTTTTTGTTATCTTGTCTTATTTTATTATTTTCATCTCTATTTTGTTTCATTTTATATACTTTTATTCTATTTTACTACATTTTGTTTATTTTATTTTACTTTATTTTGTCTTGCATTGATCATATGATGCCTTCGCGCGCTGTTGCATGTGCTAGGATCCAGTTACCTTCGTAATATCGCGCTTATATCGCTCCATAGTTCAGTTCAAGCTGTGTTTGTTTTGTTCTAATCTCTAAACCTTTACGATTTAATTGATTCTTTAGCAGAGTTGCACCTGCATACGTTTACGTTCCTGTGTGTATGAGTATGAATACCTAAGTATCTAAAGGCCGGTTTACTCGAGGTTATTTTTGGAGCTAGACGCTAACTTCTTTATTCGTTATTGAAACGCTTCTTAGACGTGAGCGATAAAATTGAACGTGTCTAACTTTATGGCAGCGTCAAACAGACGCTGTGAATTAATAATTTTAGTCGCTAGAGAATAATGACGTTTGTTCAAAGCGAATAAAAACAGCGCCGTGTAAACGACGTTTTACGATCAAGAACGAGTTCATCTGCTTTAAAATTTTGGTCTCTGAATAGTAGATAGACATCATAATAGTGATAATAATTATGACAATATTAGTAATAGTTATTAAGGTAATTATGGCAGGATTACAATAATAGTAATAACGATGACAACAGTAAATGAAAAAAATATCCGAGGAAGGGGACATTAATGTGAAACTATTCATAATTCATTTTTGAACACTCCACGTTTTTAGCTCAAGCCCTGCCCGCAAAACTGATTCCACACAAGAATCGTCACCCCAGACTTCGACAGGGTGACCATTCTTCAAGTGGGCTATCCTAGGGTGACAATTGTTCATGTGGGTCATCCTGGGTTTACGATTTTTCGTTTGTATATGTTGATGACAATAATCATAACCTTCATTCAACCTAACCTAACCTAACCTAACTTAACAAACCTAACCTAACGTAACGTAACGTAACGTAACATAACCTAATCTAATCTAACCTAACCTAATCTTTATTCCACTGTTGATATTCGGTGTATAGGGTGACAGTTCTTTAGGTGGGATCTCATGGGGTAACGATTCTTCATGTGGACGTTCTGGGGTGACAGTGCTTCATGTGCCCCCGGTCGGCCACCAATTACACGAGGCAACACTTTTTTTTCTGTTACAGACACGTGATTTACTGGTTCCTACCAGATTTATGATGCTGATTTCAGATCTGGTGCCTAATTTTCTCTATCACGTCCAGATTTTCTGTAACTAACCTTTTTTTTTCCACTCGCTTGGTAGTCTAAACTACTTTTCCATGTGAAGTTTTATTTAGGCATACTTAAATAATTATGTTAACATGGGTGTCTTTCCTTCTTTTTTCTGGTTTAAGACAAACTGGATTTCCACTGGCGGAGTTACCACCCCTGCACCCAACCAGAGCGCATTGGTATTTAGTTGTTATGGCAAAAGGACATTCGTGTTCTTAAGTGAAACTTTGGTGTCTCCTCTTCATTCGTCGTTTATAGGATGACGAGCTCTCCTTCTGTAGGAACCAAGAGTAATCTCCCATCACACTTGGATTAAAATGACCTTGATATCTGCTTTCCATAACGGAGATCTGCTGGTGGAAGCTCGTGGCTCACAGCACCAAGGTTGGCCGGGAAGAAGTCAAGATGAGAATGTAAAAAATGCATTTTCAAAGACATTCTGCATCCCATTTGTTCACAAAATTTCATCATGTTCTCTATGAGTTTACAATGGTTTTCAGCTTCATGGTTTCCAAGAAAATTTCTTGGAACATATGAATGGAGGAGACTGCGAGACACCATAGAGCCTACACTAGGCAGTTCCGTGTCCATGACCACCGATCATCCCCCATCCTTCGGGGGGGGGGGGTGATTGAGGAGTGTCAGGGCAATGGCAAGCATCCTAAGACCGACCGAAAACAAGGTCAGTGGAGGAGGGATTCATTAGAGCAAAATTCATTTCTGCAGATAAAGTAAAGCACCTTGCATGGGCAAACACTCAACCCAAAAAAGGTAGATAAATAGATAAATAAGTAAATAGATAAACAAAAATTGATATATTTGTAAAAGAATAAATGAATATAGATAAATATATGAATGAATGAATAAATAAATAAATAGACAAATGGATAGATAGATGAATTAATAAGTTAAATCGATGAATAGAGAAACAAATAAAATTGATAAATAGAGAAACAGAAATTGATAAACAAATTAATCAATTGATATTTAAATGAATAAATAGATTAATAGATAAGAATAGATGAGTAGATACGATGTACAGTCACGAGCATAAGGTTTGACACACTCAGAGTGGTTCATGATACAAAATTAAAATTCTTTGTTTGATAATTCTTATATAAGAAAACTACCTAACTGTAAGCTACATACTACATAGGAAAAAAGTCATATTGACGTTTTGAGAACCGCACCTGGACTAGGCCAACATAGCTTACGTTGTCGAGTGCAACTTTCTATTGGTGGAAGTTCTCATATAATTTTTGTCACATCAATGCAGCAACAACAAACGAATTTTCTTAGTATGCTGTGGGACTTTTTTTTTCTTTTTTTTTTAATATACCGTGGGTCAACTTAACGTGTCCACATGATTGTTAGCCTTTTCCAATGCAGGACCACCGGCCTAGCCCCTGGGGAACGATGCAACCTCATCGCAGTGGTTTGGTAAAGTTGTTTAGAGGGTACCATGTGCATATGGAGTGTTGAACGTGAGGTTAGGAAAAAAGTCTGAAGCCAGTCTCATCAGGTTCAACACGACTGAAGTGAGACACTGTCCTACTACACCTCTGATGTCCGCCATTCCAGAGACGGGCTGGGAAAACTCGTTACTTCCCGGAGATCGAACTCGGGCTTCCAGCATTCGGGGCTGAGACGCTAACCACAACTCCAAGCAACAGTACATGAATTATGTTCGCACTTTTTTAAACAATTGAAAAAAAATAGTGAGGATGAATCTAATACATCAGTAATTACCAATAATTCTTTGAAAAAAAGAAAAGAAAACAAATGCGTAAATTAGTAGGTAATTAAATGGATAGCTAGATAAATATACAAATAAATAGGTCAATGAATAGATAGTTAAACGAATAAATTTACAAATGAATAAATAGATTGATAGATAAATAAATGAATAAATGAATGAACAAATAATTATATAGATCGATAAACAAATAAATGAATAAATAAGTAAATAAACAAATAGATAAACATATATGTGAAGTTCCTGGCGGATGGTTGACGTCATCTTATTATACAAAGACAAGAGGTAAGACGACTCGCCAAGTCAGACGCGTCCATGAAAATTGCAAGAAACCCTTGAAGTCCCATCAGGCCTAATATGTGTATGTGTATTTATCTAATTTGTTTACTCAATTGTAATATAAAGAAAGGAGGGTGTGTTTGTGGGATCCTGTCTCTCGGCCATCAATGACCATAACTTAGTTTTAAATTCATGTTCATTTCTAGCTTGTGCTATTTCAATTCCTATGCTAATCCAGATTACTCATATGTGTGTAGAAAACTTATTTTTTCACGTGAGTGTATGTGTCTGTAAAAGAAAATACAAATATCTTGGACAGTATTCTTGTAATCACTTTAGGAGTACCGAAAACAGTAACACGTTACAGTGTAATTCCGTACAGTTTTTTTCTGATTTGCAAACAGTGCATATAGCTTGAATAACACTGAGAGTGCCAATGTAATAGCTAGCCTCAGTGTCGAGGCATCCCTTCTGCCAGGAAATGCCGCGAGTGACAAAGCAGGCAAATCGAACTCGTCAGGCAAAATGGCTAAGCTAAGTGCATGTCGCCTCCGAAGCTTGTTGCGTTCTTACCCAGGAAGAATGCAGAGGCGAGGAGCACCGCAGGTCCTACAAGAGAGGGCATCATTGCTCAATCAGGAATCAAAGCGGTTTCTCTTCGGGGAAGGGGCGGGAGAGATGACGAGTGATTGGGCAAGACCGTTCAACTGTAGGGACAAGTAAACTGGCTGCTGGACTGGGACCTGATTGGCGGGGCGGTTGCTCGAAGAGTGCCGAAGGGGAGGCGGCGCGCAGGCTTATATCTCCCACCCGAAGTGGACACTTCGCAGGTCACCGCCAGACTGCAGAGCACAGTGGTTTTCGGCCTGGGCTCTGAGCCCCCACCTACCAGCACCAGGGGAGGTGGGGTGGAGCCAGTGGTAGCTCGCGGATGCCTGACGATTCTGTTCAGTGATGAAGTGGTTTCCAGAATAGCAGCGCATAAGTATGGAATGTATGTCGGGGAGTTGTCATAGAGGTGTTAAAGGAGAGATTTAAGGTAGTTAGTAGAATGGAGGGATACAAGAGTGGTGAGCATTCTATTTTTGAATGGAGACTTATTTCAAGAACTGTCTAGTTCCTGCAATCGGGATTTATTAATAATGGGTGATTTCAATTTTACTGATATCGATTGGATGACCCTTGAGCATGGCCATATAGGTAGTAGCTTGATTGATTTTCTCGGTGACAGTTACTTAGTTCAGCATGTTAAAGAACCCACAGGACATGGAAACTTACTCGATCTCTTGATCACTAGCCGCGAAAGCATGATAACCGATGTAAAAGTCAGTGAAACTGTTGCAAATAGCGATCACAACTTAGATTCAAACTTCTAAAAAAAAATTAGAATAAATACGTGTGCTTCTAAAATACCCGATTTCAGTGAAGCTCAGTTCATAGGACTACGTCAGGAGCTTCAGCTTAAGATTGGGAAGCAAAATTAAGCGAAAGACCTGTAGATCAGATGTGGGAAATATTTCAAAATACGCTCACTAAGATGATTCATACTTACATTCCTTTTAAGGACATACGTCCCCCAAATCAGGCTCGCCCAAAATGGCTTAACAAAGAAACTGAAAAAAGTATTGTTAAAAAGAGACAGGCTTACAAGAAATATAAGTGCTCGGTTGCATCTAATGACTATCAAAGTTATGTATTGATACAGAGATTTAAAAAAGACAATAAGAAAACGAAAACGACAATACGAAATGAATATCGCTGATAAATCCAAAGAGAATCCCGAAGAATTCTATAGTTATATTAGAGATAAAAAGGTTTTTAGGAATCACATTGGTCCACTACTATCTGCTGACGGTCAACTTGAATATTCAAATGAAGGAATGCGTGATATTTTAAACAATTATTTTAGCTCAGTATTCGTAAACGAAACACCTCAAAATGAACTCCAAACTGAAACCTATGAAAAGTCTAGGGTAAACTTATTACGGTAAATAAAATAAATGAATAAATAAATAAATAAATAAAATAAAAAATTAAAAGGTGTATAGAGAAACTCAAAGTTAATAAAACACCAGGGCCTGGCGGTTGGCATCCAAGAATCTTGAGGGAAATGAAAAATGAGATTGTTGTTCCATTAGAAATTATTTTCAAGAAATCCATCATATTCGGAGATGTCCCAAGAGAATGGAAGCTAGCTAACGTTACTCCCATATTCAAAAAAGGTGACAAAAAGAAACCAAATAACTACAGGCCTGTAAGTCTGACTTCAATCGTAGGAAAAAGGATGGAAACTATCATCAAAGATGATATCGAACATCATTTAGAAAGTAATTGTTTGATAAATGATAGCCAGCATGGTTTCAGACGGAAATTTTCTTGCGTGACTAACTTACTCGAATTCTACAGTACAACACAGTTATCTAGAATTATGACAAAAGAAACAATATAGATTTAATATATCTAGACTTTGCAAAAGCTTTTGATACCGTCCCACACGAAAGACTACTTACTAAATTAGCTTTACACTGAACAAGTGGTAGCCTATTAAATTGGACTAGTAATTGGTTGAATGGTCGAAAACAGAGAGTTGTTTGAAATGGAAAAACTTCTGGAAGGAAAAATGTAACAAGTGGAGTTCCTCAGGGTTCCGTTCTCGGGCCATTTCTATTCAGAGTATATATATATAAATTATATAGACCATGGACTAAAATCTACTGTTTCCAAATTTGCTGATAATACAAAACTGTGCGGAATGGCAAATGATCACTTAAATCAATCAGATATTCAAGAAGATTTAAATAAATTACAGCAATGGTCTGAAAAGTGGCTAATGAAATTTAACACAAGTAAATGCAAGGTAATGCACACAGGTAAAGATAACAGTAAGTACGATTACAAGTTATTTGGAAATTTGTTAACAAAAGTGGATAGTGAAAAGAATCTCGGCGTAATTGTCAGTAACGATCTCAAATCATCCAAGCAGTGTATTTCAGCCTCTGAGAAAGCAAATAAGATTCTAGGACTGATTGCGCGATCTTTTGATTTCAAAAGTCCATCACTCATTAACAAGCTATATAAATCGTTAGTTCGTCCACATTTGGAATATGCTGTTTCAGTATGGTCACCGAATCTCATTAAAGACATTGACAGGTTGGAACAATTATAACGGCGAGCCACAAAACTGATTCCAAATATCAAAAATAAATCATACGAAAATCGACTAAAACATATGAATCTGTTTTCCCTAAAAAAGCGTAGACTCAGAGGTGACTTGATACAGGTCTTTAAGATTCTAAAGGGAATTGATAACATCAAAAGTGAAATAATAACACCATATTGTAATTGCCAAATCTGATGAGTAGCATATTATGAACTTATGAAGTGTTAAAATAGTATCACCATTTTGTAACTGCCAAATTGAGAATTTGATTTATGTTAGCTACCTTTCTTTAAACAAAATTCAAAAGTTTTCTGTTTCTTTTCCTACTTAAGTACCACCATATAACCAAAAATTACCAATAATGTTGTAAAATGTGAAGTGTTAAATAGTAACACCATTTTGTAATTGCCAAATCTGAGAATTTCATTTATGATTAGCTACCTTTCTTAAAAAGAATGAATGTTTTCTGTTTTTTTTTACTTAAGTACCACCATATGACCAAAAATTATCAATAATGTTGTAAAATATGAAGTGTTAAATAGTAACACCATTTTGTAATTGCCAAATCTGAGAATTTCATTTATGATTAGCTACCTTTTTTGTAAAAAAATAAAATAAGAAATAAATGTTTTGTTTTTCTTTAACTTAAATACCACCATATGACCAAAATTCTTTATAAAGCTGTCGGTGTAGAAAAAGCATAAATACTTGGAATATAATAAGTAATATATATATATATATACATATATATATATATATATATATATATATATATATATATATATATATATATATATATATATATATTGACTTGGGGTCGCACTGAAAAGTTCAAAGTTCTGATTGGGGTCGTGCTAAGAAAACCTTGGGAACCCCTGATTTAGATAAACACCTAAGCAAGATGCTGTAATGACTATAATTTATTTTATATTATTTGTTTATTTGTTTTGTTATCATTTGTCCGTTTGTTTATTATTATTTGCTTGATTCTCATTTATTATTAGTTATATGTCAATTTATTATTATTTACTATTTACCTGTTTGTTTATTATCTAACTATACCTATGCATATATCTATGTATTTCATTAACTGTTTACATTATTATAGTTTTTATTTATTCATTCATTTATTTATCATTATTACATTTTTTTCGCATCCGACCTAGATATGGACCAAAAGGTCTCCTGTTGGCATGCTCCGCCTTTGTAATCCTTTGTAATCCTTTGCAATCCTTTGTAATCCTTTGTAATCTCTAACGGTAAAAGTATGCCAAGTACGCCCCACATGGGGGCGCACCTGGCAAAATAGGTTGAGAAGTTATACTGCAAAGGCTACCGTCAATATGAACAGGGACTCACTATGAACTAAAACGAACATTACGGGTTGGAGAGCTGTATATTCGATCCCTGGGCACTGTCAACTTGCCACCAGGGTGACAATCCCACACTAGGAAATTCACACAACTTCGTTTCTCCTTCTGGAATGAGAGATTTGTCTTAGTCTACCGTGTATTTATGAACGAACCCAAGTGTCTAATCAACCATCGAGTTATAGACTATGTGTCCTTGAGGCCATGGATGCCACATCCATTTCCCGACTTAACACGTACCGATGGGATATATTACAACATTGATTTTCGAACTACTCGCGTGGTTTATTACACCTAAGTAATACACGTAGTCTTCTTTCTCCCACCGTCTCTCCCTCCTCCTCTTCAATGTGAACGGTAATGTAACTTCTCCTCGTGTCCTTCTTACCACCTTTATGCCTACATCCGACCATTGCCTTAAGATAATTTTGTTATTGTTCGGAAGGTGTAAAACCAGAGAAACAGTAACCACCCACTCGAAAGTAGCACTTCCAGATCGCCCCTTCCTCGACTCCAGTGCCCACCAACACTTTTATCTCCGAGCGGAGATGCAGCCCCTTGGGGCCGGAACCTAGTCTCCGGACTGACCCCAAGATCTCGCCCATCCTTCACTGCATTCCCATCTCTTTTCCACACAAAGAGAGCTAACGATTGCTCCCACCCTACTCGAATTAGCTGCGACATAGAGACAGTTCACCCCCTCTCACACAACACAGACAGTACTATAGCATTTCTTTATGAGTGAAGATTTACAGGAGGGCTAGAGGACCGTTTCCGGTTGCTGTGAGACCGAGGATTCCTGGTCAGAAAAAAATAAATAAAAACTGAATGACTCCTTTCAGTATAATAACCAGGCGAGAAATAAGGCGTCACGCTAACAGGACGTAGGTTTAACTCATAGGTAAGAAGAACCGTTTTCGACAACCGCGTAGTCAGTCACTGGATAAACTTCCCGCAGAGGCAATCGCGTGTGGTGCAGTCTGAAGATTCAGTCGGATGAATACTTAGAAAAAAAAATCATATAATGCCGATCGACTAGTTGACTAGTTTGCTTGTTGACTTGCCCATTTGTGTTGGTTCTGTTATTCTTCACCTCGTTAAGGACTGAAAGGTCTTCTACCGAACTGCTCAGCCATTGCCATCCATCACAATCCACTCCAATCCACCGCTTGGTATCCAGTAATCCTCCCGTTCCTTGGCGGAGAGATGTGATTTTAAAGAATCGACTCGCTGACGCACTTTTAACTTCTTCCTTGCCATGTTGCACTTTTTCCTTTGACTATGGCTGCCGCCAGGTGATCTTATTCGTCTAAATCAGTGGCAGAGCCTCCCTTGTTTGCGTCAACAAATAAAGGTGAGGAAATGACCTTAAAGTTGCCAAAAAGAATATAGAGGTGGGTGGATATTTAGATAGACAGGGAGATAGTAACATAGGTAGACAGACAGGCAGACAGACAGGTACATAGACAAATAGATAGACAGACAGGTAGATAGACAGATAGATAAACACAGACAGAAAGACATATACACAGACAAATAGACAGACGGACAGGTATATATATGTATATATATATATATATATATATATATATATATATCTATATATATATTTATATATATAGAGGTGAACAGCTGTGGACATGAAAGTTCGCGAAGCCTTTTGTGACAGCAGGAGAGGAGGAGGGGAGTGGCGTTCGGCATTTGTCATCGAATTTGGAGCCTTCACATCGAACGGTAATGACAATGTTCAAGAAATGCGTCGAACGAGAGGTGAGTGAAGGTAGAGGGAATAGGGACATGTTGCAGGGGGGGGGGAGGTCGCGCGCTTAACGTACAGTATTGCAATGCAAGTTGTTTAACGGTTTTAATCCCGTGATTTACATCGACGCTCGGACCAAGTTGTGTTCTGACCACAGAGCCAGGCGATTTTATTCCTTTTAGGAGTTACATCGCCGTCGGGAAAGATGTAAGGCACCTTTCACAGTAGGCAACTAGTGACCGTCACTAGTTGCCTACTATTATTTTAAATTGAGCCTTTCACACTACGTCACTGCGGTTGTCCGGTTGCGCAACAGGCTATGGCTGTTACCTGCTCCGGTAACAAGTGACCGTCACTGGCAGTTGCCGTCACCGACCGTCTCTTTTTCTTGACCAGCAAAGCCAATAGAAGAAGCACCTCCTCCATCGATGCCATTCTTTCGACTAATGAGATGATGAGAAAAGATTTCACAACTCGGTGACAGTCACTGGTTGCTCGCAGTTGCCCGAGACTTTCACACTAGGCAACTAGTGACCGCCACTAGTTGCCTAGTGTGAAAGGGGCCTAAAAGTTCTGCTTCCTTCGATTACACTAGGCAACAAAGATTTTGTTACAGAAGAGCAAATAAGTGTTTTTAGGTGATTTTGGTATGGTTAAATTCATATCTATAATTGAATTTGCTCTATCACGTCTAGATTTTGTGTAATATACAAATTATATCTAGATTTTGTGTAAAAAGCAAATCACTTATCCTACTCTTCCCCATCCACATCTAATGAATTTGAAAAATAAAATTTACTCCTAGTTGGCAAAATTGAGTCAAGAACATACTAACGGACTACTGGTCATTCGCTAGCTAATCGCTATCTGACAGGCAAGTAGGACTTTTGTTGAGACTGTTGTTCGGCAAGTAATCAGGCTGGGGTTGTTGTTGTATTTATGTAGCATTCATTTTGTACCAAAGTGTATTTCTATCTTATTTTGCATTCAAACAATTTTTTTTTTCAGATATCGGATGGTACTTCAAATGGCATCAAATTGACGTGCTTGTGTAAATCACCCGAACAACTGCTATGTCTGTGGACGATATACACCTAAGCAACAACATAGAAACATAACAACAAAGCTTAAACTTGACTACAATTACTATTTTGACTGTAAATTAGGGGACCAAGACAAGGACTGGGCACCACATATTTGCTGTGCACCGTGCAATGCAATGCTAATAGCTTGGGTAGATGGTACAAGAAAAGCTATGCCGTTCTCAATCCCCATGGTTCGGCGACCCCCCTCTCCGTCCCATCTTGTAGAAATGGAGAAGACGGGGATAAATCCCTTCGGGCTGCGTCAGTCATGACTCAGTCTCACCACACCGTTCACCATTACCCTTCTCCGTGTCCCCCAGGTGTCCGACTCCCTTCCCAAGACCTTCAACTTCCAAATGATCGACGTTTGACTTCTTTTCTGCATCATGTCCTCTTTCGTCATCATCATCTTCCACGCCCTCATCGTTCACGTGTACACAGAGGGCGTGCTCTACACGCCCGAGCTGGGTAGAAAAAAAAAAACAGGGGTTGAAGCAGGTCAATCCTTCGCCCAAGGTGTGGACTTCGGGTGTGAGGATCGTGAACAACATGGGAGGCAAGGACAGACACTCGAACGGCATCGTCAGTACCGGGATGGCGAAGCTGAGTCGTCGATTGGGGATCTTCCGCATAAAGCTCGTGCAGACGCCGGAGGGGAGGATGGTGATGCTCGTGCGGATCCTCATCACTGGCGGGATCTTGCTCTTCAACGCGCTCTACTGGGGACTCATCTACACGTTGAGAGTCTCCGTGGAGTGAGGAGGGACACGAGGGAGTCCGAGCTGCAGGCTACTAAATAAAATCAAAGCCTATGGCATAGGAGGAAAAGTGTTAGAATGGATTAGAGCTTGGATTAGTAACAGAAAACAGCGGGTCACCATAAATGGAGTAAAATCTAGGTGGGGCAATGTTACTAGTGGGGTCCCCCAGGGCTCGGTTTTGGGTCCCTTGTTGTTCATTATGTACATAAACGACTTAAACGATGGGATAAATAGTGATGTTAGTAAGTTTGCGGACGACACTAAAATAGGACGCCTAATATGGTCAGGAGACGACGCAGAGATTATGCAGGATGATCTTAACAAATTGTTCACATGGTCGGTGAAATGGCAAATGAACTTCAGTATCTGTAAGGGTAGCGTGTTCAACGTAGGGCTACACAATCCCGAAAATAGGTACAGCTTAGATAACACACTTTTACAGAAAAATGAGTGCGAGAGGGACTTGGGAGTTCTAATGAGTCCGGACCTTAAAACCAGGAAACAGTGCATTAGCGCCAGAAATAAAGCTAACAGGGCATTAGGTTTCATTGCTAGGACGGTAATGAAAAGAAGTGCAGAGGTAATTATCAAAGTTTATCTAGCGATAGTTAGATCCATCCTTGACTATGCGGTACAGTTTTGGTCTCCGTCCTACAGAATGGACATCAATTCACTAGGATCAGTACAGAGAAGAATGATCAAAATGATACATGGACTCGGAAATTTGCCTTACGAAGATAGGCTTAGGCACCTTAACTTACACTCTCTGGAAACACGAATGGAATAAACTTAACCATGTAGTAAGCGCGAAATAATTACCAAGATAGAAAAATATAAACAACAAAATGATCCCAGGCATCCACTATACGGTCACCTTCAGGTTGGACAGAGACTGAAGTCCCGCCAAAGCTTCATGACGGTGAAGGGACTGGATCCAACCCAAGCTGTGGCCCATAGACTAGAATGTTGGCAGGAATATGACAATCTGGGCCATAACGAGGCCATACCATGCCCAAACGAGACCTTGCCCCCAGAAGCAAACCTAACCAGGAATGACTGGGTTACCTTAAACAGAGGAAGAGCCAAGGTGGGCAAAACGAGAGAAAATCAACACAAGTGGGGATACACCAATAGCCCCCAATGTCCCTGTGGCGAAGTACAGACGATGGTCCACGTCCTCCGGGAATGTCCATTGAGTTCCCATTGCTCCGACCAAGACCTTAGGGAAGCAAATGAAACTGCCCTTATATGGACACGGTTCTGGTGCGACAAGATATGATGATGATGAGCGTTGAAACTATCAGTTGTTTTAAGAAACGATTAGACAACTTTATGGACGAGGATGACAGGTGGTGATGGATACGGAGCTGCCTAGTGTAGGCCTTATGGTCTCTTGCAGTCTTCTTTATCCTTATGTTCTTATGTTATGTTCTGTATAGTCTTGTGGACTTCTGGAAGGATGCGTTTACGAGTTTGTGGGTAGGCTACACTGAATACAACATATTTTGAAATTACGTGCACATGTATTTTTCACCCATATACATAAAGCGTGTTCGTGTGTGTGCGTGCGTGCGTGTGTATGCGTTGCCTAATTGTATTATATAGGATAAGGTGCGCGTGCTCGCGCGTCTATTGTTAGCCACAATTGTTCCATTTATTGAGGATATGAAAGTGTGAAAGTATTCAGCATTGGTGGTCCACTGTAGGGCCGCTGCCCTATCCCCTGAAGTGCAATACAAGCTTTGTACAGTACCTCGCTACGATGGGTTAATACACCTGGGTGAGGTCGTGAGAACAGGCGAAGTGTACGTGAAGAAGCGAGCCTGAATGGTAGTAGGTAGTCTGTGAACATTGTAATGAACTCGACCACAAACACGGAAATACAACATTGGTGTACTGCACCTTTGATGTCCACCATTGCAGAGCGGTGTTGGGAAACCATTAAAATGAACTATGAACAATAACACAATAACTTCCGGGGATCGAACTCGGGATTCACGTGCATGAGGCAGGAACGCTACCCACTCCTCCACACGGAATTATTTATAAGCTAAAATACCTTAATTTGTGTATTTGTTTATCCCGTTGGTTGCACTTACACACCGTTATTCTTCCCATTTCATGAAAATTATGACTGTATGACAGAAAATAAATTCCTTGTCATGAGATCCTGCATATGGGATGGAGTGGTTTTCTTGTGCATATTCCACTGGGGCTCAACCCTTTTCCCGTACTCCCACTTCCGACTGAGTAAGAACGCATCCATCACACCACGGAGGGGAGTAATGCGAGTTCGTTCGGAACTTGGGCTAGACCAAGAGTTTGTATGGGTCTTGGGCTAGACATTCCCCAGTGTCAACTCTTACTGCGTGATATATAAACTTAATTCACAGAGTTTTCTATTCAGAACTCAAAGCTAACACTTTTTGACAACCCTATCACCAAAACTGACACTATAAAAAGAGTAATGTCTTATGAAATGAGGCTCAGCATAAAAATACATCCAAAGTTAGCTCCATGTATGCGACTTCTGATATGCTAATAATTGTAAACATCTGCAAACATTTTCGAATAAAGGCGTAATGAAATACTGTGACCTTAAGTTTGACCTTTTAAAGTCACTCAAGGTCTCTGTGCCAAATATACATTTGTAACATCCAACATATATATATATATATATATATATATATATATATATATATATATATATATACATATATATATATATATATATATATATATTTACATTATGTGTGTGTGTGTGTGTGTGTGTGTGTGTGTGTGTGTGTGTGTGTGTGTGTGTGTGTGTGTGTGTGTGTGTGTGTGTGTGTGTGTGTGTGTGTGTGTGTGTGTGTGATCCAAAGACCAAGGTGAACACACACACTGTGTTCACCTTGGTCTTTGGATCACGTGTTGGACTCGTGATCGACAGCTATTTCCCTCCCGGAAGAGAGCTCAGAGCTCGTATGACCGATCTATGGGTAATGCTATGACCTTTCACACACACACACACCCAACTCCCCGCCCACGAGAGTCAGAGTAACGACCCGAAGCACAGCGATACCGAAATAATTTCGGCCCTGGGCAGGATTCGAACTGGGTACTGTGAGAACCACCGTACTTCCCAGTCCAGCGCTCTACCAACCTACCAGCGCTCTACCGAGTGGTGTGTGTGTGTGTGTGTGTGTGTGTATTCACCTCGGATCTGCTGCAGCCTCTTTGCGAGACAGCCAGACACCACCCTACCGCAGTGAGCTCAGAGCTCATTATTAGCAGATCTCTGGGTAGGTCTGAGACCACTCACACCCCACACACCGGGAATGCAAGGTCACAACTCCTTGACTAACGTCCCGTACCTACTCGCTGCTAGGTGAACAGGGGCTACACGTGAAAGGAGACAAACCCAACTTGTCTCCGCCCGGCCGGGGAATCGAACCCCGGTTCTCCGGCTTGTGAGGCCAGTGCCTTACCAATCCGCCACCGGGCCGTGTATGTGTGTGTGTGTGTATTTACCTAGTTGTATTTACCTAGTTGTATTTCACGGGAAGGAGAGCTACGCTCGTGGGGTCCCGTCTCCATATCTCATTTTATCTAAACTATTTTTAAATTCATGTATTGTTCTTGCACACACTATTTTTTCATCCAACTTGTTCCAACTGTCTATTACTCTGTGAGGAAAGCTGTTCTTTTTCAGATCTCTTCTATAGCTGTCCTTCTTGATTTTCCTTCCATGTCCTCTTGTGTTTCCATCATCCCATTTTATCAGATTCTCTCTATCAATAACTTCTATGCCTTTCATGATTCTGTAAATAGCTATCAAATCTCCTCTCTCTCTTCTTTGCTCTAATGTCTGTAGTTCAAGTTTTGCTAGTCTCTCTTCATATGATAGTTTTGAGAGTGTTGGTGCCAATTTTGTTATTGCTCTTTGTATTCTTTCAAGTTTTTTTATACATTTTTTTGTACTTGGTGACCATACTGTTGCTGCATATTCCAATTTTGGTCTTATCAGAGTGGTTAGAATTTTCTTCACCATTTCTTCATCCAGGTATGTAAATGCCACTTTGATTGTTCTTATCAAATTATAAGTTTCTCCAAAAATCTTATTTATATGTTTCTCAGGTGACATATTATTCATAACAATGACTCCCAGGTCCTTCTCATTCTCTACTTTTTTTATTCCTTCTTCTCCCAATTTATATGATCCTATTATTCTGTTTTTGCTTTTTCCAAATTCCATTATACTACACTTTTTAGTGTTGAACTCCATCTCCCACTTCCTACTCCATTCCTGTACTTTGTTCAGATCATTCTGTAGTGACTCACAATCTTCATCCGTTTTCACTTTTTTCAACAGTTTTGCATCATCTGCAAAGAAGCTCATATAACTTTTAATTCCTTCATCCATATCATTAATATATATAGCAAACATTATTGGGGCCAGAACTGTTCCTTGTGGGACACCGCTTATTACTTCATCCCATTCTGAGTGTTTATCTCTTATCACCACTCTCATTTTTCTTTCTTGCAAAAAGTTTTCCATCCATTTAAGCAGTTTGCCCTGTATTCCTCCTTCAGTTTCTAATTTCTTAAGCAACTTTTTGTGTGGTACTTTGTCAAAAGCCTTTTTCAAGTCCAGAAATGCACAATCAGCCCATCCATCTCTTTCTTGTATTATGTCTATTAGCCTTGAATAGAAACATATCAAATTGGTGACGCATGATCGTCCTTGTCTGAATCCAAATTGCCTTGTATTTAGCACGTTGTTTTTTTCTAAATATTTTACCCATCTACTTTTGACAATTCTTTCACAAATTTTTGCTATTGTACTTGTTAGAGAGACTGGTCTATAGTTGTTAGGGTCTTCCTTATTTCCCCCTTTATATATAGGTACTATATTTGCTCTTTTCCAATCTTCTGGGACTTTTCCTTCTTTCAAGGAACTGTTTATTATGCTATGTATTTTGTCTGCCAGTTCTTTCCTGCATTCTTTCAAAATCCAGTTTGCTATTTCATCTGGTCCATGCGATTTTCTAACATCTAGATTACTCAAGTGTTTCAATATTTCATTCTTTGTTACTTCTATTTCTTTCATGGGGGGAACTTTCTCTTTCCATTCGATCTCTTCAGGTTGTATGTTCTCTCTTGTAAACACTGATTTAAAATGTTTGTTCATAATTTCTGCCATTTCTAATTCCTCTGTATATTCAACTCCTCCTTGCCTTAATTTTTCCAAATCTTGTCTGTTTTTCAGTTTGTTGTTTACAAATCTGTAAAATAGTTTTGGTTGATCTTTACACTTTTCTATGATATCTTTTTCATATTTTCTCTTTTCCTCTCTGCACACTTGTACATATTCATTTCTATAACAAGTATACATATTCCACTTTTCAGGTCTTTTGTCCTTTCTCCACTTAGTCCAAGCTTTATCTCTTTTGTCTTTTAACTCCTCACAACTTTTGCTGTACCAACATTTTATATATTTCTTTTCTTGTGTGTGTGTGTGTGTGTGCGTGTGTGTGTGTGTGTGTCAGCAACCGTTTTGATGTGGAAAACATGTTTGGATGGCGACTTCACCCTAAAACAATTGTCTTCAAATTTATTTTCACCATTTCAGCAGATAGGATTACGGCTGATATATGGGATACAAATAATTTTGATCTTCGTCTCAGGTAAATCGAGCATTTTCTAAATTAACTTATAGATAGGAACATTTACATATTTTCGGTGACTTTGACTTACCTCCAAATGATAATGAAGTCATATAGGAACTATTGCCCACCTCTCCTGAAAGTTTCATGTTAATTGACCCTTCTGCTCGACCCGGAAAAGACCAAGCAAATAGAAGTAAAACATATGCAGTCAGTGAATTTTGCATATGTACCAAACGCCCTTAACTGTAGCATTAAATTTAAAAAGCCTATAATCAATGCAGCCATGAAGTCCTTGTGCATCCGAGTGACATGAAACGTCGTTGCCTGCACGACAGGTAGACGAGTACACGTGGCACCGTCGCTACCACCGGATGTCCCAAAAATGTACACGGTCTTTGAAGTCACTTGTAACACTGTCGAATTATTGGTCGGTGTTATCATCTGAATCTGGAAAATTATAGTAATTAGTTTGAATGTATGCAAACATGCAGGTGGAACTAGATAAAACTAGAGGGAAAATACTATTTTTTTCTTTAATTTCACACAAATAATCGTCATTTTCCATATCTTATCACTCACACTAATATATTCTACAACGTCAACCAAACATATCAAAGAATGAGTACATTTTTTGGGGACACCATGTAGAAAGTTTGACATGAGATGTATGCAATGGAACAGAGCATTGCATAGTTGTCAAAAATAAGGATGGTGTAGTAACAGCACACGTGTGTTTGCGTATAAATGTAAAATAAACTTGCAAAACTCAGAGCATACCTCGTTTCATGAATACGTAAGCGCTCTTGCCACATGTCACAACACGGAGGCCAAGCGGAAACCTTGCCAGGTGTACTAAACAGGTAAGGTATGGCGGTTTTTACATAAATATATTTACTATGTTTATGTACATATATATGCATACATACATACGTACATGCACACATACACATACGTACAGTTACATGCATCACGTCACTTAATTACTTTAGTAATTACCTTAGTAATGCTATCCTAAATTATCTAGAATAACGTGGCACGTTTTCAGGTTCTATATCAAATCAGAAGGAAGAGGAAAATCATGAACATTTAACATTTTACTATAAAATCCGATTTATTCATGCATTAAAATTCTATTGCTATTTAATTTTTCTTTTATAAACTTAATTACACACAATTACCAAGGAAAAATGAGAACCGAAGATAACACTTCAATAAACAATTCATTACATTGATTACCAGAGATAGTGCTGGGTGCAAACACCTTTAGATAACTATTTTGTTAAATTTCAACGAAGATAGGGTAATTTTCTATTTACGATAGTGATTGTTAGTAACAATATTTTCTTGGAGTAATCTTCTATCTGATACAATTCTTGTTAAATTGAATAGCCGCTGACGTTCTGACGATCTGTGTAGCTGATCGCTCAAAATGGGACCTTTCGCAGTGAGCAAATTGATACCAGACACCGCCAGATTTTGTAATTCTTGCCGGAAAATAAATACTTTTTGGGCAAGTTTTATAAGCTTACAGAGGTGTATCGTTGTACATTATTTTGTTTGAAATTTAAGTAAATTAATTTCATGATTGCAAACGGCATATAGCATTGTTTGAGCCTCTATTTATAATCACAAATGATATTCGTAAAACAGCCTATAATTGTATCAAGCCAAGCAATTTGTCATTTTCTACCGACTTCGATGGACGTATACTGATATATTAGTTATCTCAATTTATTATCATTTACTATTTACCTGTTTGTTTGTTATTCAACTATACCTATGCATTTATTTATGTATTTTATTTGTTATTTACATTATTATAGTTTTAATTTATTATATTATTAATATTATTTTTTTTTTTTTTTTTTTTTTTTTGCATCCGACCTAGATATGGATCAAAAGGTCTCCTGTCGGCATGCTCCGCCTTTGTAATCCTTTGTAATCCTTTGTATTTGAATGCACCAAGCAATAGGCAAATCCATGTAATGTATCGAAAATATAATTTTGTATCGAAGACTTAATTTTTTCGGTACGATAAACTTTGTCTTTCTCTTAATTTTTCTTGAATGTGACGTGCAGTTTGCAACGGCACACTTATAATTAGTCATATTTGTTTGAAAATAGCTCCCAGCTGATCTAAGAGCCTATTCTTTACAAAAATGTCGTTAGCTTCGTATGTCCGCCACCACTGTTGTTATTTTTTATCTCACTGATTATCTTCATATACAGGACGTGACAGTGATATCCATTATTTTTCAACACTCTCAGATAAAATGCACAAACCGAAATCAACATCCTCTTATTTTTACTGCTCATAGTTACTTCAGTAAAAATAATTACTTATTTTTAGTTTTACCTCATAATTAAATTAACAAAGCCTTATCACACACCAGTAAGTAAAAATTATAACATTAAGAGTCATGTTTTTAATTTTAAATACATTTACGCAGTAATTTATGGCGTATCTTTTTTTTTTTAAATATCGGTTTCCAAATTAGCTAAATCACCCCTTTGCCTCGTAAAATCCGAGACAATTGAAAATTCTAGCGCTAATAGGAATCTACGAGCCTGACTGCGAAAGGTCCCATTGCGGAAGACCTTTTTTTCCTCATTGTTCTCTTACCTCTTCTTCAGCTGGGTGGTAATAGTGAATATTTTAATCATCTTGGACTAATGTTCACAAGTGAGAAATGACCTCACACCGAGTGAGCTGTGATTTTTCGTCCGTGACTGATGTGATGAAACGTCACAATGGTGTTCTAGTCCGGTTTTTTTTTTTTTTTTTTTTTTTTTTTTTTTTTTTTTTTTTTTTTTTTTTTTTTTTTTTTTTTTTTTTTTTTTTTTTTTTTAGGGAAGCATCAATTGATACTGCTGTGTGTTTAAGGGTGGTCTGAGTTTTTCAATTAAAACAGCTTCTGCTATTTGTAGTCTGCGGTGATCATTTGTACTGTAAATAACTGAAGTATTATTTTTTAAATCTGCTTTTTGAGGTCTTTTGTCATGTTGTGCTGTGTAGTGGGCGAAAATTCCGCCATTGTAACGATGTAAGTATTTTGAAGGGATGCACAATTCCCTGTCTGACATGTGTGTTTATACACTACATTGTTTTCACTCTGTTCTCTGGAGTTAGCTGTGTTGTTCTTCATATGAGTGACGCTGTTTTATTTGGTTTGTAGTAGCAGACTAAGTTAATCTTTATATTGTGTGCTGGGATAACACCGTTTTTAACTATTCTACGAATCGCCTTCTCCTCTTCATTGCTCTGTTCATTATAGAACATCTTATAAAAGATGTTGATGATTTCCAAATTGTCATGTTGTTTCGACGAACCCTCAAGGAATCTCTCCATTGTTCGGCGAACAATGGAGAGATTCCTTGAGGGTTCGTCGAAACAACATGACATATAGTCCAAGATGATTAAAATATTCACTGTTACCACCCAGCTGAAGAAGAGGTAAGAGACCTCGAAATCTGCAGATACTGGTTCCCAGATGAATATCGGAAACTTCTGTTCCACATTGAACAATGAGGAAAAAAAAAGTCTTCCGCAATATTGAGCGATCAGCTACACAGATCGTCAGAACGTCAGCGGCTATTCAATTTAACAAGAATTGTAACAATATTTTTCCCCTCTGTCACAGTGAAGGATCGACGAGAAGGATTGATATTTGAAAGGTGACGAATATTTCCGTCACATACGGGGAGTTCGCTCCCAGGGGCGTCAACGATCTACCAGGAGGGTAGATATTTGAAAGGTGACGGCGATATCTGTCACATAAGGGGAGTTTGTGGTGTCCCTAACTCTCCCACATGTGCGTCTACGCGATATTTTTGGCTTAGTACCGCCGTGGCAGCATGTGGCTGGACAAAGAATTCATATGTTGTGTAGAAATAGCTGGCTTTCGGCCTCATATTACTAATGTGTAGATTAAATCCATATTACGCCTGTAGTACAGGTATTTGTATCCTCATGAAAGCACAACCTCGGCCCTGCCGAGCCATGGTCCTGTAAGGCTGTGTCCCTCGCTAATTTTTGGTACACCGCCTGTGTATATAAACATCCTGGTCTTGTAACCAGGGCTCAGCCCCTCTCTGAACTTGTGGCGCATCACTAGGCCCACGCGGTCAATCTGCGGTTAGGTCCCCTCGGATCCTGACCGCCTGACCCAGCCTAGGCCGAAATCCGCACTACCAGAATAAAACACAGCTTCAGTCACCTCCCTACGCTCACCTTGACACAGTAATACATTTTTTTTCTTTCTTTTTTTGTTACAAGTCCACTGCCAGGGGCGCCAACGATCTATCAGGAGTGTAGATATTTGAAAGGTTACGGTGATATCTGTCACATACGGGGAGACGATCACGATCGGCTAGGAGCTGATATATGAGAAATCACAACGATTTCTATGGTGCAAGGAGAATCGACCACGATCGGCTAAGAGTCGATGCAGAAGGGAACACGTTTGTCTCTCGAGGAGCTTCATACCTACTCTGTTGCGCGCCTATGATGTTTTTTGTTTTTTGAAAGCGAGCTATAGTGTAGCCCGTCGCTGGATAGGAGACGCTACCCAGGGTCGCTGTCTTCCTCGCGCGGTCTATCGGGGTGGTGGAGCAGTTTACACTACCCTTATCACTGTGTCCAAGTGTCGTTGCACAGTTCGAAGGAGTTTCGCTGGTTTTGTTTCTTCGCTGATGTCAAGTTGGGTCTCCTCAAGCTGCCGGACGGTCTGTCTCAAGCTGTTGGTGGCAGGGCAGTGAAGCAGGTGATGGGAGAGTGGGTGGTGGACGGGGTGGCCACAGATATCTTTGGCGGCGAAGTCCTCCCTGGAGCAATAGCCCAGCCGGAGACAATGCAACGCGACTTCTTCCGCTCTCGATGGAGGTCTGGGCTGTCGAGGCTTTGGTAACCGGTGGCCAGGGCATACCAGGCCGCCTGGTACTTGGTGGTCTCGAGTTCCTGGCGACGCAGATGCGCTTGACGGACGGCGGCGCGTCCTACCAGCGTCTTGATATGTCCTGAAGGCATTGGGACGTGGTGGTTGACAGCTGGGAGGGTTCAGGCTGCCCGTGGAGCTACAGCTGCGTCCACACTTCCCAGTATTCCCACTTGGCTAGGGATTCAGTTGAGCATCATCCGTTTCCCCGCGGTTGCCAGACTGTTGCAAGCCCTTCGTTGTTTGTTTATATTGTAGCGACGTCAAGAAATGAATGCGTAAGGGACGTTACGTGGTTTTGTCTGAAATGCAATCCTATTCCTTCCGCTCTCACACCTCCTCTACGTGAATCATGCCCGCGGTCCTGCAAGACGTGCTAAACGTACCTACATTCGATACGTCTGTACATGCAACTACTCATTCTTATCTATTCTAAACTCTAGAACAGTGGTTCTTAACCCTTGGGTCACTGAGCCATTTAAAAGGGTCACCAAGGATTTGTAGACTTGTTATTTTCCCAATATTCCTATTCAAAATATTGTCAAGGTATTACTTCTGATTGCAGAATTCCAAAGTCATGTTAAAGAGAAACATAGAGACACGGACAATTTAACTGAAGTGAAAAAATACCAACATCTAATCTTGCCCTTATTGTGTGTTTTTTAAGGGTCGCTATGATCGATCTGGACAGGATTTTGGGTCGCAGCAAAAAAAAAAAAAAAAGGTTAAGAATTACTGCTCTAGAGATTATATATACAACATTGCATTAATATTATAGTCATATACAAGGTTAGTGTATAATATGCACGAATGTATACATATTTCTATTCTACAAAAATTTCACATTCGCGCAAAGACGTGACACTACTGTATATACACACACGCACCCACCCACACCCACACACATATATATCTTCTCTGGTGGCTGTCAGACCAGACGGCCCTTCACCGCTTTAAGATGGGCTGGTCACTGTGCCCGAATGGATATAGACAGACTACCTAGAAAAGCAATAAAAGGTGCAGTACAAGGCAGAAGTCCACTCGGGAGACTAATGTACAGATGGGTTGATGCAGTGAAGAGGGACTTGGACCAAGTAGCACCACGAGAAGACGGAAGGGAATTAGCAAAGGCAGGATCGTCTGGAAAGGCATAGTTAATCTTCTCCCCCACACTTCACACTGTATATAAGGTTGGCCTGTTATATCTCTCATTTCCCAGATGTGCCTACGTCTCCAGCTACTTTCATCACACACACACACACACACACACACACACACACACACACACACACACACACACACACACACACACACACACACACACACACACACACACACACACACACACACACACACACACACACACACACACACACACACACACACACACACACACACACACACTGTTACGAATCTCGCTCACATATCTGACTTGCAATAGATTAAGTATGTGAAATGAGTTCCCAAGACCCCATGTCTTTGGGATAACTCAAATAGAAATTGTAAAGTTGTCAGACTCGTAACACATAGTAAGAGTGAATGGGTGACTGAGTTCCCAAGACCCCATGTCTTTGGGATAACTCCAATAGAAATTACAAGGTCGCCACTTGATTTTATATTATCATAAAAATCAAGAAAAATGAAACGCACAGATAACGTTTAACACTATTCATTAAAGTTAATAGGATTACATGAAGGATTACAATCACTGAATATTCAAGTGAGTAAATAAGTTTCCATTCAAATGAGTAAATAAGTTTCAAAACAGAAGATTCCCGCTCGAAAACTTTTAACGGGGGTGAAAGAAGATTAATTAATTAATTAATACTTTACCAACGAAAAACACTGTCTAAGTCACTACCATAAACATTTCACACCACTACATGAAACACTAGATGACACTAGCTGAGTTAATGATCTTACGACTAATACAGGGGGAGTACAGAGGACTTACTTCAGCCGACGACCCCTTCGAGGCGACACCTTTACATCGTACCCTCTACTCTAAAACTGATTCTGACACGCCCAAGGCGCTCTGGTTCTTCTCTACAAAATCCTCTGATTGGCCCATAGGAATTGCGTCTATGGTGGTTGAACCTCATTGGTCAATTAACTAAAAACGTTCTCCTTCATTCTAGGCTGAGTGTTAGAACAAATACTCCATTGTATGGATGGACCTCCTTCCCACGCCTCCTCAGTACTCGTCCTGTAATCTGACGCCCACGTTATCGCGGGGCGCCGTTATCCAAAGTAATACTATTCCCACCTTACATATATGGGAATATATGTGACACCTCCCTCTTTAAGGTTAAAAAAAAAATCTTGAAAAGATTTTTTTTTTTGTGTGTGTTTACTTGAGGGAGAATATACTTACAATATCGACAGGCAATCGGCTACCACATTGTCTTCCCTCGTACATGACGAACATCTAAATGATACTCCTGCAAAACAAACTCCACCTGGTTAAGCGGAGGTTCTTATCTTTAAACTTGTTAAGGTACTTCAAGGGATGGTGGTCTGTGAAAACCGTTACCTGGGCACCAACATGGACATGCACAACAAAATACTTAATTGCTAAGATCATTGATGGCATACCCTTTTCTTTGACACTCTTAGTTTAAGCACAACGGAATTATAAGTCTTTGTCCACTGGAACTTTGTTCCTTCCTCAATGATAGTCACTTATTGCGGGTTCACACGATACGGGGCTTGCTTGATGGGCGTCGCATCTTCCCGTCCACGTCATGCAGCGTCAGGTGGGTCCTTTCAGGGGCATCCCGAAAGCTCTCCTGGTATCGTCTCTGCAACTCCAGTAGGTCCTCTCGCTGCTCAGCCGAAAGATGACCCAGCTGGCTCATAACCTTTGGCCACACATCTGCATTCGCCTTCCACGTCATCTCAAAGGTGGGGAAGGTCGAGTCCTCGTCTTCCTCAGGCCCGATGGAGACGGCATGCACACTA
Organism: Oratosquilla oratoria; assembly: GCF_046742065.1. Lineage (NCBI taxonomy): Eukaryota > Metazoa > Arthropoda > Malacostraca > Stomatopoda > Squillidae > Oratosquilla > Oratosquilla oratoria. The sequence continues at coordinate 59,578,154 of NC_134778.1, read as the reverse complement.
CCGCCAGACACACCCACATCACTCTTGTCCCTCTCCTGGTACGCTTTCCACACACCGAGATGACACAACTGCTGCTTCCGTCTCCTACCCGGAGTGACAACCACTTTGTTCAGTTCCCTCACTCGTTTTGTCACGTCGTACGGGTCGCTGAACCTCGCTCCTCGTTTAAATTCTCGCACTTTCGCCTTCACTCGCTCTTGAACACTCTGCCAACATGAGGTCAACCTTCTTCTCACTGCCTCCACCGACTTCATCACTCTTGGATCACCTTTATGTCCTGCAAAGGAATTATCATGCCCTAATCGCATAACTCCTTCCCTGTAGACCTTCGGCAACACTATTTGTCGCCTATCAGACCATCCTGCGTCATCAGTAGAGCCGGTACTATCCACCCACTTGCGGAATAGTACTCCCGACTCTAAAGAGTATTCCTCTGACAACTCACTCTCACTCACCACTCCTTCCTTCCGGTCTCCCAATTCGGAGCCAACTCTCTGTAAGCCACGGGGGCTCATTGCCTCCACCTCCTTCTCTCCCATTCCCTGTAAGACACTGGGACCCCTTGTTTCTCCTTCCTTCTCTCCAATTCTTTGTGAGTCATTAGGACTCTTTTCTCCTTTCTTCTCACCCATTCTGTGTGAGTCATTTAGACTCCTCCCATCTCCTTTCTTCTCTCCCTTTCTGTGTGAGCCACTTAGACTCCATTTCTCTCCTTTCTTCTCTCCCTTTCTGTGTGAGTCACTTAGACTCCATTTCTCTCCTGTCTTCTCTCCCTTTTTGTATGAGTCGCTTAGACTCCTTTTCTCTCCTTTCTTCTCTCCCTTTCTGTGTGAGTCGCTTAGACTCCATTTCTCTCCTTTCTTCTCTCCCTTTCTGTGTGAGTCGCTTAGACTCCATTTATCTCCTTTCTTCTCTCCCTTTCTGTTTGAGTCACTTAGACTCCATTTCTCTCCTGTCTTCTCTCCCTTTTTGTATGAGTCGCTTAGACTCCTTTTCTCTCCTTTTTCTTCTCTCCCTTTCTGTGTGAGTCGCTTAGACTCCATTTCTCTCCTTTCTTCTCTCCCTCTCTGTGCGAGTCATTTAGACTCTTTCCATCTCCCTTCTTCTCTCCCATAAACAGACGAGTCAGGTCAAACACTTCCGACTCGCTGCCTCGTTCCTCACGGAACAGGAACCTCAAGTCCACCTCTGTCTCGACTTGAGTATTTTCACTAGGGATTCTTCCCTCGGGATTCAGACTGTCCTTACATTTAGGATTTCCACAGCCTTCCCCTCTCGAGACCTTTATTGGCCTCACTTGGTCCTTAGACCCTTCTCTCTCTCTTCTCTCCCATGTAGGTGTGGGACACATTTTCCCACCCACTAAGTCATTTCCTAGAGTGACGTCAACTCCTTCCCCTGGCAACTGATCTACTAGGCCTATCTTTGCCTGTCCCTCATATAGAGGTGATTCCATATCTACCTTTACCAGTGGCTTCTTGGCTAGGCCTCCTAGGAAGCCTATAACTACTCTCCCTTTTGCTACAGGTTTTTCAACTAAGCTACTCAGCATTACTGATTGGAGGGCTCCTGAGTCTCTCAAAATGGTCACCCCTTTTCTCTTCTCTCCCTTTATGGTGACTGTTCCTTGAAAAAGGAACGGGTCATAACCTCTCAAGTGAGGTTTCCTCTCATCCTTCTCCATGTCGTCTGTGACAGCCTTACTCATGAGGGCCACTACTTTGGTGGTCTCCTCTTCGTCCTCCCCCTCTCGGACTTTACTTTCTATGTGGGTGTCCCATCTATTTAATAATACTATGGGTTTAACCCCCTCTATTTCCCTTCTCCTGTGCCAACAATCCCTCATCAGGTGGCCTACCCTTCCACAATAGCTACATGAAATTATCTGCGATGACTTACTATAGTCACCTTTCTTGACCTCTAGGGATTTTGTAGGTCCACCTGAGGAGGTTGATTGTGGGATCCTCGGCTGTTCCTCTCTCCCCCTTGGAGTAACTGAGAATTTCCCTGCAGTAGGTATTTCCTGCAGTATTTCATATTTATCTGCTAATACAGCAGCCTCTTCCAACTTTGAGACTTCTTTCTCCTGAAGGTACAAGGACACCTCTTTAGGGATGGATCTCAGATACTCTTCCATTAACATTAACTCAGCTAGTTTCCTATAATCTCCATTTATGTTACGGGATCTTACCCATTGGTCCCATAACATTCTTTTCTCTCTACTAAATTCAACGTGTGAGATATTAGATTGCTTCCTTAGATTCCTAAATTTTACCCTATAAACTTCAGGCACTAATTCACAGGCTCGTAGGATGGCTGCTTTGATTTCATCGTAATCCTTTGTTTGTGAATCCTCCAAAGCACCATAAACTCTCAACGGTTTTCCTCTGAGGCTTGTTCGCAACAATGCAGGCCAATACTGCTTCGGCCACTGATAATCTTCCGCTATTCCTTCAAACGTACTAAAGTAAGTATCCACCTGTGATTCATCAAATTCAGGAAGCAATTTAGCGTTATGTACTACATCAAAATTGAGCCTCCTATTCACGAGTTGAGATTCTGATAGCACTCGTCTACTTTCTTGTAAGTTAACTTGAAGTCTAAGGTTTTCATTGTCTATTCTAGCCTTTTCAGTTTCCATCTTAACTCTCTCAGTTTCTTCCCTTTTTACTTCAGCTTCTATCTTAGCTATCTCTAACTTCAACCGTAATTCGCCTAATCGAGACTCAGTGTTTTGAGATTCACCCTTCTCCATTTCCTCTTCCACTTCTTCCTCTTCCTCACATTCTGAAGTGACAGACTCTCTATCTGTCCTTCCTTCATCTCTCATTGCCCCACTTTCATCTCGATTATGCACTATTTCTACAACAATTCTTATTAATTCAGTTTTATTTGCCTCATGTGCGTGCTCAACCCCTAGACTTTGTGCTATGAATCTCAAATCGTTAGCAGTAAGGCTCTGTATCTCCTTTTTAGTAGGTTGTTTGTGTACAAACTCCAATACCTCCTCTGTACTTGTCAACTTCATTTTCTCACACTATTGATCCTATTTAATACTAAATATTTTCGTTGGTAATTCTTTCACTTTACCGTTAAAATCCTGGCAAGGTCGCCAATTTATATGTTACGAATCTCGCTCACATATCTGACTTGCAATAGATTAAGTATGTGAAATGAGTTCCCAAGACCCCATGTCTTTGGGATAACTCAAATAGAAATTGTAAAGTTGTCAGACTCGTAACACATAGTAAGAGTGAATGGGTGACTGAGTTCCCAAGACCCCATGTCTTTGGGATAACTCCAATAGAAATTACAAGGTCGCCACTTGATTTTATATTATCATAAAAATCAAGAAAAATGAAACGCACAGATAACGTTTAACACTATTCATTAAAGTTAATAGGATTACATGAAGGATTACAATCACTGAATATTCAAGTGAGTAAATAAGTTTCCATTCAAATGAGTAAATAAGTTTCAAAACAGAAGATTCCCGCTCGAAAACTTTTAACGGGGGTGAAAGAAGATTAATTAATTAATTAATACTTTACCAACGAAAAACACTGTCTAAGTCACTACCATAAACATTTCACACCACTACATGAAACACTAGATGACACTAGCTGAGTTATCTTACGACTAATACAGGGGGAGTACAGAGGACTTACTTCAGCCGACGACCCCTTCGAGGCGACACCTTTACATCGTACCCTCTACTCTAAAACTGATTCTGACACGCCCAAGGCGCTCTGGTTCTTCTCTACAAAATCCTCTGATTGGCCCATAGGAATTGCGTCTATGGTGGTTGAACCTCATTGGTCAATTAACTAAAAACGTTCTCCTTCGTTCTAGGCTGAGTGTTAGAACAAATACTCCATTGTATGGATGGACCTCCTTCCCACGCCTCCTCAGTACTCGTCCTGTAATCTGACGCCCACGTTATCGCGGGGCGCCGTTATCCAAAGTAATACTATTCCCACCTTACATATATGGGAATATATGTGACAACACACACACACACACACACACACACAAAGGATTACAAAGGCGGAGCATGCCGACAGGAGACCTTTTGGTCCATAACTAGGTCGGATGCGAAAAAATATATAAATGATTAAAAAAATAGATAAAATAAAAAATATATATAATAATATGAATAATAATAAACAAAATAAATAATGCATTGGTATAGTTAAATGATAAACAAACAGGTAAATAGTAAATAATAATAAACTGACAAATTAATAACGATAAATGGAAAGCAAGCAAATAATAAATAAACAGACAATAACAAACAAATAATCAAATGACACACACACACACACACATGCACCGTAATCCTCACTAAGAATCACTAACCATGCGCGTGATCTACACACATGCGAGATGGTACTCGTCTTTAGCATGACCTCCAATCTTGCAGACCTCGCACTTCCTCGATCACAAAACACTTGACTCAAAGGAACGCTTAAAACAACATGACGCCATCGCACCACCCCCCAACAAGGAAGTACCTAGTGTCTCCAGACAAGTCCACATCCACCAATGATATAACTAAACCCCATACAATGCAACCAACACCCGTATAATGCATATTTCATTACAAACACGTCTCCCATACAGTAACTACACCAATGTGCTTACCTAAGCGTTTTTCCATAATAAACGACGGCTGCACCCGTCATAGATAAGGCTAGCTAGGTCAGGGACCTAGCAGAGGAGGTAGGGAGACGTTCTTCCTCATCTCACCAGGGTAGACCTTTCCCCTTTGTACCATATCTCCAGTACCTAAAAGTAAAATAAGAAGAAACACCGCCCCCGTTTCAAGGAACCCATCCTTAGAACCTCTGCCCTATATGTAAGCCACACACAATAATGGCTATACACACACACACACACACACACACACACACACACACACACACACGGCCCGGTAGCGGATTGGTAAGGCACTGGCCTCACAAGCCGGAGAACCGGGGTTCGATTCCCCGGCCGGGCGGAGACAAGTTGGGTTTGTCTCCTTTCACGTGTAGCCCCTGTTCACCTAGCAGCGAGTAGGTACGGGACGTTAGTCAAGGAGTTGTGACCTTGCATTCCCGGTGTGTGGAGTGTGAGTGGTCTCAGACCTACCCAGAGATCTGCTAATAACGAGCTCTGAGCTCACTGCCGTAGGGTGGTGTCTGGCTGTCTCGAAAAGAGGCTGCAGCAGATCCGAGGTGAGGTGAAACACACACACACACACACACACATATATATATATATATATATATATATATATATATATATATATATATATACTGTATATGTGTATATAATATATATATACACACACACACACACACACACACACACACACACACACACACATATATATATATATATATATATATATATATATATATATACGTGTGTGTATTTTTATTGTGGTCTTGGGTGATGTGCTGGGCTTATAATCGACAAATTTATCTTTCTGTTATAAGAGCTGAGAACTTGTATAGTCAAATATATGGATACCATAATATTGTGACCTTATACACCACACAAACCCATCTCCATACCCAATGGGGATAGTAACAGATTGCGAGGCACGATCTTGATACCGCAGCGTGACGGGTTGCGAGGTTAACCACACTAGCCTCATGTACATGAACGTTACAAAAATAAAACGGCTCCACAGGTGAATTTTAGGCTCATCGAGGCCGGATTAAATAGATAGAAAGACAAATTGATAAACAGATAAAATAAACAAACAAACAAATAAATAGCTAGGTACACAAATAAACAACGGTGTTTATTCAAGTGTTTTTCAATTTTCAAAATGTGTTATTCAAACGACTCTTGAAAGCTTCCGTTTACTCTCGATGCAGTTGGCGAATGGGGATATGACAGCTTGAGTCGACTATTTCTCGTCAGCTAACATATCCTACAAAAAATATTTTTAAAGTCAATGTTATATATACCCTATAATTCTAAAGTCTTAAAACAAATTTCCTAGAATCTACGCTTTATCTTTTAGTATTTATGTATTCGTTTATTTTTATTAGAGAGAATAGGTTAAAACGGTGGTATGCATATGTTTTGTTTCTCACATTTGATACGAGTTATGAGGCTCGCCGTCATGCATTTTCCTGTCTGTCAACGTTTTAATGATATTTAGAAACTTTACAGAAACAGAATATTCCAAGTGTGGGCGTTCAAGGATCTATGAAATGGATTGATGATAACCGAACTTTTGAAGTATTAAATAAATGAATACATAAAAATCACGCTATCAATTTCGGTACCCTATTTGCTCTTTCGACGATTAGGTGTGTATGTATTTGTCTATTTGAGAGTTACAAGACTAAGTCAGGCTATTGATATCCCGTAATGAGATAAGTACGGCTGTGACTGAACAGAGGTGTGTACATAAGGAATGTTTTAAAAGAGTAAATAATTATTCGTATATCTAATATCCATGTAGTGAGCGCTGAAACTATCGTTGTTGAGAAGGTTACATAGTTTTATGTATGGGGATGATATGTGGTATGTGTAGACCATATGGTCTCTTGCAGTCTCCCCCGTTCTCATGTTCTTATGAGAGGTATAGATTAGAAATAATAACATGGCATTTTAGAATGTAAGAGGGCTGAATTGTTTGAAAAGTTTCATAAGCATGACAAGAATAGAATGAAACATGTGGAGGTGAGCTGGAGAACAGGTGTTGGGAGAAAATTGACAAACGGTCTGGGCATATTGCCAGATTGGATAAAATAGACAAATAGCATGTGTAAAACAAAACTGGATGAAGTGAGCATGAGAGGAAAAAACAGAACGAGAAGGACAGATAGTGAAAGGATATTTCGATGCTCGTGGTACGTCGGTGAGAAAATTAAATCAATGCAAGAAATAGGAAATGTGGAGGGAGACTATGAAGAGATAATGCGGGCCTAATTTAAGGAATGTCCCTGCATGTACTCCATAGATGAATTGATGAGGCGTGGGGAGGCAAAAAGGTGGACTTAAACCAACTACAGTTATTGGCCAGTGTATGAAAAAGATGTCTCGTTGCATTTGATCCAAACGGGTGACCCAGCGTCCGAAGGGGAAGAAATATGAGGAAGTGGAGTTACTGAGCCTTTGACAGTCCTCTAAATCTTGTAAGGCTAGAGATAAATACATATTGATGTGCTTCATGGGTTGGGAATCCTGGTATCCAACAACCCATACTAATTACTGTTAAGACTATCTCTAAGTGTTATCATTAGCATTTTGTCGGCGATGACCATCGCCTTCTTTGGGGACATTTCAAACGAAGAGTTTGAGCCATCGAGGTGGTAAGTGGAGATTTAAGGAGGACAGTAGAAAAGAGGGCTTAAAAGCTAAAAGCGGTCAACATTCTTTTTTGAGTGAAAAGTTATTGCCATAGTAAATGAATGCTGTGGAACGTCCTTAGGAATGTCGCTAAGTCCATAATATACTGAACTGAATAGGACAACGCTGTCGATGTCATACAAAGGGAATATTAATTAAGCTGCAATCCTGTTGATTATTTTATTAGTTCTTGATAAGTGGAAGTAGGGGACCGGTATCCCAAGAATATAGTTTTAATCCTGTATTTTACAATTAAGTAAATGGATTTACCTAAATATCGTATAAACATGTTTTGTTAACATGGCGAATTCGAGATATTTTATCTGATGATTAATGTTTACAAAATATTTGCATCATTGTGCTGATCAGAACCTTGTCAGGACATAAGTAGGGTTATGCTTAGCCATTGTCAGAACATCAATGAAAGCCCAATTAGAGGAGTCCTACAATTTATTTATTACTTACGCTTAATTACTTGCGTTCTTCCTTTGTTTATGTGAGGATTCGAGCATACTCTCAAAAGCAGTTTAAATTTTTTGCTTAACAGTAAAAATTGGATAACTGTTCCTAAACAAAATGATAGTCTCTTAATGCAGTGTACTTAAACTAAGATTCCTGTAAAATACAGTTAGAAAATATTACACGACAGCAAATGGTTGTACAATGTGTCACTGACGTTTGTTTACATTCAGGCAGACGCTGTCTGAAGTAGCCAATGGGAAGCCGACACCTGATGGGGAGGTGAACTTCGGTGGAGATAAACAATTTTTCTCTCTCTTCCATTGAGTTAACTAAAAGGTTGGTCATGATTTCAAAGGAGATGCTGCACATTTTCGTGAATTGAGGAGCTGAAGTCATGTGACAAAGTGATAATATGAAAAGTACTATGATTTATGGCCTGTGCCATGGCCGGCATCAGTTGATGTTGCATCTGTCTGAGACGGGTACTGTAAACATGCTCAAGGAAATTAAATGTGATTGAATCATCAAATAGCATGCCATGTTAATAGGATGTAATTTGATATATTCATAGGAGATGCATGTTGAAGCCTGAAAACCAGTATTGGCATGTGTTTTAGGCTTAAGAACATGGGTTGAAAATTAAATATTTTTTAATGGCTTGTAGTTTCAATAGCGTGAACGTTAGTGGCATTATCACTTTGTGGAGGTTCTTAGATATGGAAGAACACAAATTAGGTAATGGAGCTGAATTTGTCATCAAAATTGATATTTGATTTCGTTCAGACTGCTATTTATTACCTTTACTTTTGATGATAATCTAAAGTATTAGTTATAAATTAAATGGAATAAGCTTATTAAGTTAATGGAAACATATAATGAGTTTGTTTCTTGTATTTGTCATAGGAAGAGACCCAGAGAAGTAAAATTTTATGCTGTCCATATGTTTACCGCTGACCTCACCTGTGGATTAGGAACCGATGTATGTTAGTGAGAGCTAAACCTTTGCCCTGAGCTAACCTAACCACAGTTTGTTGAGGATAACTAACTCAGGCATTCCCTGAAAAAGATGCTGTTCTACAATTTATTTTTTAATATTGGTAAAATTCCACAAATATGCAAGCAGTGATATTTAATACAAAACTTCATTGTCCAATAACTCCTAACTTAACGTAACCATTTCAAAGAAAAATTAGGTCATTCAAATGCAAAAAATATATAAAAAGTGGAAAATGTATTTGTTACTGGAACAACAGAAAATCATTGTAATGTATTAGTAATGGGAAACTAATGTAATTGCTGTCTTGAATTTCTTTGACTAGAAGTGTATGGCTTTATTTTAGTTAACAGTGTTCAAAGGGCACCACCATAGATCACTCTTGAAAGAAAATTTGAGGTGTTCATGATTTACACTTATCCTTTGATTTATCAGACAAAAGGAGGGGAAGATTGATCCAATGAATATAATAGATTCAACATATTTATTGTGACTTAATATCAGGCTTAGCAATGATTGTGAGGATAGGTTCTTGATATGCTTTGACTGTATAGTTGGGTGGAATAGGAACTTTAATGCAAGTCATTAGATTTTGTTCATTGCCTCTGAAATAGGGATCCTTTAAGTCAAAGGTCAAGTGTGTTGATGTGGGTCTATTTCTATGTCACAAGTTCGTTTGTAAAGGAGGAGCAGTTGCCAATTGTCATTTATTACCATATGAACAAGTGAAGGGTAGATGGTTGAACCTGGACCAAAGGAACACTACAGAAAAAAAATCCTTTTAATAGGACATTGCATTAAAATGTTGGGAACACAATTCTATGCCAGAACCCTAAACAACACATTCTTCACACAACACCTCACAAGCACTGCTGACAGAATGCAGCAAAAACTACACCACCAGCATATTACTCAAATATCTACCACAACCTACCACCAAACCACACAAAACATCCACACATAAACATATTCACATCCAGATAACTAATCAATCTTTTTAAGAAAGCCCACCAAACTCAATACTACAACAACAACCCCCAAAATACAAGTTCCATATAATTTTTTTACGGCAGATGCCTGTGACCCCGTGGCAACTGGCAAAAATCTCTTGCCTTCCTATAGTTCTCTCACTGTTGCCTGGATTGACAGTGCATGGTTGTGTCTTTATAAAGGAATGTATATGAATATTAATTTTCACTTGTGTCATCTTTATACTTTACAGATGTCGGCCCCAGTGTTAAGTTATCGAACACGAGGATGGTTGCGTATGTCAGTGCAGAAGCAGGACACACTGCTGAAGATGGCAGTCCTGTCACTGGCTGCTCTCCTCTGTAAGTATCTCATTTGGAATGATTTTTGTGCATTGAAATATGGCATGTCTTTTTGAGTAGATGTTGGAATTAAATATATTTGCAGTAAAACCTCTGTCCTTCAACGTCTCATAAATATAACAAATTAGTTGTCAACCATAAAAATGTGTAATTTTTTGCTCCTGTAGTCGACCAATCTATTGGTTCTTTACCAACCCAAATGAAGTTGAGGGGTAAAGTTCAAATTTTTGTGGAAAATTATCGCCCTAATAAAGCTGTATCCAGCAGGTCACTAAACATTTCCAGTCTTTTACCAAATCAGCCCTGAAATGGTATTCTAGAATGTATTGTGGCTGAGAACCAATGTTCTATTGTATATATGTATATATTTATTTATGAAAATAAATTGTGGGGGGGTATTGACTATATAAGATTCATGCAATCATGACTTCAGGGATCCTCATGAACCAATGTCATGCAGTATTCTTTCAAGATTATAAATTAATCTTTCAGTGAGGAATGTTAAGTTACTCTTGGCTTCTTCAAACCTCTTCTACCCTTTTAACCCCTTCCATACGGTGCCGCACACGTAGGCGTCATGGACTTAGATCTCGGTGGCAGCAGCCAATGCCAGCCGTACGACGTGTCGTAATAATACTCGCATCATAAAATATAGTCACCGCTTATATCGATCGTTCTCTCTTCACCCGTGAATTTTGATAACCATAGAAAATGCGATTACAAAAGAATTAGAAAGAATGTCATTATGGAGGGGCGACTACAATAAATATAATCAAGACGCCGATATGGCAGCCTCGCGAATACACTCGCTCCCCATGACGCCTACTTGTGCGGCACCGTATGGAAGGGGTTAAATCTCCTTTAACACTCCTATAACTCCACCTCTTTCTTTTTCCCTGTGGTGGAGAACAAGAATGCTACCACATCATTTCTTTACTTGTTGTGCAAAGTGGGACCAGTGACAAGTACCTGCTAATGGTTGGTCTGCAGGATGGACCTCAGGAAGAATCTGCTTTTTACCTCCTGCCTTTGAAACATATCAACAACTTGACCTTCTGGGACCAGTATCTCTGTCAACTTGAACTATATTTCCTCTGCTTTTTCACACAAAGAGAGCTTACAACTGGTGACTGCTTCTATCCTCTTACTACTGTGACCCAGTAATATAGAAACAGTTCCACTCTATTACATAGCAAATAGCAGTCCAGCATTTCTTCTTAGAACTATGGGTAGGCCTGAGGATTTTTGCCATCTGCTATGGGATTCCAGTCATGAAATCTCAAAGCAATGATTATTATAATTAGAGAAGATAATATGAGACAGATGAAAGAAACTAAGGACTCCTTTTCCTATTAAAATTTTCTCGCAAAGTATGTTTTGGTGTAACCACCCCACTTGTAAGGTAAGGGGGGAGATGCCTTTGCATTTATGTTTATAAAGATGAAACATGACTTTAAATTAATTTACTTTGAATAAGTGGCATTGCAGTATATAGGTATTACATCTTTTAGATGTGTTGTAGCTCTGAACACTGAACAGAAAAATAACATAGTGTTTGCGACTCCTTCAAAATAGAGGGACTTGTAATGGGTATGTGCATGTGGTGGTCTTGCAAGATGGACAGTAGACAGAATCGTCTTCCACCTGTCCATCTTCGTGACTTATCAACCTCCTCACCTCATAGAGGTGCAGCCATTGTTTCTGGACCAGGGCCAAGATTTATCTCTTAGTTTCATCTGTATTTATGCCACCTTTACACATAAGAAAAACTGAGAACCAGCAACTGCATGCTTTCTTCTATGACAAGTCGGTGATATGGAATTTTTTTTATGTTAATACAATACAGACACCAGTTCAAAGGTTCATCCTGGAGATGTCTGTGGGAGGGCCAAGGGATCATTGCCAGCAACTGTGGGGCTGCAGTTTTCCGGTCATTGAATCTCAAAGCCACAACTATTATTATTATTTCCAAAGTAATTCTCATGACATTGGTTTGATGATATGGTTTAATGTCACAAGTTTCCCTCTTATTGGGTGGCTAGGACGGTGCCCCTTACAGAGGACTTTGTAGCATGGAATTTAATGAACCATGCCCTTGGTCCAACTTCGCCAGTGGCAGGGTTCAATGGAATTGAAATATGTTATACACCTATTCAGCTGTGGCATGTTCCTTATTTATTTCTGTTTTATCTTTTTGCAGCATTTTCTTGCCGGTTATTCTCAGTACTTCGATTTGAGTCTGTTATCCATGAGTTTGATCCTTATTTCAATTATCGCACCACCAAGTTCTTGGCTGAAGAAGGATTCTATAGCTTCCATAATTGGTTTGATGATCGAGCATGGTATCCCCTGGGAAGAATCATTGGAGGTAAGCTTGGAAGTACTGTTATGATTTTAGAAATTAGTTTATGATTTAAGTGGGACCCAAGATTTCTCTTGCTACCACACACTACTTATAGTTCTGATGTTGACAATTTGTCTCTACATACATACATATACTTGTATTATTGGAAGTACTTGCCATTTGTTTTTCACAATCTTTTAGTGTAACTACAATTCATATATTTTTTAGCTATAGTTTCTCAAAATTTCATTGTATCTGAAGGCATTTAGATTTTCGTCTGAGTCTCATATTCCTTTTTTCCTCATGTGAATTTTGGTGTCTGTGGGGTATCTGGAGATGAAAAAAATTGTATAAAAAGTTGATGAAAGGAAATTAAGGGGATACAAGTGATTGCCAGCAGATCACATGCAAGTTATTTTGAATTTCCCTTTCTTAGCTTGATCAGAGAACAAAAAGGGAGATGGAGTGCTAGTGTGTGTGTATAGTCAAAATATTTTTAAGTTTATATTATTTCTTTTAACAGGTACCATCTATCCTGGGTTGATGGTGACTTCAGCAGCTATCTACCATGTGCTCAACTGGGTCCATATAACAGTTGATATTCGTAATGTATGTGTCTTCCTAGCACCTCTCTTCTCCTCCTTTACAACAATTGTCACTTACCAGCTGACAAAGGAACTTAAGGTTGGTAGTAGTAGATAAAAAAAAAAAAAAAAAAAAAAAAGTTAAAATTGGGCTTTGTAATTTACAGAGTTGCTTAGGTGGGGATTAAAAAGTGTAATGAGAAATAGACACTTGGGAATGGATGCTAAGAGGAGATTGTATGAATGGGTGATTGTGCTGACACCATTGTATGGGGCAGATACAAGGAACAAAAGAGACGAAATGTCCGAGAAGTATGGTAGGGGTTACAAGGTTGGATAGAATGAGAAATGAGGAGGTGAGGAGTAGAGTGGAGGTGGATAAGATGATAGATAGGGTTGGGTTGGGTTGGTTTGGACACATGGAAAAAATTATTGAAGAAAAATTAGTCAAAGGAGTGTGGAAGGCAGAGGTGGATGGGTTAAAAGGTGTGTTGAGCAAGAGGGGGTTGTCTGTTGAGGAAGGAAGGGAGAAGGCAGAAGATATGGTTAAGTGGAGAATGGCTGTGTATGGATGATACTTGGTGCATGGAAGGGAGTGGGTAGGGGATAGGGGTGGTTATGTGTTAATATTTTTGACAGTCCATTTCATTTTTCTGCATGAGGGGATGGGGAGTCGCTGATTAAATGAAGAGTCGTTGCTGTGGATGTGCTGTGTCTTGCTACATTGCATCTGAGTCAAGGCAATGGGTGAGATGCAGGGATGACCTGTCATCCAGGAGGAGCCAAGATAAGAGGGAGGGGGGGTATGGGTTGGAATGGGATTATTCCTTTTGACTTTGGCCACCTCCCTTGTAAGGGGGAAAAAGCCTTTGGTATATTATATACTTTAATGTTTGCCTTAGTGAATTTTAAAACTGAATTTTATAGGCAGGAATCTTAATCTAATCATTGATAATGCTGTTGGTGAAAATTTCATAACTACTTGTAAGTTAAATCTATGTCCTGACCGCTGAAGGCTATTATTTCTTGTACAGGTAGTATTAAGTGTGAAAATTTTATAATTCTCATGTTATAACCTGTGAAATGTCAGATAGAGGGGCTAAGATGAGAGTTCCATACAGAACCGTAGAAATTGGGTCATAAATGTGCATAGATGTGGTACAGATGAGAGCAAAAGGGAAAATTGGAGTAATATTTGTTAGAAGAAAGATGATTTTTGATATGTAGCTCGATGTATGTACTGTTGGTGTTTGTCGTAGTAAGTTTAATCATATGGGAGGGAACAGAAAGAAAGGCAGCAGTTGTTGAGAAGAAAAGGTGAGAGCAGTGGTGGAAGAAAAGATGTAACCATATGAAGAATAGTTGCAAAGGAGAAATGGGGTTGTGCAGAATAAACAGGATGGAAGTAAAACACGAAGATCCTTTTCATTTTCCAGTTGCAAAATGTAACTATGGTTGTTTAACATGTATATAGATGGGGTGGGGAGAGAGGTAAATGCAAGGGATGAGGCAGAGGAGTGAGGTTGAAGGGAAATGGGAGGTGAACTGTTTGCTGTGTAAAGATGACACTGCACTTGTGGCTGAGTTGTAGGATAGACTGAAGCAGTGGTGGTGGAGTATGGAAGGCTGTGAAAGTATGGGGCAGAAAACTGGGCAAAATTAAGGTGATAAGGTGTTCAAGAGATTATGGGGTGGAGGTGAAAACCTGGAGGAAGCAGAACTTCTAAGTATTTTGGGATCACATGTAGCTGGGAATGGAATAAAGGTGGAGGTGGAGTATACAGCCTTGTGGGGTCTTCTACATGGTACATTAGATAATTGTCACTGAGAAAGTGTTAAATGACTCCCCATACTGCCATGCTCTAATGCAGTGTTGCTCAAACTTTTTTACACCAGGGCACACCTGTGAATTAACCAAAACTTTGGGGTGCACCTATGAATTAACCAAAAGTTTGGGGCACATCATTGATTCTACTGAAAAAAAGGAACTAGTTCATTACAAACTCCCATAAATCATGTAAAACAAAAATATAAAAAATAAACAGAAAGTATTAAAAGATCCGGATTGTCATTCAATAATCAGTTGAGTGAGAGGGGGAGGGGGGATCAGAAATGACTAATTTAAATCCCCCTAGGAAAGAAAAAGGGAAAGGGTTGACTATGCCATTGCTTCTTAAAGATTAAGGAATTTACCCTTCAGTTCAAAATGTCAGATGGCAAAGAGTTGACACTAATTATTAAACCACATTTTTGGTGTCTAAAATATATGAAAATTATACAATTTTTTTTTAAATATAAGTATATTTTTTAAATTAAATCTTCCCTTATCTTGTGATGCACCTGGCTACCTTCCAGGGCGCATTAGTGCGCCCGGGTGCACCGTTTGAGAAACACTGTTCTAATGTTACCCAGTTAATGCCTATAGTATAGTTAATATCTGCAGTTTCATTTTATTATCTGTTGTACTCAGGGTCCAGGGGCAGGACTGGTGTCTGCTGTCATGATTGCCATTGTGCCTGGATATATTTCAAGATCTGTGGCTGGGTCATATGACAATGAAGGTAAGAATTTCACATCCACATTTCAATTACAGTTAAGGTTGTAGTGCTGTAGTGTATCTGTCATATAATTGTTCAATAATTGCAGCCATAATACATTTCTGTTACAAACTTCTTCTTCTTCTTCTTCTTCTTCTTCTTCTTCTTCTTCTTCTTCTTCTTCTTCTTCTTCTTCTTCTTCTTCTTCTTCTTCTTCTTCTTCTTCTTCTTCTTCTTCTTCTTCTTCTTCTTCTTCTTCTTCTTCTTCTTCTTCTTCTTCTTCTTCTTCTTCTTCTTCTTCTTCTTCTTCTTCTTCTTCTTCTTCTTCTTCTTCTTCTTCTTCTTCTTAATCATCATCATCATCATCATTTGGGAATGGATGCTAAGAGGAGACTGTATGAAGGAGTGATTGTGCCAACAGCACTGTATGGGGCAGAAACATGGAACATAAGAGAAGAAGAGAGAAGGAGTTTGAACGTGTTTGAGATGAGGTGTCTGAGAAGTATGATGGGGGTTACTAGGCTAGATAGAGTGAGAAATGAGGAGGTGAGGAGGAGAACAGGGGCAGAAAAGGAGCTGGGAGATAGGGTTGATGAAAGAATATTAGGATGGTTTGGACACATGGAAAGAATGAGTGAAGAAAGACTAGTAAAAGAGGTGTGGAAGGCAGATGTGGAGGGAGTGAACATGAGGGGACGTCCTAGGATGAGGTGGATGGATGGGATGAAGGGGGCTTTGGGGAAGAGGGGAATGTCTGTTGAGGAAGGACAGGAGAGGACAGAAGACAGGGGTGAATGGAGAATGGTTGTATATGGATGATGTGATTGCATTAGGTGGAATGGGCGGCTGGATGGGGGGTGAGGTAGTATGTGTGAGCAAAATTTTGACGCAGCCCGAAGGGATTTCTCCCCGTCCTCTCATTTTATGCAATGGGGGGACGGAGAGGGGGGGTCGCCGATTTAATGAAGTGGCCTTGCTGTGGATGTGCTGTGTCTTACAACACTGCTTCTGACCCAGGGCAGTGGACAAGGTGCAGGGATGACCTGTCATTCAGGAGGTGCTAAGATAAGAGGGAGGGTGGAGGGGTGTGGAGTGTATTCAAGGATGGAATGGGTGGGAATGATTTTATGCCTTTTTCTTTTTGGCTACCCCACCTTGTAAGGGGGAAAAAGCCTTGGTTTATGTATGTATGACTTTGGCTGCCTCCCTTGTAAGGGTGAAGAAGCACTTGTTATATGTTTGTATAAGCAGGAGGGAAGAGGGTGGAGAGGAGTGGAGTGTGATAGGGATGGAATGGATGGGAGAGGTTTTTATGCCTTTGACTACCTCCCTTATACATATACCAAGGCTTTTTCCTCCTTACAAGGGAGATAGCCAAAAAGGAAAAGGCATAAAATCATTCCCACCCCGATGGAGCCTTGACTTCCCTTATAAGGGGGGAAAAAAGCCTTTGGTATATGTATGTATGTATTAATTTTTGGTATACATTTTGTTTGCAGGTATAGCTATTTTCTGTATGCTGCTCACATATTACATGTGGATTAAAGCTGTCAAAACTGGAACACTCTTCTGGTCAACCATGGCTGCTCTAGCCTATTTCTACATGGTAAGATTTTGTCTTTTCTGTACTTGAATAAAGCTGTATCTCATGTTTTTAGGTAGAAGTGCATGTTAGCTGCCGGTCATGTAAATATCAAAGGTGAGGCCCAGGATATTAGGGCTCTTTTTCAGTTGAAGGATTTGGGCATTCAATTTTACTATTAGGCCCCTTCTGTGGAAGTGATGTGTTGCCTCTGACCAGTGCAGCCCAGGTAACTGGCAACAGCCATCTACTCATCTGCCATACATGTACATACATACATACATGTATACATACATGCCATACATATACAAAGGGCCTTTTCCTCCTTTCAAGGGAGGTAGCCAAAGTCAAAGGTATAAATCCACTTCCACCCATTTTATTCTCACATGCATAATGTCTGAAGGATGTGAAAAAATACATTTTCCATATACATGCATAAATACTTGAAATAGCTTACAAAGTAATACAGGCCAGATCCAAATAATACATGAATTCAAATCTAAATATGATAATGGTTAATCAAGGACATAGAATAAGTTGGAACTGTGTAGATTTGAGGTTAGGTATGATAAATTGGTGAATAGGAGATGGAACCCAGCAAGCATTGCTTCTTTCATGTGTACTACAACTAGGTAAATACATACATATCAAAGACTTTTTTTCCTCCATATAAATTATTTTGTTCTTGCAGGTTTCATCTTGGGGAGGCTATGTATTCCTCATCAACATCATCCCTCTTCATGTCTTGGTCCTGATGATCACAGGCAGGTTCTCACATCGAGTCTATGTAGCTTACTCTTCACTGTACGTCATTGGAACCATCCTGTCCATGCAGATCTCCTTTGTAGGATTCCAGCCTGTGTCTACATCAGAACACATGGGGGTCAGTTTCTCGTTGACAAAAATTGTGTCATGTTAATTGCTATATTAGTATGTTTTTATATTTAACAATTAACATCCTTTTCTTTTTTGCAGGCCTTTGGTGTGTTTGGCTTGTGTCAGATCCATGCTTTTGTTGATTATGTGAAGTCAAGGTTAAACAAGGAACAGTTTGAGGTGTTGTTCCGTGCTGTCATCTCAACAGTGGCTTCCCTCAGTGTGTTGGTACTTGTGCTGCTAACAGCCACTGGGAAGATTGCACCCTGGACAGGCCGTTTCTACTCTCTTCTGGATCCTTCATATGCAAAGAATAACATCCCCATCATTGCATCAGTTTCTGAGCATCAGCCAACTGCATGGTCTTCCTTCTATTTTGACTTGCAAATGCTCGTCTTCATGTTTCCTGTTGGACTTTACTTCTGTTTCTCCAAACTTACAGATGAAAACATTTTCATCATCCTGTATGGTGTTCTAAGTATCTACTTTGCGGTAAGTTAAAAAGGTGTTACTATAGATATACAAAGGATGATTGTACCCATTCTGTATGTAGCAGAGGTTTGGAATATAAGGGAGGCAGAAAAGAAGAGTGAATGTTTTTGAGATGAAGTTATTGAGAAATAATTGGTTTGGATAGAAAGGTGAAGTTTAGGCAGAGAATGTGTGTAAAAAGAGAGCTGTCAGATAGGGAAATAAAGTGAAGTAGTGCCAAGATGGTTTGGGTGTAGTGAGAGTGTGGATGAAGTGCATGTTAGAAGAAGACCAGGAAGAAGGTGAATGGATGGAGTGAAGGAGGCCTTGGATGCACAAGGAACCTCTTTCAAGCAGGGAAGAGAGCATGCAAAAGATGGGAATGAATGGAGGTATATTGTGAATGGATGAAAGGATGACATGGTCCAGAGGGATGTTCTTATTTGTACTGTAAATGTTGAGTGGATGAAGATGGAGGTCACCATTTCATGATGCAGTTGGGGTAAACAAGTTGCAGCTGTTGGGCCCTACTGTGAGGGCACTCTTCCACATTTCATTGCTTTCTACCAGAGCAGTGTGGATGACCCATCAGACCATGAGAAGGGAGGGTTTTTTTTAACCACTTCCATACGGTGATGCCTACATAGGCAGCATGAGGAGCAAGTGGGTACTCGATGATGCTGACGTCGCCATCTTGATTATATTTATTGTAGTTGTACCTACGTAATTTTCATTCTCTCTAAACTGGCTTCATCAATTTTCTATGGTTATCAAAATACACGGGTGAAAGAGAACGAACGATTGAGCACTAACTTTATTTTTTATAATGTGATTATTATGACGCAACATCGCACGTCGGGCAGCTAATGCTGCCACACGTGCGATGTGCCCCGGAGTGAAGAGGTTAATGTATTTTTAAATGTATATCAAGTGGATGTGTACTTTGACTTAGTCAATTTTCATAAGGGAAAAGGGCCCTCATATACATTTGGCAATACCTGAATAAGAAGTAGATAAATGAGAAAAGCTTAGTATTAATGAACAGGGGTATACCGGTAAGTGGGAAAAAAATGTAGAGCATTTGAGATCTATAAAGTCTTGCAAAATCATGAAGAACAAGGAAGATAAAGCAATTCCATATAGCACCATGAGAACAATCACTCCTTCACACAACCTTCTCTTTCCATTCACTCCTAAATGTGTTTCTCATTGCACTTTTCATTCCACCCAGATGTTTACTCATGTCTCTTACCATGATTCCCCTCCACATCCACTTCTACATTGACCTCAATGCACAACACCAAATGCTTAAAGCTCTAATACCTCTTCTCTTTCTATTATTGACTGCATAAAAACATATGCAGGCATGTAAAACTTTATAGGTGATTGGCCCCATTCCTTGTTGAGCCAGACTTTTGTATATGTATTTGTTCTTAGCATTTGGGGATTATTTTATGGAAATTAAAAAAAAATCATTCACAAATATTCCCTCATGGAGTGGGAGGCTGAGGGAATATATGTGAATGATTTTTTGATGCAGCCAGGAGGAGCCAAGAAAAGAGGGAGGGAGGGTAGTGAATGGGAGTGGAGTATGTGGGGATGAAATAGGTGGGAGTGGATTTCTGCCTTTAACTTTGGCTACCTCCCTTGTAATTGGGAAAAAGACATTGGTATATGTATGTATGTATTATGGAAATTTGATGTATTGATACTAGTTTGAATCAACTACCCTAGGGTGTGATGGTTCGTCTGATGTTAGTCCTGGCGCCTGTCATGTGCATCCTTTCTGGTATTGCGGTGTCTTCACTTCTTACAACATATATGAAGCAGATAGATGATGTTAAGGCTGACAAAAAGAAGAGTAAATTTGAAGGGAACTATTTCATGAGGAGTGAGGTAAGGAAGTTATATATTCAGAATTATCTACTTTTGGTTGGTTATGAAAAATATTAACAGAATAGGATTTGTCACTGTGTATAAGGGGCTGGGTATACAGAGGAAAAAGCTCTTTAGGATGTATTATGGATGGAGTGAACACAAGGGGATGACCAAGGATGAGATGGGTGGATGGGGTGTTGAGCAAGAGGGAGTAAGGAAGGGACAAGGGGGTGTGGGATGGGGGTGGTGGTGGTTATGTGTGAATGATATTTTGATGCAGCCTGAAGGGATTTCTCCCCATATTTTATTTTTTTGCATGATGGGATGAAGATGAGGTGTCACCCATTAAGTGAAGCAGCCTTGCTGTGGATGTGCTGTGTCATGCTGCATTACATCTAACCTAGGGCAGTGGGCAGGATACAGGGATGACCCATCATCCATAAGGAGCTAAGATGAGAGGGAGGAAAGGGAGGGAAATGGGTGGAAGTGAGTTTGTTTTTTAGACTTTGGCTACCTCTCTGGTAAGGATTTTTTTTATTTACATTAGGATTTCAATACATTGGTATACATTGTGGGTCTTCTGTAAGAGAAAAGAGGCAGTTGATTGATGTCTTAGTGATATGAAATACTTCTTTCTTCCCCAGATTGCCACTGCCTTTGTGTGCATCATGTCAGTGTTCCTGGTTGTGTACACATTTCACTGTACGTGGGTCACTTCTGAGGCATACAGTTCCCCATCTATTGTGTTATCAGCACGAGGTCATGATGGTTCACGCATTATTTTTGATGACTTCAGGGAAGCATACTACTGGCTCAGACACAACACTCCAGAGGTAGGTGTATAAGCCCATCATGTGGTCCTTGGGTGTTAACTAGAATCAGTATTGTCAAATTCCTGAGTTGCCTTGGCTGATTGAAAAGTAGGAGTTGGGTTTCCTTGCTTTGAAATATGAGGCTTGAGTCCTGACCAGAGTTTTGATGAACTGGTAGAGTAACTAAATGAATTATCTTTTATTTTAGGATGCCAAAGTCATGTCTTGGTGGGATTATGGCTACCAAATAACTGCAATGGCTAATCGGACAATTCTAGTTGACAACAATACTTGGAACAACACACACATATCAAGGGTTGGTCAAGCCATGGCCAGTCCAGAAGACAAAGCATACGAAATTATGAGAGAATTAGACGTTGATTACGTTTTAGTTATTTTTGGAGGTCTCACCGGGTATTCATCTGACGGTAAGTTTTGTTTTCATTGTATTGACTTAAAGGATAACTCAGCTGTCCAATTACCATCATTTTGTTTTCATTTTTTGTTTTTCATAACATTTGAAAATTGTCTTGTGTATGATTGTGGGGTTGTAGGGATAAATGACAAATGAGGAGTTGAACATGCACTGCATTAAATGTGTGTTGGGTTAACTGCATGTGAGGATAGTTGAACACATAGACACATAAGGTGTTAAGCTGTGGGCATGGTCATAACTCCAGGGAAGGTAGAAAATGACAAAGGGTGATGGAGTTCATGGTTGTCTTGTATATTTTGATCAGTTTCTATCCTCTTTTGCTATTTTTGGTGTTCTTAGATATAACATCCTGGTCTTCTCTTAAAAATATATTTCCTTCTTTCATTACACCAAGATGTATCATTTGACACCACTTTTATATACATTTTGTCACTATCTCATGCTCTGTTAAGTTGGGAATATCCTGCTTTCAATTGTAACTGTGCAGCCAGTTGTTGGTGATTGGATATACATATCCTCAATGACTAAGTGTCTTGATGCTCCAGCAAACTTGCAGTTCTTTTTTCCATTATAATGGTCTAACATCCAGTTTCCTCATGGTGGGTTACTATCACCTCTTTTCAAAAATGTATTTTCTTATTCTCACTGACTAAAAACCAGATATATGGGCATGCTGGTAGCATTCTCTGTTCAGTTACCTTCAGGAATGTAAAGGAGGCAGAGAGGAAGAGACTAAATGCTTTGAGATGAAGTGTTTGAGGAATATGTGTTACAAGAATGGGAAAAGTGTAGAGGTAAAGCAGAGAACATGGATGGGAAGGCAAGGTATTGAATATGATAGAACAGGGATGGGAAGGCAAGGTATTGAATATGGTAGAACAGGGAGTGATGGGGCAGTTTGAACATATTGAAAGAAGAATGTAGAAAGACAACCAAAGAGTGTATGGTAAACAGAAGTGGGTGGGGTGAATTTGGTAGGAAAACTGAGAGAGAGGGATGGATGGAGTTAGGACTTTGGGTGCATGTGGAACTGTTTTGCAAGGAAGAGAGAATGCAAGAGGTAGAAATGAATGAATAAAGATTGTGAATGGATGAAGGGATGACATGGCCTGAAGGGTAGTCCTTATGAGCTTCATAATTTATTTGGAGTGGATATGAAGGAAGGCAGAGGTGGATGGAGTGAACTTGAGGGGATGACCAAGAATGAGATGGATGTATGGAATGAAGGTATTGTTGAGCAGAGAAGGGAGAGGGTGAAAGAAAATAATGTTGGTATATAGGAGTAAGAATTTTGTAAATGAGAATCATAGAATGAAGATTTATAAATCATAACCAAGACATAGTTGAATATTTATGGGAACATTTTTGTTGACAGACATAAACAAATTCCTCTGGATGGTTCGTATTGGAGGCAGTACAGAGAAAGGTGCTCACATTAAGGAGCATGATTATTATACCCCAGCTGGGGAATTCCGGGTGGACAAGGAAGGCTCACCTACCTTACACAATTGCCTTATGTACAAGATGTGTTACTATAGGTTTGGCCAGGTCTACACTGAAGGAGGTATGTAATGGTCTAATCTGAATTTCAAGAAAATATAGGCATACCGAGTTTTGTGGGCTTTATTCTGTCCACATACAATGTTATATATTTATTTTATTAGTTTAATTTTTCCAGTTTGTGCAGATGAAATAATGTTTATGTGCATTTCCTCCCTTTCATTTTTAGCTGTATGTTGACACAATTTGGGTATTTCAGGCAAGGCCCCAGGTTATGACCGTGTGAGGAATGTTGAAATTGGAAGCAAAGATTTTGAACTTGATGTTTTAGAAGAGGCATATACCTCAGAACACTGGATCGTAAGGATTTACAAAGTGAAAGACTTACCCAATAGAGGAGCGTAAACAATAGTCAGACATGCTCTTCACACATCTACTTTTTCAGTCCATGGTGGAAGTGATGTTTTGATACAATCTGTGTTGGGTGTGGATATGGAAGATGCATTGGTATGCTTGCTTGTGCTCACTGCTTGTAACACATTTGTGTGTGGGAGCATTTAGAATCTACTCTTGTTATTGTGTGGGTGCATTTTGCCTGTGTAAAGTTGTATGAATACTTGTTTGTGTACTGTCAGTCATCTGTTGCCTGTGAAGGTGCTTGGCAGGAAATTTAATGTAGTAAAATAGTTTATGTGAAGATTGTGCATAAGAAGAGAATGATATTTTCTGCTACTGATCCTCTCATAAGGTGCACTGAATACTCAAAAGGGTATTACATGTTTCGGATAACTATGTAGTTATCACAACATTAAAGTTGTTTTGACATTTGTTATGATGGGAAGGATTCGTTGATAGGAAAAAAAAAAGGCAGAAGGAATTTAATTTAGTTAATGCAGTAGCTACATTTGTGTCCTTACAATCATATTGCCATGAAGCTCAATAGCATAGTGTGAAGTATTGGACAGAAAGTATTAACAGACTTGGAACATATGCTGCCAAAAACATTGCACAAGAAATGCACATTCTTACCAGTTCTTCTGTTTGCAAGTGGTGCATCAATGCCAACAATAAACGTTGTTCAGAGGAGGAGTTAAATGTCTTTTGTTATCCTTTCTTTGATTTGTATTATTCACTTACATGGAGGAACTAATGATGGGTACTTGTATGTAGTGGTCATGCAAAATGGAGTGCAAAGCTGCCCATTTTCAAAACCCAACTACCTCTTCACCTCTATCTGGAGGTGCATTTAGGGTTGACACTCGGTCTCTGGACTAGGCCTGATATTTCTATTTACTTCAAATGTATTTCTTACACCTTTTCATACATGGAGAGCTATCACCTAGGGATTGCTCTTCCACCTTCAGGTTGTGACATAGAGACAGCCCCACAATGCAACGCAGATATTGATCCATAGAGATTTATTGGAGGGCCCAAGAAGTATTACCAGCTACTATGTGGCTGTGGATTTTCAGTGACGGTGGAAAATAAATGAAAGTGTTGAAGCTGTAGGTAGAAGTGATTTGAGAGGAAGACTGTGAACAAGGTGGATGGATGAAGTGAAAAGGGCATTGAATGCAAGATGAATGTTGAACAGGGAGGGGAGGAAGTAAGAGTGGAAAATGATTGTCAATGGATGAGGAACTGGAGCAGACCATGGAGATTTTTTGTCTACCTGGCACTTTCTTGAGTGGAAAGATTTGAATGTACTAACAGGGACATTATTCATGTACAGTAATACATATGTGGTGGTGGCCCCATCTGGCAAAAATATTTGCTCTCACCCCTTCTGTGCTAAATATGGCAAAATAGACTGCCAAGAAGTCCTTAACTAAACAAACTTGTGCATCTTCAAACTAATGTTTACTGAATATCTATTTTTCCATGTCAAAGTGTTGTATGAAAGAAAAATTATGAAATAGGAGTAGGCCTTGCTAACATGACAAATGGTTGTGGCGGGCTCTGCTAGACAGCAGTGTCTGAATATGAATTGTTTACATCATGGCAGTTCTGCAATCTTCGTAATTTACCTTCTGTTGATGATCATAAATAATTCCTGTGGTGTTCTGAATCTATACAGCCAGTAATGTAATGTCGTGATTATTGTTTTATACTATTTTAGTCAGCTTCTTGACATCCCCTGGATGGCAAGGGGGTAATAATTCATCTTTGGAGACTGCAAGCCCTGCAAAGATTATGACCCCCCACCCCATATATGTACAGTAATTCAAAAATACAATACTAAATCTCAAAATTATAATTACATTATTGTAGAGTGTTTGGAAGTGTAGTGGGGAGGGTGTCAGGAGTGAAGAGGATGAGGGAGAGAAGGCATGGCTATACTAGTAAATGAAGAAATAGGTAAGCATGTGGTGGAATGGAAGGAGGTCTCTTCAAGATTAATGTGGATGAAGGTGAAACTGGGGAGATGTGAGTCTTTGTAAGTGCATATGTAGCTGGTAGTGAGAAGAGTTTAGAGGAAAGGGAGGCTTTTTGGATAGATTTAAATGAGTGCATAGAAGGTTTACGGAGAAATGTCAATGCAGTGGTATTAAGAGATTTCATTGCTAGAGTAGATGACCCAATAGACAGAGTGGTTGGAAAGTGTGGAATGCCAGGAAAATCTTGTAGTGGAGAGTTGATGGTGATGTGTTTAGAGAGTTGATGATAGCTAACACAGTGTTTAGGAAGAAAGTCAAGGATAAGTACACATGGTAGAGGATGGTAGATAGGGTTTTAATGGACTATATAGTGGTACCCAGGAGAAGGGTAGGAAGAGTTTTGGATGTACATGTTCTTAAGGGAGAGAGTGGGGGACTATCAGATAATTTTTTTATGGTCAGTCAGAAGTGGAGGATAGATGGAGAAAGAGGAAAAGGACAGAAGTTAGGGAGTAAACTGCTTAAAAGAGAAAGAAAAGGAGAATAAGTACAATAAGAAACAGAGAAGTGGGAGGAAGTGAAGGATAAAGTAGAACTATGAGTGGAGAAGGAATGGGGATGTTTCCAGGAGGGAGTCACAAGGTGTGCAAAGATGGTGTGTGGAACAAGGAGGATGGAAAGCTATTGAGTGGTGGGATGATGAAGTAAAGGTTGCAGAACAGAAGAAACAAGCATTCACAGACTGGTTGCAAAATAGAACAAGAGAAACATATGAGAGGTACAAAGAAAAAAAGAAGAGAAATAAATCATAAGATAAAGGAGAGCAGATGTAAAATGGAGGAAGAATGTGACAGAATCGTTTGAAAATAATAAAAAGATTTTTGGGAGGAAATTAAGAGAGGAGGGGAAGCAAATCAAGTACAGAAGAAAAAAGGTGCAGATGGAAAGATGATAATGGAAGAGGCAAAGGAAGTTGCAGTGGGAGGTGCCAAAAAATGAGTGATGAATGAGGAAATTGGAGGTGAAATAAGAAATAAGGTGAAAGCAGTTATTAAAATGATGACTGCAGATAAGGCACCTTGGTTATATAGGTCTCATGCATAGTGTCTAAAAAATGGAGGTACAGTGATGGTGTACTAGCTGGTGAGATTGTTTAATGTTTGTCTTAAAGAGGGTAGAGTGGAGTGGATGGGAATGAAAGGAGTGGGAGAGTGGAATGCCTTTTGCTTTGGCCAAATTACTTTGTATGAGGGGAAAAGTCCATGGTAGATGTATGTACATTATTATTACTTTATCAATATTACAATTGTTTTATTGTTATACTTATATCTATTATACAAATGAAGTGGCCTAGCTGTGGATGTGCTGTATCTTGCTTGCATTGCTTCTGACCCAAGGCAATGGACACAGGGCGGAGGAGCGCTGAATATATTACCGTAATGTATGAATTTTGCGTCAAAAACAGAATATGACATATTTTTCCCTTGTCATTTCTACAATAGGGACTTTAATTTACATTTTAGAAATCTGTTTATTTCGCAAGCCAGTAACTATAATAGGCAGTAAGGGATGGTGGAGTTGGGAAGTGGTGATGGGGAAGGGGGAGGGGCGTCGCTGAGAACTTTGCCCCGGGGCGGCATTTAGTGTAAGGGCTCTGAATGGGCAAGATGCAGGGATAACCCGTCATCCAGGAGGAGCCATGATGAGAGGGAGGGAGGGGTGGGAATGGAATTATGCCTTTTGACTTTGACTATCTTGTAAGGGGGGGGGTGAACCTTGATATATGTATGTATTATTATACTATTATTGTGAAATATAGGCATCTGGAAATAGATGCAAAGAGGAAATTGCACTCGTATGAAGGGGTGATTGTGCCGACGGCATTGTGTGTGGGGGGGGGGGCGTGGAATTTAAGAGGGAGAAAGGAAAAGTTTAAATGTGTTTGAGATTAAAAGGCTGAGAAGTATGGTAAGGGCTACTAGGTTGGATGGAGTGAGAAACGAGGAGAGCGGGAGTGGAAAAGGAGATGGCAGACAGGGCTGGTGAAAGATTATTGGGATGGTTTTGGACACGGAAAGAATGAGTGATGAAATATTAGTAAGAGGTGTGAAAGGCAGAGGTGGGGTGAGTGAGGAAATGTCAAACTGCTAATGCTATGGATTTTCAATTATTTATTGAGTTTAGTTTAGTCTTTGTTAATTTGTTACATAAATTGATGGAAATCACTCTAGTCTATATCAGTTGCATAGGAATCTCGTTTATTTATTTCATTTTAGCATTTTTGGTAATTTACTCAGAGGAAAAAATCAGACACTGTTACTAGTTATCTTTTTATTTGGGGGAAATCAATGTCAATAAAGGGTTTTTTCAATAGTTTCTGTAGTGTATTATCTATATAATGATTAAAAAACTACTGAGATACTGAACAACCAAGTTTTTCCTACCATTTCATAAAAATATGATTTTTTTTATTTTGCACTGTAAGTACATCAATAAATATTTGTTAACTACAAACTTTTTGTCAAAAATATGGAATTACTGATCTGTCTTTGCGGTAGTCCTGCACCAAACATTAGTAGAAGATAAAAAGAAAATGTGCGATTTAAAACTGCTCCCAGTCGCTGATAACGGTCATATTCCCGGCTAGTATAAGGATTATTTTTGTTACAGTGACAAGCCTGTTGCTTATTCCTCTACATATAATAGGTACGTCTCTACTGACCTTTAATATGTAAGACCAATAGGGGTGTGTGCGTCTAATTTGGTAGTACAGGTATTTGATTAATTAATAGTAGCCTACATATGTTATATACTTTGTTCAGTAAAGCTATTGTTGCTCTACATCAATGTAATTTCTATGCTGTAGATCCTACCGACCGAATTTCACTGACGTTGCATTTATCATAGTAAATCTGCAGAGGTATTCTAATTAATCAAGTATTGTTAATTAGTTGTGCAGTATCTGAGTATGAAATGTTTATTCTATGTAGGCGGATGAACCGAGGTGTAAATTGTAAACTGACACTCGGCCACAGCTACCACGAATTATATATGACTGATTCTTATTATTTGTCGAGCTAACGAGTCGACATTAGGCTGAAGGGCGGGTAATGTTGCACGGGATCAGTTGTACTTTTAGAATTATACTGGTTGTCTCCAGACTATTTTTATTCAGGTGAATTTACCGGTTAAGTGCATGTGAGTTTCGGAAGTGGAAATACCAATAACGAATTATATACCGTTATTGATATTTCTCGTAATGTTTATGTTCCATTTGTCAAAACTGGAGTCGTTTAGAGGCGGCATCTGATATGCACAGTAACCGTTTTTTATTAGACACTGCATCACATTTGGGGACAGGAGTGGATATGAAGCCCATCCCGAATAATTTTAATGAAAGGATACTCCGTTTTATAATTACTGATATATTGCTAAAACGTTTAAATTTCTTGCCATACTGAAGTATTTGATAAAGTTCCTTGAATAATAGATATGTATGTACACACACACAGAAGTGCAGTATAATTGAATTTAGAAAAAAGCAAGATGAGAATATCAGGACAGTATAAAATTTATGGAAAAGAAGTAAAGAAAGTAAATTCTGAAAGAGACCTAGAAGTAATCATCACCAAAGACATGTCGCCAGATAAACATAAATGAAATAATCGGAGAAACATACAATTTGTTGAGATCAATAAAAGTGGCCTTCAAATACCCGGATAAGGAAATGATCAAGAAAATATTACAAACACTGATAAGGCCAAAACTGGAATATGCAACGCTGATATGGCCACCCAGTACAAAAAAGAATACAAGACAATTGGAAAGAATACAAAGAGCAATGACAAAGTTGATCCCAACACCTGCAAACCTGACATATGAACAAAGACTGGTCGAACTGGAATTGCCAACTCTAGAACAAAGAAGAGAACGAGGGGACCTACTAACCATCTACAGAATTATGAAAGGAAAAGAATGCCTTGATAGAGAGGACTTATTAAAGCGGGGCAGAGGAAAAACAAGAGGACATGCAATGAAACTCAAAAAGGATAACTACAGAAGAGTCCTGAAAAAGAACAGCTTCCCACACAGAGTGATAGATATATGGAAGAAATTTGATGAAGATATAGTGTGTGCCAACACAATACAAGAATTTAAGAACAAACTTGATCTTGCGAGATACAAAAAAGGGTCACAACGAGCATAGCTCCCCTTCCCGTATAATACAACTAGGTACAACCAAGATGGAATATATAGACCTTGGGTACAACTAGGTAAATAAACACACGCACGTAATACACACACACACACACACACACACACACACACACACACACACATATATATATATGCTAATAAGAACACGGGTACGTGTGTTCACTTATGCAAAGTAGACCACTTGGAAAAAGAAACTAACGAAGCAGAGCGCTTTCGTATATTACATCTTCAGTGCAACAAGTACATAGTGATAGGAATACATAGACATTATTTACATAATATGCATAGCTCCCCTTCCCGTATAATACAACTAGGTACAACCAAATGGTATATATAGACCTTCGGTACAACTAGGTAAATACACACACACGCACGTAATACACACACACACACACACACACACACACACACACACACATATATATATATATATATATATATATATATATATATATATATGCTAATAAGAACACGGGTACGTGTGTTCACTTATGCAAAGTAGACCACTTGGAAAAAGAAACTAACGAAGCAGAGCGCTTTCGTATATTACATCTTCAGTGCAACAAGTACATAGTGATAGGAATACATAGACATTATATACATAATACAAGGGGACCAGGACATTTTTGAATAAGCATACCGACCAATTACCCCCTAGAGAGCGGAAGGTCATGGTCAATTATCTTACGATGGTCGGGCGACATTAGGTCACATTCGCCAAGGAGAGCGGAAGGTCATCGTCAATTATCTTACGATGGTCGACATCAGGTCACAGTCGCCAAAGACTGTGATCTGATGTCGACCATCGTAAGATAATTGACGATGACCTTCCGCTCTCCTTGGCGAATGTGACCTAATGTCGCCCGACCATCGTAAGATAATTGACCATGACCTTCCGCTCTCTAGGGGGTAATTGGTCGGTATGCTTATTCAAAATTGTCCTGGTTCCTTTGTATTATGTATATAATGTCTATGTATTCCTATCACTATGTACTTGTTGCACTGAAGATGTAATATACGAAAGCGCTCTGCTTCGTTAGTTTCTTTTTCCAAGTGGTCTACTTTGCATATATATATATATATATATATATATATTATATATATATACATATATATATATATATGTATATATATACATATTATAAATAGCAATAACTTATACTTTGAGGTCCATTATCCTTAACCCCAACAGTAGCAATGGTCATTGGGACCTCCCATTGATCTCTGTACTCTGTCGGTGTGGGTTTGTCACCGACTGAGAGGAAGAAGGGATCAGTCGCCGGTTGTCAGGTCTGATATGAAAAAGGAGGAAATGTAGTACAAGCTGATGGGGACATAGTGCCAATTCCGGGGACTGAGTGCCAGCCCCCTGGAGATGCACTTCCAAATAGAAGTTAGGGTAATGCTTGAAAGTGAGAGACGGGGAGACGATTCTCTCCGATGCCCATCTCGTAAGACTGCCACGAACAGGTAGCCATTTTTGCACCCTCGGAATATACTGTCTCACCCCATCAACGACGAGGAATTTATTAACTTACCTTGAACAGGAGTTGACTATGTTCCTGTAATGAGTTCCAATGATTGTTGTAAACTCAGGTCACTTTCCCTTGTGTTTGACACGACGATCCATAGTTGGAGTTTCTATTCTCGTGCGGAATGCAATCCGTGATTAATGTAACTGTTGCACGGACCGTTAGCGACCAAGGAGACAGTTTTAACATTTCCGTTACATGCAGTGTAATTCTTGTTTGTCTTGGGGCTAATGTCTCTGCTTGATTGATGTTTAGCTCAGTATTTGAGAATAATGTGCTACCTTTTTTAACCATAGATGTACTCCCAGAATGTCTAAATAAAAATCCCAAAACGTCTAGGATAGATTAGGTAGATATTTTGAGACATGTAACAGTGATCTTAGACATGCAATAGACGTTTTGAGCATGAATAGGTCTGATAAAGTATACTATTCAGACTATATGTTCTCAGTATCCGTACCATTATAATATTACTTATTAAAACTTTTTAAGGATGAAGGCCAGAATTGATAGTTGTTCTCCATTCCCATAAAAACCAACACTGTTTTCTGTAATTTTTTGAGGGAGTTTATGTTCTTAGAATGTTATCCCCGAAGGAAAAAATGAAATGCAAGGCAACATGTGGTTAACTTGTATGTGTTCATTACAGTACCATGCTTTACATAGCCACCATAGTCTGCAAAAGTACAGGAGGCTTGAAATGTCCCGCTACTTGGTGACAAAGGCAATATTATTGTCATATATAAGCGCCATCAATGTAAACTGTCCTGACACAGCCACGAATCTTATACGTTATACTAGGAGTGGAACTTGACTACATTGTCCACGTTTGAGACGTGCAACCATGTCGAAGAGTTTGGGGAAGAGTACAAAGTCAACTAAAAGACCCCACAGACAGGCAATCCTGAGTGGCAGTCACTATGACTGAGCAATCATTTTGATCGTGTATGGGCTACAGGATTGCTTGAACGATGAAAAAAAGAAAATTTCTAAAGCATTTCCGGAAGCTTTTCATCAGACATGACGTCATAACGCCTTGTGTGAAATCTCGCTCGAGCTGCCCAGGCGGGAATTATTGGAAAATCGTGATTTTTTTTTATTGTGATCGATTTTTAAGGGATTGCCAGGAATCGGAGGTGGAAAAATGTAAAAAAGTGCAAATTGTGTGTGTTATGAAGACATTGTGGGTAAGATGGCGTCCAGTCACAGAAATAGGGTCACCTTTTGATAAATTATTTTCTTGTTCGTTTCTTCTTTGGCTCCTCCGTATCCAGAGCAGGAATTATTGTTGTACGTGCAGTGTCACCCATGATCTTGTTCAGTCTTCTTACCCTCAGTACAATAATTGTACAATCAGAATGATTGCCAATCAAGACTGTCCATCTGCGGACACGCCCAGCTAGTTATTATTATCTGGGAACTTTGAATCACTTGACAAGAACTAGTTTTACTGAGGGTGTTGGTCCTTAGACACAGATACTAGTACAGTAATTGTTTATATTCGTTTAGTACAAATACCAAGGGTGCTGAGGTCGTGAACCTCACAGCTCCTTTCTAATCGTGTGACTTGATACAGTCACCGTTTAACATCGAGGTAGGTAAGTAGGTAGTAGGAGTGTCGCATTTTCTCTTTGATCAATTGGTGCTTCACGTAGTTCACTAAAAAATCACAACAACCTGTGAAGAGTTGTATGGCACGGCTTTTGGGTACAATAACCGTTGCCCAGATTTAGAAACTCTTGTACAGCCGCTGGATGAAGCACGTGCAGTTCTATAGGGAACAACAGGCACGTCTGCAGCTGTGAGAAGTCTTCTGCAAATTGATCCAACTCAGCTGCCGACTTGATTCTTGAGCATTGATGTAAGGGATGCTGATTGCTATGACGTCATGTCGTGCGTAGTCTCTCAACGTTCCTGATGTCAGAGGCCTGGGCATTTGTCTTCAGCGTTTACTATGGTTTTAGTATTTAAATAATATTCATGCTTTTATTTTATTGGTCGTCCTGTCTTACCTTTCATATCAATATATTTACGGGGTATGCACAGTGAATATGTGACTGTGCGTCGTAGCCTGTTTCATAAAGCAGCACTGGGATGTAAACCCAACGGTCAATCGTTTTGATTTATTCTGAGGGAAACGACGAACATCAAAGACATGGTCCGACTCTGCGCACAACGAGGACCCATGGTGATGTTCTGGTGAGGCCTGGTTGATCAATGTTTACACAAGACTGCTCGCATTAAAGTTGGGGTATCGATGTAGCCAAGAAAATAGTTGTGGCCTTCCTCTAATGTAGCTGTTGTCAGTTGTTCTGATAAAAGTGGAGGCAGAAAGAGGTAACCCTCTCCACAAAGAAAGAAAAAATTGTAATGCATTTTTTGTGACTGGACAAACCCGCCTGTGACCATAGGGCGCGCACGCACACACACACACACACACACACACACACACACACACGCACGCACGCACGCACGCACACAAACACAAAAATGCGCGCACACAATATACTCGTATCATTCTCAACGACAGACTTACGTGGCTGCAAGTGGAAATAATTCTTTGTTGCTGTACATTTCGAAAACATAAAATAACCCGTGAGTGCAAGAATAACTACAACACCTAATAAAGAAGAAGGTCGGAACCAATTTCCTGGCGGCGGATCATAGGGAAGTGAATAGTCGGACCATATGTCTATGATTTCGACCCGTAGTCGTTTTCTCAACGCCTTTGGATCACTCGGCATCTGAAGTTTCGTCATCGTAGCGATGGTACGGTGGTTAGGTCGTCGTGCATATGACGATGTAAGAGGAGCCCGCGTCAAGGGGCGATCGATAGCAAACAACTGGAGGTGAGAACCCAGGTCACGCATTTAACCCAGATGTAACTCGGGTTGCGTGATGTCACACTTTTCATTATTCATCCGGTAAAATATGGGAGAGCTTCGTAACCTAGAATTTGAAATGTAGCCCGACTCATTAAGAATGATTCACAGTTCTTAGTTGATCGCTATTTGTCGGGTTTTAAGTTTCCATGTGGTACCAGCTTGTGAAGTATTGATCGAGAGGTAATCCGCATCTGGGAACGTTTTTTGGCTCCTCTTTTATATTACATGTGACATGTATCCTGTATTGGTGTCCCAGTTTCTGTCTAGCTGCATTTGTTGGTATCGAATTAAATCTAGCTTTTCTGGTCCCGGGAATAAAGCTTAAATAAATCTACTCGCTGGATTTCTTATGCGTTCTTTTGTTTGTTTCTTCGCCACTTTAGTATAATTTGCAAACATGCACTATCTGGATAATTGTCTAACCCTTCTGTTAATAAAAATATCGGCGTTAGCATTGATCCATGTGACACCTTGTTTTCTTCACTGTAATTACTTCCTCCTAGTAGGCATTATCATACGATTTCCTTTCGATGGGTCATTCTTTCTATACAACATTTTACTCCAAACTTCCTTTAATTCTTAGATTACACTGCTGTCTCTCAAGTGGTATTGTGTTCAAAGCTTCTTTGAAGTATAAGAGGTTTTCTAAAATTAATTTTTCTCTGTTCTGTTTTCTCTGTTACTCTGTTCAGGTTTGTCAACGCATAACGGCAATTTCTTGTGGCTGAGGGTAGTCATCTGTTTTGGACTGGTCATTCTTGTCCTGACTTGCTGATGTAGAGACGAAATCTCATCCAACCCCGGTTTACACTAGGAGCTGCGAGTATCCTCACAACTGTGAATGAGGATTGCGGATGAAAAATCCACACACACATAAACACACACACACACACACGGCCTGTTGGTGTTTCGGCCTCACACGTGAGAGAGGGGAAATCGCGCCCCGCTCACGGCGTGAAGTCTTTCCACTATTGCAGGCCGTTACTGTCTCCGTAGTGTAAAAGAATGGTCGTGTAGTGTATATAGGTCGGTCAGTACGTATTCCTTGTTCTCAATCAGGAAGATAATAGCTGAAGATCACGAGTCCAGCACTTGAACCAAGACTGGTGAATCACGCACGCGTGCACATACACACAAACACATTGGTGTATGTATGGATACTAGCTATTCTTCCATGGAGAATAGGAGGCTAGGATCATTCTCATTGCTACAATGACTGCAAGCAATGCTTGTAAAATGGTTACTTTTGGGTAGTCACGGACATAGACTCCTCACTCCACCGGTTCGGGATCAAAAGGAAATTGACGCGGCGTCGGGGACTCGAACTCGGGCCTCCCGTGTTTGGTCCATCACAATTAAGCTTACATTGCACCTCGGTGTGTATGAATGTGATTACGCATGACAACATTTTTCGTACATGTATTCAAAAACCGTATGACGTTACCCCGCAACTTTTGGCAACGGCCAAACCTTCGTAAATGTTTTATTTTAGGCGCGAGACTTTACCCGGTAATGTAGTCGTATGTCACCACGAGGTCCAAGATCCTACTGGCGAAGTGCTCTCTTGAGACCTGAGGGACATCGGGAACAATATCTCCTCTTAATCCTCTTGGCACTGGGTGGCACTTATTCTGCCTGCCGCCTGGCTATTTTATTCAGCTATGTCTGATCCCTTCGGCAGCGGGAGTCCTTGACGAGGAGTGAGTACTTGCGAATGATGTCTTCTGTAACGCGAAGTCGCTCGCTGACACATCAAAGAGGGAACTCTTCCCTCCATCAATTGTTCACCCAAGCTTACAGCGACTAAGTTCCACGTCGGTGCCAGTATACGCTTATGTTGTGCGGTGTATAAATGTACAAAATATCATACAGACTATTCGACTTCAAACCTACGTATTCTACTGGTCCCCCCTGGTCCGGTCCGGCTGGCCCACGGGGGTCGCCGGAGGAGCAGGGTCAAGGGGGGACACTCTCAAGGCAACTGCTGCTGTACAACAACAAAAGCTATCTCCTCCTCCGGGCGGTCGCTGGAGGAGGACCACCGAGGATGGTTGGTTGGCTGGTGACCTGACCTCGCCTTTGCCTCGACTTCGGTGACTCCCGCTCGAGCCGCCCCCCTCCCTCCCCCCCCTGCATATCGATGGGCTGCTGCTGAGGACTCTGATCAGCTGCTGCAGGGGTTCTGCAGCGGTTCTTTATGTTCTTGCTGCTGTAGCACTTCCGTCAGACGCACAGCTGTCAAGAGTTGAGGACTTTGTGTGTAAATGGGGCATGAGATGGTGAGGGTCGTGGGAAAGCACGTGGAGACAAGTGTGAGAGAAAAGTGCAAGCGGAGATGGCGAGGGGAGAAGAATCAATGAGAAGAAGACCTTCCCCAGCAAGCAGCCCTCGGAGACGATGCGTCGAGCAGCAAAGGCATATCCGAATATACAGGAGACTCCGTCTTGCTCTCTCGCTTCCCAAAACAAGATGAAGAAGATGTGTCAGAGAGGCTGCGGTGCGAGATGGATGACCCCGAATTCAAAAATGTGTAATACAAGGTACAGCATGGGTGTGACAAACCCCGTTAAAGATGTATATCATACGGTACAGTACGAGAATAACAACACACATTCCAGTTGTGTATTATAAGGTACAATATATACGAGTCTTGACAACCGTAATTCATGTTGTAAGGTACAGTATGGGTATGACATTCCCCATCCGAAGTTCGTGGCGGGGCACAAGAGGTGACAAATGACGCCGCCTTCCCTCCCACCCTTACAAACAGTGGAACAGAATATATAGGAAACTCTACTGTACATGAAGGAGAATGGGATGGGAAAGGAGAGGGTGAGGATGTATGTGGCCCCTTTGTGAGGAGCTATACTTCAAGGAAAGGATCAGTGGGTTTGTTTCTTTCGCGTTCACAAGCGAGGTGACGGTCGCTTCACACTCCAGCCGCCCCTCAGGTACTGTTCATCCTAGGCGCCCTCTGTTAGATCAAAGCCCCCAGAAAAGCAAAGGGCGACCGGTTTTCTAGGTATTTCGGGTTCTTGATTTGTTGCTCGGGAAATCGACGACGTAGATCACTTGAGGCGTGGGAGACTTGTGGGGGTTTGCGAGAAGTCGTTGGGTTCCGCGATTTGATGGAGTCAATGTATCGCATGGAAGCAAATTAATCTTTTGGAAACTAAAGCTCCACAAGAAGGGAGGTCAGCTCATGTCCTGTGTTCGAGCAGATTAAAATATTATCGCAGATCCACATCTGTCCATACGTTTTTCTCTCTCTACTAATGTTAGATCTCTGCACTAAATATGTTTATGGGTAAGTCTTCACAAGTGTTTGTTCGCTAAGCGACGATATGACGTCACGTCGGTTGTGTTTGTATGTGCCTCCACGGAATATGCAACGCATTTCACTCAGACTGCATTTATCAATATTGATAGCGATTGAAAGTACCTGTCGGAATTTCAATCTTAAATGACCAGCAGGTATTACTTCGGATACCAACATCTTCGCTTGACTAGATCGGCACCACGTGCATCCTTTCTCATTTTATACTTGGAGTGAGCTGAACTTCCTCTGTGTGGATCTATGCAAGTAACATACAGCAATGATGGTGTCTGCGAATCTTGGGGACTCGGAGGAATACACAAGTCGGGGAGGATCTACGGAATCCGATTGTCATGAGGGTTCTGGGGTCCCATGTTGTGTGTGGTGAGGTGAACATTCAGCATGATTGATGATATATGGGGAATCGGAGTAGTTAACGAACTGGAGGGTGTCGGTGAGATTTTCGGGTCATTGGGAGTTAGTTGGTTCTCAACAGTATGGTGTAGATTTATCGAGTCGTTGGAAATCAAAGGATCTGTTGATGGTGGCAAACTAGAAGAGCCCGTAATACATATGTATTCTGTGGAGTGCATGATTTATTTATTTATTTTGCTTTTATTTGTCTGTATGCGTATTAGATCGGGCGGGCTTGTGTATTGCTGAATCAATGAAGTCCACAGGTAGAAGGAAATTATTACGATTCCAACCAAAACCGAGTGACGTCCATGGTGGAGCAGAGAATCAATGAGATGTTCACAAGTCGAAGAGTATCCTTGCGAGTAAAAAAAATCGTATTGATTCGAGAGTCGTGGCGATGTAGTGGACTCCTCTGTCAGAAATCCAGGCGTGGGAA
This sequence comes from Oratosquilla oratoria, assembly GCF_046742065.1. Taxonomy (NCBI): domain Eukaryota; kingdom Metazoa; phylum Arthropoda; class Malacostraca; order Stomatopoda; family Squillidae; genus Oratosquilla; species Oratosquilla oratoria. Next base: position 59,539,812 of record NC_134778.1, on the reverse strand, counting down.
GAAATTCTGTTTAAATGAATCCTGTGTTGAAAACAACCCATGAGATGAATAATTTGGTTGTTAGAGCTGACAGTGATGGCTGTGGTTGGGTAACCTCCTTTCCCTCCCCTTCTCTCCTCCCTCCCTGTCCCCCTTCCCTCCTCCCTGGAGCGCGTGTGGCCTGGGGCGCCCGGAGTAGGTCCCAGGGCGCGTAACCTATAATAAAGGTCAAAGAGAGCTAGAGCCCTCAAAAGGGAGAGAGAGTTGGTCCGGGACCGACGCCACTCGCCCGTGACGTCATAGCGGCGTCTCCAGAAGAACGCGAACTCTTCAGTGACAGCACGCGGACCTCGACGACGGATCCTTCGGTGATGTTGATGTGAAGTTCGAGGCAGATGACTGTGTGAAGTCAGGATGTAACCAAGTGATGCTGTTGGTCATGAACCCCAGATACAGGCACCGGGTAGTCAGTGCATGACGGGAAATAAGGCTTGAGTAGTGATGATCCTGTGGTACATGCCATGTGGACTGTCATGAACGCCGATACCATACCAAACACGCACAAGAACAGTCACGACAGGAAAGAGGTGCAGGGAGGAAGGTAAGGTGGGAGGGAGGGAGGGAGGGAGGGAAGGAAGAGTGGGATGGTAGGTGACAAGATGGAACTATTACTCATCAGTGTATCTTAAATGAGGATACCAGTCTACCCTCTGAGCGATGCGACGCTGGTGCTTGGGCGAAGGTGGGTGGCCTCGCTGTCTCTGCCCCCTAAGAACACGCCTTACCAGTTGTCCAAAAAGTCAAAGCCCGTCTTCGGAATTTGGCTCTGGAAGGAGACGTAAGCATGAGTTAGCATCTATGTGTGTGTGTGTGTGTGTGTAGGGAGGGGCGTACTTGGAATGTGTGGTACGGTTTAGAAAGCTACTCTTGGGGGATTAAAGTTAGCAGCTCGTTGGAATCTTAACGTAAGCGGTAGGGTTTATTTCTGTTGGGTTACAAGGCATATGTGTCGGGATTTCGAAATGTAGATGTCGAACGCACACCCGCAAGAAAATGCTACTCCAAGGATCTCCGAATTGAAGTATGTGTCCTCCTAAGGGTACGTTTGAGGGTTTACATAGTCTACGCCTTCACCCTTACTCCCTCCATCCATCAAGAACCTAGCAAACAAGAGAAAGGATGTTATTTAGATGCCTGTTACTTTGGGAATATTTCCTTTCAATAACACTTTAACACTGTAAATCATTATAAGTCTAGTGTGCGAAACTCATCCTCTCGTGGGAAAATGTATAGATTTTTGTGTAACCGGGGATCATCGCGGACTGCGAATGATCCCACTGGGGAGACGTCTAATTTAGATCTGGGATCTTTGTGTTAGTCTTTTGTGCGTGATCAAGACTTTTCCACAACGGTTTGCTTTGGCCGACAGACATATGACTCAGTGTAAATGCTTATAAATACAGTATATACATATATAGTGAAAATCTACATAGTTGAAATCCTTACCGATCCAGTGGAGAGGTCCACTGAAGGAAGCTCGTCCGAGTCTGAGCTCACCCAACGTCGATCCTCGATCTTCTTCTCCGCCGGAGAGGAGTCTTTTTCCTTCAGACACTTCTGTTTCTTATCTCCCTCGTTCGTGTGACCATCCTTGTCCTGAAGAATCTGCTTGGGCGAGGTGGGTGAAGTCTTACTGGTCGTGGGAATCGGTGGGGCGGGAGAAGTGGGCTTGTCCGGCACCGGGGGAGCCTGCGCCTTCTTGACTGCGGCCCGGGTGGACTGGGAGGACGAAGGAGAAGCCGTCAGCCTAAAACTTGAGGTGCTCTTGGTTTCGCTGGATGACAGAGAAACACCGAGGCTGTTGTTATTATTGTTGTTGTTGTTGCTGCTGAGATCATTGGTGGAGGAAGTGGCGTTATTGCTGACGCTGTCTCTGCTGGGATTGGTGAGAGGTGGCGGAGGGCGCTCCGGTGGTGAGCGAGGTTTCTTGACGTTGGAGGCCTTTGGGGTGCTGTGCCTTGCGTAATACGGGCTCGAGTCGATGAGGTCCTCCTCGGGCAGATTACAGACATAGTTTGTCAGTGGCGCCGAGATTGACGGCGGCTCGCATTCGGACCTGCTCTTCGTGACGCCCGCCTGTGCCAACACGTGCGAGGGCCGCATTTCCGGGGCGGCACCCTCCGGCCCGGCCTCATATAGCGTGTTGGACACGGCGGTGCTATCGGCTGCTGCAGGTGCGGGGGATGCCTGGTTCCTGTTGGCGTCGGTCCGCCACGGGTTGAAGGGGAGGCAAGGCCGCGTCAGTCGCGCCACGGTGTTCCTCAGACGCGCCAGGAGGCCTTCGTGCGCGCCAGTCTTCACCAGCAAGTACTTGTTCTTGCCCGAGTCCTCAGCAGCACGAGAGAGGTCGGCGGGCATGGTAGCGGCCCTGGGCGTGGCCCGGCCTCCCAGAACCAGGTCCGGTGGGTCAGGGGGCAGCTGTTCGTCTTCCGGAAGGGAGTAGTGCCAGCGGAAGCCTGGCGGGCGGCGGTAATGCACCGATAGCGGTCGCGACGAGTACACTGCCGTCGGGCCTGGAATGAGTCGTCCTTCCCCGCCGGGCGTCGAGGGTGCCTTAGGGGCGTCGATCAAGTGAGCGGGTGGATGAAGCGGTTGGGGCTGGGGCGCGGGGTGGGGCTGGGGTTGGGTGCCCGTTGGGGTGGTGGCGGGGGAGTCCAGCGTCAGGTCCATCTGGGAGCGCGTGTGCCACGAGAAAGGCGCCGAGTGCTCATCCCGCCAGCTACAAGCCTGCCCGTGATAGAGCACAGCACGGCCATTAGAAATAGGGTGCAATATATAATATAAATTCTGTGTGTGTGTGTGATTAGATCTGTTAATCATGTTCATTATTGGAATACAGTCACATGAGTACATTGAGCACACACTAGATTTAGTGCTTATCTCTTCTATATATATATATGGTCACATTTGAAAGAAAAACTTAAATGTGTTTCCACCTATCCTGTTCTGATGTTCATGTGTACGTGTTTATTTAAGTTTCTTCTCCCTCTTCCTCTTTATCTCCCATGGGGGCGCGCGCGCGTGGCTGTGTACATGTGTGTGTATGCATGCATATGTGTGCATGTGTGTTTGCTTATATTTATCTTAATGAGTTTTACAGCCTTGAGTTATATGATAGCTTGACATGATGATATATCGTCACTATTTCCCATAAGTCAATATTAGTGTATGATTTGCTGTAAAATATCTAAAATCAGAGGCTGAATTTGACTTCTTTGCAGCTATGCAGCTGTATGTGTCCATGTGTACACAAATAAGTTCGTATGGGTGTGTGGTGATGTGTGTACATATAGATATGTATATATTCATTTGATGCATTCATTGCCTTTTTGTCGATGTGTGTGGTTTTGTATTTGCATGTACTCATTTTGGATTTTTTTATGTTTAAAATTATTACTTTCTTGAGTTCTTATATAGTCTGGGCCCCTATTACTTCGGGAGACAGCTAATTCATCTAAATATTGTTTTGTTTAAGAGGCTACACTTCACTTGACTTTTTTCTTGGCATTTGGTTTATAGATCGTGTCCTTTCATGCTCATCGTTAATGCATTTACTTTGTCTATTTTCTTTAAGAATTGCTATTTCATTACGTTTGTACAAGGGGATCATATTTCTCTTTTCTATTCTTTCTTTTGGTATCCATAACCCTATTTTCTTTACATTATTTTCTGGAAAGTCGATCCCCGTAGATTTTGCAACGTCCTTTTGGGCTCTTTCTAGTTTGTTTATCCTTTATTGGGTCTGGATTCTCGTATACCATTACCCTGTATTCTTGATCATCTCGGGTAATCCAAGTTTCCACCATGTTGAAGCTGATGTTTTTAAATGCCAGTTTTGTTAAACCATATGCATTTATTCTTCTAAACTGGTTATGGATTCGTTTAACCCAAAGGTTTTAGTCAATTATATTCCTAAATCTAAATCGTACCTCTCAAAAATTTAATTCTGCCTCTCCTGGTCTATATGCTATTAATCTTTCTGTGGATTCGCTCATCAGGAATCATATTGCATTTACCTGGTACTGGGTTCCATTTGCCAATTCAAACTCTAGTCATATAATTAGCCCAAATGTGAATATAAAGTTTTTTGATAGTTCATTTTTCTTTGCAGTTTGAAGTCTGGTGATCCTTGTGGGACTCTCCTTTCTGTCAAGAAGACTTCCGTCCAGTCCAGCAATTTGTCTCCGACTCATCCACTGTAAGTTCAGCTTCCACATTAATTTTCTGCGCACTGCTGTGCCAAATGCCTTCTCTAGGTCTAGACAGACGTAGTCCACCCATTCGTTTTCCTCTTGTAGTTTATCCATGACTTTGTACAAATGATTTCGGCGTTTAATGATGAATGATCTTTTTGTTTAGAATCCTAATTGCTCGTTTGGTGTATTTCCTATACTTTCCAACCATTTGTCTCTATTTTTTTTCCGGTATTTTGAATACTGTGCCTGTTATAGGCACTAAACTATACATGACTGTATCATCTTTATTCCCCATATAAGATGGAAGTACTTTTTCTACTGGTTTTCAAGTATTGAACAGTTGGCTTAGTTCCTTTGTATACTCAGCACCTATCCTGATACTTTGCCAGACCCTCATTTCTTTCGTTCTGTCACAACTTTTTTTTTTTTTTTTTTTTTTTTTTTTTACTCCTGACTTGGATATTTTCATGTCTCCCAGTCCCTCTGCTGTCTTGTCGTCTCCCATACCCTTTTCTTCCCTCACACCCTTTAATGTGTAAACACGAAATGGAGTTATTTGGAGCATTTTACGTTTCTATCCCAGGAATTTGTGTTTTGTCATTTTATTTTACTTTATTGTTTTTATAATCTGTGTATTCATATGTGTTTGCTTCTTTTTCCCACTTATTTTTAAGTAGCCTATCTGAAAGTCTTTGATTCTCCCTTTCGATTCTTGTGAATTGTAATATGTCTATTCTCTCTTCAACATTATCATTCTAATATATCTATTCAGTTATCTTTTAATGCCCATTACTTATCAGTTTGTTTATTTTTAATCTATTAAGATTGATCTATTTTCACTATATTTAGGATTAATTCATTATGTGATGGGTTTCCTTGACAAAAAGGTATCTATCATTTCAGTCTTTCTGCAGTTTTTGTTTTTAATTCATGTCTTTATTTCTAGTTTTGCTTTCCCCGATCAATTATTGTAAAATTTCGTCTCTTGTATTAGAGCCTTTCGTCTTATCTTATATTATTAATTATTGTTTTCCACATAATGACTGTTGAGAAAATAATTTCACAGTAATGTCTAATTGTTGTTTCCGTGTGATGTATAGTATTGGCTATATTTCTCATAAGACTTCTGGTCGATGTAGAATGAATGTCCTCTTGTTTCTTTTTCCCTTTAAATGTGGACAAAGGTTTTGAATTTATTGAATTGATTGCTGCTCCTTTTTTTATCTTTCTTCTTTGAGTCAATGTTTTTCCAATCCACCTTTTCACAGTTGAAGTCACCTGACTGATGTTACGATTGTTTGGTATCTTGTTTTCTTTTCCTATTGGCTTAGTTATGTCGTCTAATACGTTTTTTGTGTTCTCATTTGTATGGAAGTAATTAAAATGCACTTTTCTCATTGAAATTGTAATTCTTGTTATTATTACTGATGTTGCTATCATACATCATTATTATCATTACTATTACCATTGTCATTATTATTATCATTACTATTATTATTATCATTATTATCATTATTATTACATTGTTGTTGCTTTTGTTTGTTACTATTGCCGTTGACGTTGTGATTATCATCATTATTGTGTTTCATTTAAATATCTGATGTATTATAATTTTTCTTTTTTGTTCCTTAGTCCCATTCGATTTTGATGTATCAAATTGTATATTCCAGCTTGGTTTCTGTTTTACACATTTTGTGTGTATGTGTGTGTGTCTACGCGTGTGCATGTTCATTTATGTATATTCTATGTGTGTACATTTTCAGAAATGGTAGTTGGGTGGTAGTGAGGCAAAACGGCCCACCTTGTGACATACTCATGTTAAGACTATTTGTAAAATATAAATGTACAAAACAGAGCACACACACACACACACACACACACACACACACACACACACACACACACACACACACACACACACACACACACACACACACACACACACACACATGCACTGGGCAGAAACGTATCAAAGATCTGAGCAACGAAAGATCAGTTCACTTCGGGAAGAAAATCCAACGACATGACGTCACGAGGAAGCGCCCAAGACTGTCGACTGTCGAGGCATTTTTATGACTTGTGACGTCATCTCGTTTATTTTCAACAAGTAAACAGACCTCTTGTAGGTCGGAAACTCGATAACATATCAAATAGAAGAAGGATGGAGTGGGAGGTGACAGCACAAATGGAAGAGTAGTTCACGGGTATCTCTCGAAATACTTACAAATCCTCGAGCTGATAGGTTCTCGTCGCAAACGATCTTCTGTCCTGTGGGGAGCTTCAGTTTGGGGAAGTACTCGCAGTCTGGGCCTAGGCTGTCTCGGCGATCGTAGCGCCTCACTGTCGCCTGCGAGAGGAGAACCTGTTTTAAGAACGGACGAAGAAGGCAGGAGCTTCCTGCTGGAGATCGGCTAAGGGCCTCAAGGCCACGAGGAATGAGGACCTCCCGCCAGGAGGCGCGCAGCTGCGAATGATGCCGTCACCCTTGCCTTATGTGTTGGGACTTCCACGATGAGTAGTAGAAGTCACCTGTAGCTGTTGGGATTCGAACCCGGGTTCACATACTGCGAAGTTCGATAGAAATCGACCTGCCACTCGGCACAAACCATTGAACAATTTTTTTTTTACGCAAACCACAATGAAATGAATAAATAGTCATTGTATAGCAAAAGAAGGGATGCGTGTTGCACCAGTGGGTCACAACTCTTGGAGGGGAGTAGGGGAGGTTCCTTAGCTGAATAAAATCGCCTGGAGGCAGCAAAAATAAGCAATAAAATTATAAAAACAAAGCGAAGGAGCTAACGGGCGGAAAATAGTGAAACATAAAAACTAGTAACTGACTCCCCCCCTTCCCCCCCCCCCCCAAAAAAAAAAAACGCATAGTGGGGGCTGGCATGGGGCGGGTGCCAGTTCAATAATTCTGGCTGGCAACAAAGAGAATAACGACACAAGATGGCGTCATATCCCACGGGAACAGATCTGAGAACAGAACTCCCTTGACTGGCTTATGATAATAATAATATTAATGATAATGATGATAATAACAATAATAACGATAATACTAACAATGATGGGGATAATAATAATGATAATAATGATAATGAGTAATAATACTAATGATAATAGTAACAATATAATAATAATAGTAATAATAATAATAACATCAACAATACTAGTGACATAAGTAAATGAAGTAATATACAAAAATAAATATATGAACACAAAAACAATATAGGATAAAAAAAATGACAGTAGAGGTATGTTCAGTACGAACTAGGGACCGCCACGACGCGTCATATGACACGTCCGTTCGTGACAACCTACCTCCCCCTCCCCCCTCCCCACCTTTGACACAAATGCAGACTTCCAGTTCATTCCAGAAATTCACACGCGAAGCTGCAATATTCGAATGAAATGCAATCGATTCCTCAGGGTGTCTGTGTTTGTGGTCCTTCTCTCTCTCTCTCTCTCTCTCTGTCTGTCTGTCTGTCTCTCTCTCGCTTGCATACCTACGGGCGTGTTTACGTGTGTTTATATGTACTCATACCCAGGCATAATTCCCATCCATCATACTCTCCACCCCGACTCTTCTCTCTCTCTCTCTTTACACCCCGAACTCCTCCTACCCCAGACCACCTCAGTGCAGCTGGATAAAGGAATTACTGATACTCATAGTCTGATGTATTCCTTTCTCTCTCCAAATGGAAATGCTGTTGGGTTGGCTGGAAGATGCCTCTTCGTTTCGTAGAAACACTCGTCTATAATGAAGTCCAATTATATATATATATATATATATATATATATATATATATATATATATATATATATATATATATATATAGGTGAGGTGGCAAATGAAAAGTTGAGGCTAAAGTATGGATTTTTATTCGGAACCAGACGTTTCGACCTCCTGGGCCTTCCTTAGCAATCCAGAGTGGTCCAAGAGGTCGAAACGCCTGGTTCTGAATAAAACTCCATACTCTAGCCTTAACGTTTCATTTGCTACCTCACCTCCATATTTGTCAGTCCTTACGTACACACACACACACACACACACACACACACACACACACACATATATATATATACATATATATTATATATATATACATATATATATAAATATATATATATATATCGTAGTAATCACGAAGAACCCACAGTCGGAATAAAAGGAAACTTTAGAAGAATGTGGGTTCTTCGACTGTGGGTTCTTCGTGATTATTATTTACAAATGTGAAACAACATTTTGTCTAAGTGATATATCGTAGTGTAGAGATGATGAAGATGTGTCTGGAAAGAGTTGATGATAGCAAATACAGTGTTTATGAAGAAAGTCAAGCATAAGTACACTTGGGAGAGGGTGATGGATGGAAGGGTGGTAGATAGGGCTTTAATGGACTATATAGTGGTAATCAGAAGAAGAGTAGGAAGAGTTTTGAATGAACATGTTCTAAGGGGAGAGAATGGGGTATATCAGATCATTTTTGGTGGAAGCTAAGTTGAGAGTGGAAGATAAATTGAGAAAAGGAAAAAGACAGAAGGCAGGGAGGTGCTCAGAGTAAATTGCTTAAATGAGAAAGAAAAGAAGAAGGAATATAAGAAGAATCTGAGAGAAGAGTGGGAGTGAAGGATAAAGTAGAACTAGAAATGGAGTAGGAATGGGGATGGTTCAAGGAGGGAGTCTAAGTTGTGCAAAGATGGTGTGTGGAACAAGGAGACGGGAGGAAATAGAAGGAAGGGTAGTGAGTGGTGGGATGAGGAAGCAAAGAAGGGTGTAGAAGAGAAGAAGAAAGCATTCGCAGATTGGTTACAAAATAGGACGAGAGAATCATATGAGAGTTACAAAGAAAAAAGAAGAGAAGTAAAGCATAAGATAAAGGAGGCAAAGAGGAGAGTAGATGTGAAATGGGGTAAGAGTATGACAGACATTTTTGAAAGTAATGAAAATATGTTTTGGAAGGAAATTAAGAAAGGAATAGGAGGCGAATCAAGTAGAGAAGAAAAGGTAAAAGGTGCAGATGGAGAGATGATAGTAGAAGAGACGACAGTAAGAGGAAGATAGGCAGAGTATTAAGGAGTTGCTTAATGTGAAGGAGGATAGAGAGGGAAAGGTAGTTGAAGTGGGAAGCGCCAAGAAAATGAGTGATGAATGAGGAAAATGGAGGAGAAATAAGGAAAGATGAGGTGAAAATAGTTATTAAAATGATGAGAGCAGGTATGGTACCTGGGTTGGAAAGTGTCACGCGGGCTGTCTAAAAAAAGGGAGGTGCCGTGATGGTGGACTGGCTGGTGAAGTTGTAAAATGTTTGTCTAAAAGAGTGTAGAGTGCCGATCAGTTTGTTGATTGTAATTGGGAAAGCTTATGGGAATGTTTTAATTGAGAGGATTAGGAGAGGAACAGAGGGAGTAATTGGTGAGAAACAGTGTGGATTTAGGACAGGTAGGGGTTGTGTGGATCAGATTTTTGTGGTAAGGCAGATATGTGAGAAAGCTTTATGTGTTTTGGGCCTTTATGGATTTGAAGAAGGGTTATGACAGGGTAGACAGGAGGGCACTGTGGGAGGTATTGCAGATATACGAGATAGGAGGAAATCTGTTAAGAGCAGTCAACATTTTTTACGAAAGTAGTAGAGCCTGTGTTAGAATTAGAAATGGAGAGAGTGAGTGGTTTGAGGTAAAGGTGGGATTTCGCCAGGGAGGTGTTATGTCGGGTAATGGGTCGGGGATTAGAGATGGTTAAAGAAAATAGAGAAGAATGGTAGATTAGCCAGTAGTTGTTTGCGGATGACACTGCACTTGTTGCAGGATCGGAGGAGGGATTAAGGAAGTTAGTGACAGAGTTTGGGAAGGTGTGCGAAAGAAGGAAGTTGAAGATAAACGTGGGTAAATGTAAGGTGGTGAGATGTACATGGGGAGAGGATGGCAGCAAATTGGAATTGAGTATTAAGGTACAGAGACTGGAGGAAGTGGATAGCTTTAGATACTTAGGTGCGAATGTGGTGGGAAAGGGATGAGTGGAGGTGGAGGTAGAATGTAGATTGAGAGAAGGAAATGCCTTGGGGAATTAAAGTGTAATGAGAAGTAGACATTTGGGAATGGATGCTAAGAGGAGATTGTACGAAGGAGTGATTGTGCCGACAGCACTGTATGGGGCAGAAACATGTAACATAAGAGAGAAAGAGTTTAAACGTGTTTGAGATAAAATGCTTAAGAAATATGATAGGGGTTACTAGGCTGGATAGAGTAAGAAACGTTACACACACACACACACACACACACACACACACACACACACACAAACACACACATACGAATAAAGATTGGATAAATTACAACTATCAACACTGGAACAGAGCAGAGAAAGAGGTGATTTGCTGATTATTTACAGAATTATGAAAGGGATGGAAGTTCTTGATAGAGAACTAGGTAAATACAACTAGGTAAATACACACACACGCATATATATATATATATATATATATATATATATATATATATATATATATATATATATATATATATATATATGTGTGTGTGTGTGTGTGTGTGTGTGTGTGTGTGTAACGGTGTATGCCAGAATTGCCTTGTCTGCACCCTTACACACCACCCAGATGCACTGGCTACTCGACAGCAAAAGAAATTCAAACCCAACCCCCCACACCATTACCATCATGATCCCCACACATTTTATGAATGTGTATCTTCTCACCGTGTTCTCTTTTTCTTCCTCTTCTTCTCCTTCGTTTTCGCTCCTTTTAGGTGACTAAAGTAGAGCAAATCCGGAAGGACACAGGGGTAGCCATTTTCCTCGATTACACGCGCGCGCGCACACACACACACGCACACACACATACACACACACACACACACACACACACACACACATACACACCGGTTCGCTGGTATAGTGGTATCGCGCTCAATAGCTAATTCAACGATATGAGTTCAGTCCCCGCTCAAGGCTGAAAAGCATCTGAGCACAGCAAGCCGTTAGCCCAGCTCTAGTGCACAAGGATCTATTATTTTTTCTTTTATGCATGTGTGTGTGCAAATTACAGTATTGCCCAAAGACCGGACCATATGTGAGCTCTCATCAGTGATGGTAATAGGTATCGATCACGAGTCTGACACCTGATCCAAAATTCCTGATGAATAACATTTAGGTTCCCCCAACTCTCTCTCTCTCTCTCTCTCACATACACACACACACTCACGCGCGCACACACACACACACACACACACACACACACACACACACACACACAGACGTACACACCGGTTCGCCGGTATAGTGGTATCGCACTCATAGCTAATTCAACGATATGAGTTCAGTCCCCGCTCAAGGCTGAGAAGCATCAGAGCACAGCAAGCCGTTAGCCCAGCTCTAGTGCACAAGGATCTATTATTTTTTTCTTTTATGCATGTGTGTGTGTGCAAATTACAGTATTGCACAAAGACCGGACCATATGTGAGCTCTCATCAGTGATGGTGATAGGTGTCGATCACGAGTCTGACACCTGATCCAAAATTCCTGGTGAATAACATTTAGGTTCCCCCAACTCTCTCTCTCTCTCTCACACACACACACACACACACACACACACACACACACACACACACACACACACACACACACACACACAAACAAACATAGACATACAAACGGTTACTCAGTTTACTCCTTTCGCTCCCCTTTTTTCTTTTTGTCAACGTCACCTAACACGCTCGGGTCCCCTTCGTCTGCACATGCGCGACGTACCCCGACATCACTCTCCAACCACCCTCGTACAGTTGGCTTCACTTATGAGCACAGCACTGCCTGTCATCGCCTGCTGTAGCGAGCGTTTACTTCTACGTCGAACATTTACGATAGTCGTAGTCGTAAGATACGTCGTAAGTCTGCGACCTACAATATACGCCGTCCACAACTTCCTAAATGACAGATGCTGGTACTCATAAGTAGAGACAACTGTACGAACTGTATCAACAACACAACCATATGTATTCTTGTCTCCATCATACCTATCAGCGTGCCTACAATACTCCTTTCTACCCTATATGCACCTCAGTCCTCACAGTCCTGAAGCCGTAGTTCCAATTCTGAAGAGGGTCCAAGGTAGTTCCTGAAGGCTTCTGAAAGGCGTGTTAAGAGAGAGAGAGAGAGAGAGAGAGATTGTGGGGCACTGTTTTTGCACATCGGTGTGGGTGACCAAAGCAACATTAAAATTGGGATCGCGACTTACAAACTTAGGGACTTAGTACGCTACGCCAACTTCTTCCCCTCCCCTCCCCAATTTCCCATTTTCATTCCCATCTCCCTCGCACCCGCCCTAACGCGCCCCCTCCTTCCCTACTCACCTCGTCGACGATGGCCTGGTCGAGGACCTGGCACTGCTCCTCGTAGGTGAGGCCGTGCCACCGGTCGCCCCAGGCCTCCTGCACGGCGCGCATGTCCTCCAGCAGGCGGCGACATAGCGGCGAGACGCTGCTGAAGTACTCCTCCGGGGGCACGACTGAAGTGACCCGCCCTGCTGTCGGCATTCTGTCGAGGAAGAGAAACTGAGTCAATACAATGTAATCAGAGTTGTTCCTCCAAGGGAAAGTGGAGGACGAGGGTGTGGGAGGGGTGGGAGGGCTTGGCAAGAACTGTATGAAGAAGACGACGCCATCGCAAACGCTCAAGACCAAGCTTCACCCGTGACGTATCCTAACTATACAAATAATATATCTTTCCCAGCCGAGTATTTGATATATTTCCATATAAAACAGTGGTCTTATCACGAACGAGATTTCTTGTTTATGAAATTGCGTTGGTATCGCAACTGTGAAGGATGTGTTTGCATACTGGGTCACAAATGAGTGTCCGCAAATATGCATCAAGCTTAACCCCTTCGCCACGGTGACGTCAACTGAAGTGAATAGAATAGTTTGGTGTCAACCAGAATAAAATATAGAGATCAAGTCATTGTATAGCGAAGATGAATTTCAATGGAAATATTTTTTTACATTTAATTTATTTATTAATCTGTCTTTATATTTTAGCTATTTATTTCCATCAACTTATCTATTGATTTATTAATTTAATCATGTTGGACGCGGTTACGTTTGGGACCGAAAGGTCTCCTTTCTACATGCTTTATCACTGAAAGCCATTGCAACCCCCTTTGCAACGATGACAACCTATCCCTCCCCTGAGAAATTAATTTTGTTGTTGTTAGCCAGAATAAAACCTGTGGAGTACGTCACCAGAATCAGGACTTCGTCAGTAGGTTCTATGTAATGGCCTTGTCGACCTAAAATAAAAAACTAAACTCGTTTATCTTAACCGTATGAGATCACTCTCTCATATCCACAAATTACAACAAAACTATCATTGACATGATATCACACAGAACTTAAAAAGTTCCAGTTAAATGTTTTGATGAAAAAAAAATTTTAGTACTGATTAATTATTCAACCCGCACGTGGGAAATCCGCCAACACTACTTAAGGGCCATCGTATGTCAGGTAGAGGGTATAGCTGGCTAAATGAGGGTGTGCAGTATAGGAATAAATTAAAAAATAAATGCTAGAACGGATTGGTATGTTCTTAGCGATACTTGTAGTGAAGCTTCCGTTTTATAGTATGTAAGCAATCTAAAATAATGTATCAAACTTGTGTAAAGCAAAATTAGTTTTATCTAGTGGTAACAAGTCACCATAATTAACCTTTTTACTGGCACACTAGGGCCGCAATGAAAAAGAAAAATCTGTATTACGTTGTAGACATCATTGTTTACAAAGCTTGTGGCATCTAGGAGGCGTAGTGTGAACGTGATACTGTATTTTGTGAAGGAGCACACTGCAAAAGTATTGAATGCATCACTTAACCCTTGCTTTTTTGAATGCCCAAAGACAGCATTGCAGACCCAACATGCACAGAGGTAAGCACCAATCACCAATATGAAAACTTCTTCAGATATTTCGGTTAAATTGCAAAGCTTGGTTTCAGTCATATCTAGGGAGTCGAAACTACTCTCAAAAGACGATGTGAAACTCTTAGCGTCGCTGAATATCGTGTTTCGCTACCAGATGCTTGGGTTGGTACACATCTCATGACGTCACCGGAGCTAATACCAAGAGGTGATGCTCTATGATGTGTTTTAGGTTGCAACTTAGCAGATGACGGATACTTTCGTCAAAAAGTGTCCCTCAAATAGTACTTTTGAGGTAAGATATTTCTTTTAAACATGGTTCTCGTGAAAATAGATAACTACAAAAGAGAAAATGCAGATTTGTGCCTCTTGCCTCACGTCTTTTGTCCTCGTTCTCGTTGCCGTCAGGTGACGTTTTTTATTCAGTCACGCAGACTGGGATTTGAAATGGTACTTTTGATAATCGTGGTCTTAAATTTTACTGAAATGGGTGTAATTCCGTAAGACCAATTGGACACTTTTGGTTACTGTTGCACAGAGGCCTTGTCAAATGTGAATGTAATATCTGAAAGTTAAACAGGATTAGTGTGACCACTTTAAATTATTTTCTTAATCAAACAGTCTTCAATCCATTAACTCTCACTACTAGGGATTTCCCCCATCTGAATAAAATCACTTGGCGACAGGGAGAATAAAGAATAAATGTAAGAAAGAATAAACTACAAAGAGTAAAGAAAGAGCAACAAGAAAATCAAGGACGAGAAGAACATAAAATTAAAAGGAAAATGAAAAATCACCAGAAAACCTGCAATGTGCAACAGCGTCTCATAAACGACTCGGGGGGTAGCCTAACCCTCTCTCACCTTGGAACGGCCATTTTCCCCTCGATTAAGTCTCCGTGCCTCTTCTTCCCTTCCCAAGAACCGAAGACCTTCTGACCGAGTAGTGGTTCGCTGAGATGAATACGAACACACACACACACTCACCCACACACACACACACACACACACACACACACACACACACACACACACACACACACACACACATACAATCGAACAGAACGCTGTCAGCTCCTATTTGGAAGTGACTTCCTCCGTAATCCATGGTGGGTTCCTCGGGGCACGGTTGATCCCCCTCCCCACATCCACCTTCCAGCGAGGCGTGCGTGCTCGAATCATGTTTCACCGTGCTAAGATGACGCGATCAGAAACGCCAAATTCGCGAACGAAACTCTGTGGGAATCCGTCGACGATTTCAGTGTTGACCTACCTCGTTATTGTCCCGTAGTGCAGTACGCAGCGTCTAAATTCAAATGTTTTAGAGAAAATGTCGTGCAGTGAAGAATCGGTTGTACAAAATATATTTTATACCGCAATGTAAACAGTGACGACAGGAGCTGATTGCGTTTCGCACCTCGTTCTGTTTATACCACTCCTGCTCCCATCCTCACCCTCCGTCTTGCAGTGTCACTGTCCTTTTTACGGGCGTAGAATATGAAGGGGCGACGGATGAGAGGTGTGTGTGTGTGTGTGTGTGTGTGTGTGTGTGTGTGTGTGTGTGTGTGTGTGAGTGATTCACCATGGTCTTTGGATCACGTGTTGGACTCGTGATCGACAGCTATTACCCTCCCGTAGATCGGAGTTCATATATGACCGATCAATGGGTAATGCTGTGACCTTACACGCACACACACACAGCTTCCCGCCCACGAGAGTTGAAGTAACGGCTCGCAGCTCAGCGATACTGAAATTATTTCAGCCCTGGGTGGGATTCGAACTGACAACTAGCTGCGGTCGTGATCGCTACCACTGCGCCATCGAGTCGTGTGTGTGTGTGTGTGTGTGTGTGTGTGTGTGTGTGTGTGTGTGTGTGTGTGTGTGTGTGTGAGTGAGAGAGGGGATTGAACGAGTACGACCCTAAAGGATGATCCATGTAACTTACATGAAAATGAAATTAAAGGAATCATAGCTATAAGTCGTCGAGGAAGTATTCACCATTTTCAAATTTAACGAGCATGAAAGCAGAATCCTGGTAATATATGCAATACGAAGGTAGTATTTCGTCAGCAGTAATCAGCATTTCTGTCCTTGGAGGTGGTAAAGAGATTCAAAGGTGGCAGAACGGATGGAAAGCAGAAGATTAAAAGCGATCATAGTTTCTTTCTAGTGGAGATTAATCACCAATCATAAGACAAAATAAAGAAATATATGAGTGACTTGGTTCGTAGGAATGCCACCTAAATCGCGAAAATATCGACTGCATAAATCATGATCGTTACGCCTCACGCGGTGAAATACGACGAAAGAAAACGGAAGGGTTCCGCGTGGCTGTGCATTTCAGAATTGAACAGTTGTTGATTCATCTATCAATAACCTCGTTTGTTTTTCCATCTTGCTGACTTTCTCCCCACTTCATCACAGGTCATCGTCAATGAACGGAGATTGTCTGAAAGAAATTCCACTACAAACTCGAATGAGATCGGAAGACGTCAAATAGAAATCTGTTATAAAGAATTTGAAAACTAAGTTTATCCCGAGAAATCATACGATCAACGACTAGAAAACTCTGTTCTGTTCCAGTAACACGCAAATCTGTTTTTTTTGTTCATTTTTGCATTGAAAGATCTATTTCCTCTATGGAATGATTACGTTAAATTAGATTAGATTAGGAGCTATTGGACAACGTAAGTTTCATGTTAAATATCCGTGCTTGCGTGATTCTGGAAATTTACCAAAATTTCTTTATATTCTCGAACTGGCTATCAAACGTTCTTTTTGCCTTGGGTTCTTGGCATAATTAGTCTGATTTTTTAAATAAAAGTGTGCTCCAAATACCGATAGTTATTTCTTACCTAACCTTTACATGGTCGATCTTTTTCCTGAATTGTTACATATATTTACACAGTATCAGATTCAGAGGGAGGGGTGAAAGCGATTTCGGTGAAATCTGAGAACTTGTCTCCATTGAAGTCACGTTTATGTCCGTTGAACGGAATTTCAAACAACGGACCGTCTTCCTTCCAGGAACATACGTAAGGTAACGTTCCCTAGAAGGGGCGGGTTCTAGTCGTTCCTGAGACACATAAATCCTGCAGAGTACTCATTTCGTTTCTTTAATGACACCATCACACATTTCTTCCTGTTATGCAATTCTGGTAGCGTTTCGTTGTCGATTCTTTTTCTAAGTACTGACATCATTACCTTTCAGTGTCTGTATGTCCATCTCTTTCTCGGTATTCACATCATCACCCATCACACGTCAATTCAATTCCTTCTCATGCGTTATTTGAGGAATCAATGCAGTGGTTCTTAACCCAGGGTACCTGTAGCACGAAAAGGTACGAAACCTTGAACCTGGGGCTACGAGACATGATAGCCAGTGCAATGGTACTGTATATTTACCATGAGAAAGCATAATGTGTATTCATTGTATCCTACTAATTGAATTTTTTAATCTGAAACAGAAAGTACTTTTGTTCAGTAATTTAATATAGCTAATCATATTTTTTTCATATGTTTGCATTGTATTTATATTGAACGGGCGTACGAGATTTATATATATATATATATATATATATATATATATATATATATATATATATATATATATATATATATATATATATATATATATATATATATATATATAAATAATCAAGGGCCACGGGCACTGAAAAAGGTTTTTAAGAACCACTGAATTGATGTATGTCTCCCAGGCTGTTTCTATCTCAATTAAACAGCATTCGGTCTGTCCATCCACTGCATCCATTTTTTCATCCATGCGTATTAATAATGTTCACATAGGATTGTTCTGGAAAAAACAGAGGGGAGAACAGGCTAATTTGATGTTAGATAAGCCAGGCTATTCAATTAATTTCCATGGTACCACGTCGTTAGCCAGAGGGGTAGAGGCTTTATCTATGACATCCAGATACGCATATTTACCATATATCTGCAAATCTAGAGAGAGGAGAAATAGAGAAAAGGTGGGGGAGGCTAATTCCGCCGGTGTAGGATGAATTATATATGCGATTTTGAGACTAAGAATTGTTGGCAAAATTCTTCCTTGAGAAGTTTCTGCACGTGTGCACTCTTTTAACGCGTTTCCCCTTCATTATTGAATTATATAATGCCAGCCACTAATTAACTGAGACTGCGTCCGGGGGAGTATTGTCATCTCAGTCAGCCAGGTCAGTCAGAGACCGGAATATCATTAACGATGACGTTTATGGAAGGAAGCAGCGAATTGATGGTTTGGGTCGGGCAGGAGGGGGCGCTGAGGTGATGTAGGGAAAGACGGAAGAAGGAAAGGTGGGAGAAAGGGAAGGGCGGAATTTGGAGAAAGTGGGAGAAGTGAGGAATGGGGGATTTGGGAAGGAGAGGCGGAGGGAGATATAAAGAGAAAAGGGAAAATTTAAAAGAGAAAGAAATGAAGTGGAAACAGGAAGGGGAAAGAAAAAAGAGAGAGAAGGAAAAGGGAAAGAAAGAAGGGGAGAGAGAGAGAGAGAGAGACAAAGGGGAAGAGGAGAGAAAAAGGAGAGAGAGAGAGAAAGGGAAGGAAGGAGAATGAGAGGGAAAGGAAGCAAGAGCAAAAGAGTGAATGACGGGATAGGAGAGTAAGAGGAAGATAGATAAAGAGAGAGAGAATGAGAATGAGAGGGAAAGGAAGCGAGAGCAGGAGAGAGAGAGAGAGAGAGAGAGAGAAGGACGGGACAGGAGAGTGAGAGGAAGACAGACAAAGAGAGAGAGAGGGAGAGGATATTGAATGAGCAAAGGATACATTTTGGGGTGTTGGACCTCTATAGTTCCCTTTGAGGGCGACAGCTGCTGTTGCTGCTGCTGCGCCACGGCCTCTGTGAACACAGGGAGTGGGACACCTTCGCCCAAGCCGATAACAGAACTCCAATGTACGTCATTCAACCGGATTTCTGACACACACACACACACACACACACACACACACACACACACACACACACACACACACACACACACACACACACACACACACACACACACACACACACTCGCACACCTTGTCCACCGTTCATGTTACGATAAAGTATGTATGATCTGGCTGGGCTTGATACTTTATTTGATATGTATTTATAGTAATAAATAATATTTTCATTGAGACTAGTATGAAGAAGTATCACCACTTCATTCTGCTTCTTAAAGTCTAGTTTGATTAAACAGATGTCTACGATGAGTTTGGCTCCCTTATTTGTATAAAATTTTCGAACACGATCTCACCCACTGGCGAAGTCCCCAAATTGTAACAGAATATGACGTACGGGCATTTTTTGATATTACGCTACCTCAGTATTGGCCTGGAATTCAAAGTTAAAAACGCACCCATTCAATTCCTCGTGGACTGTAACCCCGGATCAAATGCATATAACCAACCCGAACCTGACCTTATTCAATGAAATTGATATCTATTATCGCCTTACCTCTGAACTGGTCGGTCACCTGGGATTGAATTTTTGGTCCTTCGATTCTTAGTGAAATGTGACCGTGGATCAGTATCTTCAAATATAATCAGACCAAACTAAACTTACCGTAACCTGACCGAACGTAATCGTCTTGCCTAAGGGTTCTTACCAATATTACAGTCGAGGAATTCGCCGACCCAGGGATGGCTTTATTGTAATCCTACGGTTCACGTGCATTCGAAGGAAAACAATCTAATCGTCAGCAGCAAATCAGAATTAAAATAGTAAAAGCGAATAAATAAACAAATAGAATTACAAACTGAATTAATTAATTGAAATAATAAAAGGGTGACTTCATCGGAAATGCAAAGAGTTTCAAATTTCGAATTAATAAAAGAAGGGTAAAAATAATAAAAGCTCAGATGACTATGTAATATGTCTGCCTGGTCATGAGTGCAGGTCAGCTGGCAGACTTGAGAGTGTCTGCCAGAAGGTGCTGGGCAGCAAACGTGCAAAGATTGAAGGATAAAATCATTGGAACGGACGAGTCGATTGGACGTCACGAAAGAACATTGGTTCTGGCGGTTAGGGAGTATTGGTCCTAACCTCTGCAACGTGACCAGGATTGGAACCTGTGCGCGTGACTTTCTTGGATGACAGCCGCACGCCTTTTTGTGATCCAGTAAGCTCCCACACCCATATTAATAATAAGAGGAAGACATAAAAAAAATCAGTAAGAATAAGTCTCTTAAGCGCAGTTCACACAACCAATGTTTCGGCACCAAGTTCCCGTTTTCTCGTCAGCTTTTTCCCGCTTTGCTCATGTGAACCACGGTTCACACGAGCAAATCAGGAACAAACTATTGAGGAAACGGGAACTTGGTGCCGAAATATTGCTCTTGTGAACCGTGCTTTAGGGTAGGTTGCAAGCTGGCCGCTGTATGAATTTGTTGAGACAGGGGAACGGAGCGGGGGGAGGGGGTGGCAGTGCTCCGGGGCCTGTGTCGAGGTGGCCCGAGTGTCGAGGGGGCCCCATTTGTTGAGGGGGCCCCGAATGCCGAGGGGATCCGAAAGTCGGGGGGCACCAAGTGTCAAGGAAGTCCAATAGTCGAAGGGGCCCCGAGTGTCGAGGGGGCCAGTGTGTCAAGGGGGACCGAGTGTCGAGGGGCCCGAATATCGAGGGGGCCCGAGTGTCGAGAGGGCCCGAGTGTTGAGGGATCCGAGAGTCGAGGGGGGTCCGAGAGTCGAGGGGGGTCCGAGGGCCGAGGGGGTCCGAGAGTCGAGGGGGCCCGAGTGTCGAGGGGGCCCCGTGTGTCGAGGGGGCCCGTGTGTCAAGGGGGGCCGAGTGTCGAGTGGGCCCTGAATGTCGAGGGGACCTGTGTGTCAAGGGGGCCCGAGTCTCAAGGGGGCCCCGAATGTCGAGGGGGGCCAAGAGTCGAGGGGGCCCGAGTGTCGAGGGGGCCCGAGTGTCGAGGGGGGCCTAGAGTCGAGGGGGCCCCGAGAGTCGAGGGGGCCCCGAGTGTCGAGGAAGCCCGAGTGTCGAGGGAGCGACGTGTGTTGAGGGGGCCACGAGTGTCGAAGGGGCCCAATTGTCGAAGAGGCCCGCGTGTCGAAAGGGCCCGTGTGTCAAGGGGTCCGAGAGTTGAGGGGGCCCCGAGTGTTGAGGGGGTCCGAGAGTCGAGGGGGTCCGAGAGTCGAGGGGGCCCGTGTGTCAAGGGGCGCCGAGTGTCGAACGGGCCCTGAATGTCGAGGGGACCAGTGTATCGAGGGGGGCCGAGTGTCAAGGGGGCCCCGAATGTCGAGGGGGGCCGAGAGTCGAGGGGGCCCCGAGTGTCAAGGGGCTCCGATAGTCGAGGGGGCACCGAGTGTCGAGGGAGCCGCGAGTGTTGAGGGGGTCCGAAAGTCGGCGGGACCCCGAGTGTCGAGGTGGCTCGTGTGTCAAGGGGGCCGAGTGTCGAGGAGGCTCCGAGTGTCGAGGGGGCCCCGAGTGGATTAAAGTGGATTAGCCATTTCTTCTAGCCTTTTCTCTCGCTTTTCCCTCATCAGTAGTACCTTTTTGATTGATGAAGCCAATTGGAAATCGTGGGGAATTGGCGGAATCGTTCACAAAAGTTGACGAAGTTGAGAGCAGTAGTCATTCCTTCTATGCCCGTTGCACTAAACCTCAGTTGATTAAGAATATATATGCATTTTATGGTCAATGCCTTGGGTTCTTACAATATGTCATTAATGATGTCATTTCTGTGTTTAATTCAGTTTTATGTGATGTCTTGCCACCTGAAGTGGTTGCAATAAACTTTAGTTAATTAGAAATATATTTGCATCAATCTCTTAGGTTCTTACAGTAGGTCATTAATGGTTTCATTTCTGCTTAGTCCAGATTTACGTAATATTTTGCCACTTGAAGATATTGCCGCAGCTTGCTGCTCCGGGGCCCGCAAAATGGCTTTCGAATGTCCTGCATAAATATAATTCAATTGAACGAAAAATCAGCTGTACTCTGTAGTGTTCAAGTGACGAGAAAAAAATGTGTGAAAACTTACGAAAGGTCACAAATTAGTTTTATGAATGAAGCCAGGAATAGGTGACATTCAATGTGAAATGTAGCGTGACAGAAAACGGGTTTGAGATGGGACGCCGATTCAAAACAGCAAACGAATTAAGATATAATGAAAGCAGCAACAACAACAATAACAATATGGTATATAGATAACATAAAGAATAATGAGGATAATAATTATGTCACCCAAAAACTAGAGCCTAGGTATTCCGTAGCATACTGTACTGTGGATACGTATAATATGCACCAAGATCTAAGGAATAACAATAATTCAAACGGTCTGACCTGTTTATTTAGACCTTGATATGCACCTAGGCAAACGTAAATTGTTTACAATAATGTATCTACGTTACATCCCAAA
>NC_134778.1:59504802-59514802 GCF_046742065.1 Oratosquilla oratoria | reverse complement strand
GCTGGAATGTGAGTTATGATAGTATCTGGCAGCAAACATTTTTTTCTTTGTGTTACTGCAAAGTAAAAGGCTCAGCTCACCCACTGTGTAGCTTAATTACTACGTGAATTCAGCTTGAGTTGGTGGAAGAAATGATATACATCTTTGCATAT
This sequence comes from Oratosquilla oratoria, assembly GCF_046742065.1. Lineage (NCBI taxonomy): Eukaryota > Metazoa > Arthropoda > Malacostraca > Stomatopoda > Squillidae > Oratosquilla > Oratosquilla oratoria. The sequence continues at coordinate 59,514,650 of NC_134778.1, read as the reverse complement.
GTATATCATTGATGAAAAATGTAGTAATACATTCATAAATTACAAATAATGCCACAGTCGGAGCAGAAGAAAAGACTGGAGACGGGGAGTCCATATATTTCGACTGGTAACTGCAGTCCTCTTCAGTATTAATTAAAGGGGACTGCAGTTATCAGTCATATATAGACTCCCCCGTGTCCAATCTTTTCTTCTGCTTCGACTGTGGTATTAGTTGTGACATGTGTATATATATATATATATATATATATATATATATCTTTTTTCAACCACATTAACTTTTTACTTTTTAATTCCATGTCATCACGAACAAGACTGACAATGCGCTCGTCGGAGACATATACGGAAACTGATACGAAGCGAAGCCAAGGGCTCGAACCTCAGCTCAGACGTATCAAAGTAACAGTGACTAACTACTGCGCCATCAAGAGATAGTGCAGTGGTTAGTCACTAACAATATAATAATGATGTTGTTAGTCACTAACAATATAATAATGATGTTGTTAGTCACTAACAATATAATAATGATGTTGTTAGTCACTAACAATATAATAATGATGTTGTTAGTCACTAACAATATAATAATGATGTTGTTAGTGACCACCCCTCACCCCAAAAATATTTTGCGTAAAACAGAACCTACCCGATTCAGAATTTCACAGAATAACGCGCACACAACATATAATCCATATTCGGGTCATGTATTACTCGTCTTGCTCGATACAAAAAATAATCATTGTATAAATGCAGAGATTATACGTAAGTACACTACGTATTACAATTCTCCAAATATCTATGAATCATGTCAACAAAGGAAAATAACATTAGGCGTTTGCAAGGTGAAATATTGAAGTGTTAAAATGGGTAATGTACAGCCACGATCAAAAGTTTTGACACAAATGAAGACAAAACATGACAAGACATCAGGAAGGTTTGAATAGTTTACAATGTGTGTGTGTGTGCGTGTGTGTGTGTGTGTGTGTGTGTGTGTGTGTGTGTGTGTGTGTGCGTGCGTCTGTGTTTGTTTTTGGCCATCGTTCTGAAATGACCCGTCTTCAGCTCGTTACCAGACCCGAATGGAGCAGAAACTCTGCTTTCTTAAAACGTCTACAAATATATCACGAGTAGCTGTGACCCCTCGGCGCCATGCAAGGTCACCTTCGCCTGTTCATTAGTGAATAAAATCGTCTGGCGCCAACAAATAAAAGAAGTGCCACACGAGCGGGGGTCGGGGTTGCCACGGAGGTGAATAAAATAACCTGACGGCAGGTTAACATAATGAAGGAGACTACAAGAGACCATATGGCCTACACTAGGCAGTTACACGCCCATCACCACCTGCCATCTCCATTCATAAACTTGTCTAACCTTTTCTTAAAACAACAGATAGTGTCAGCGCTCACTGCATGGTTACTAGGTCTATTCCATTTGTTGACCACTCTATTGGTAAACCAGTTCTTGCCTATTTCCTTCTTAAATCTAAATTTGTCCAATTTATATCCATTACTGCGAGTCCTGCCCTGTTGTCTTAATATAATGACCATGTTTGCGTCACCCTTGTTAAAGCCTTTGATCCACTTGGAATATGCTGTTTCCAAGTGTAAAAGGGGAAAGTTCCACCGGGTACGTCAGTACTTAACTACTTCATTCAAGCTAACTACAGACGCTTTTGGAATCAGCTGTGGGCCTGGGCGACACCAGCCTGACGGAGATATCGCAGTTCGCTGTGGTCTTCGTCACTTCGGAGGAACCCAGTGCTTCGAGGTGAGTGAACCTCTGCGGCGAGAGAGCCCGAGCGAGATCGATAGCGTCTGACCCTGGAGGAGGAGGCCCAGATAACCGGCCGCACCACACCTTAGATGAAGAACACTCTCCGATTAATCCTTTTGTTGAATAAAATCTCCTGGCGGCAGCAAGTGTAAGAGTCGTGGTTGCAGAGTCCACCGCACGGCCAAGAGGAACCCAGACCTCGGAAGAGTATCTCTCTCTCTCTCTCTCTCTCTCTCTCTCTCTTTAATAGCTTCTCAGAAGATCAACCCGGTATCTGTGCTATTCCGGTGTAATTTTAATGTTTATGTGAATTTTTGCCCAAATGGATTATCTTATTTAATGAGATTGATCAGTTCTTTGGTGTTTTGATTTACATCTATGAAAGTGGTTTCCTTATGACACCGTTAATATTTACACGATATTTTGTATCACTCTGGGGGATATTGTACGTAGTCTTGTATTATACTTTTTATACTCAAGGTGTTTTCCTCCTCATAAGAGTGGTAGCCGAAACAAGACGGGTTTACACACACGTACGTACACACACACACACACACACACACACACACACACACACACACACACACACACACATGCACTAAACATTTTAGATCCTACATCATATTACTGTTCGGATACTTATCTTCAAAACGTAGGAAGTGGTTATATATATAAGTAATATCAAAATTAATGTTAAAAGCTGAGTATGTTTGTTGGTACAAAATCCGTCCGAGTGTTGGTTGGAGGCGGGGTTTGTGTGACGTCATATCGCTCATGGTAACGTACATGTCGATTATTTATGAGGACGCTTTCAACAAATGTGGGAATATTTCTTTGTGCATTTCGATCTTTAATGGTACAAATTAGGTTGGAATTAATCAAATAAATACGGAAACCGTATACGCAGGGTTTTCCCGCTGCTGAATAAAATTGTCTGGCGGCAGTCTGAATAAGTGTCCAAGGTTTTATTGACAATGACATTAAAGCGAAAGAACGCAGTTGGTAAAATAGCATATGGACAGAATTAACAAACAGTTGAAAAATTACATTAACTTTTATACAAGTCTGCGTAGTTCTTTGCATATTATAACCCAGGCCTACAGAAGCCATCATAATTTTTGGAACAGTTACAGCGTTCATAAATACTTAAAAGTACAATGAAAGCAACTGTGTCCCACATGGCGTGCCTCACTACTACAAGAATCCAGTCACCCGCGCATATAACTTTTCATTTGACAATGTTATGAATCAACTCAAAACACAGCTGTGCATGTGTGTTTTCATTGTTCTCCACAGACATATGCACAAAGGCGAACAAGTGTGCACTGTCCCAGAAACATGTGTATTGATCTACGCCTACATGAATAGCCTCATGCACAACTGAACATTATCTGAATTGTTTAAATCCCGTCCATGTTCAGGGTTAATTCTAATTTATTTCTTGTTGCCACCAGGCGATTTTAGTAATCTCTTAGCATCCCTTAAGTGTAAATTATTATTGCTTTGATGCAGAATATATTATTTAGATCATTATAGTTGCGCTGTTATTTACTATTACTGCCAAAAGAGGCATTTCACGGTTAACTAAATCCAAATTATCGCTTTGTTTTTTCACGTTTGCATAATCGAGAACTACAGTTATTCAAATTGGAAATATAAAAAATCCGAAAATCCTCAATATCAGAAAAAAAACTTGGTATATGTACCAGAGTATTAGAAAAACCTTGTTATAGTTTGTTTACATTTTTTTTTTTTTTTTTTTTTTTTTTTTTTTAAGGATGCTAACCAATACGACACAACTGCTCGTGGCGTCAGGGCAAACACAAGGGCCCATTAGAAACCTGAGAGTTGCATAGGTCTAACCGCAAATTTACATTTTAAAGACGCACATCCCACTTCCTATCCACCCCTTCACAGCCTTCCACAATTCACGTGATCTTGTATGAATTTTCGTTTTCGTCTAATGTAATATCATTTATCTATAAATTTCGTATGAGTGTTCCGATGTCCGATTAATTACGTTTTTCTTTCTTAAAGAATTCGTTACAGATGTTTAAACATTTGTAATTTACAAACATGTTTTAGGTATCCAAGCATTTGTGTAGATTGACGTTTATCTACACGATCTTTCCCTGAAGCTTAAACAGTAACACATAAGTCTATGGCGATCCACGTTCATAAGGAGGTTACTGAATAATTCCAATATATTTTTTTTAATGGGTGAGAGGGCAGGTTCCTACATAGCTTCGCCAATTGACTCAAAGTCTCTGCTTCTCGTATCTACATGAATATTTATACTTCAATACCTCGTTCCACCTCACATCTTCGCAAATTCGTATCCTACGGACAAAAAGACATGAGCATAAAGACTCGTCGGAGCAAATTACCAGCTGGATACTTTTCGGTCAAAAACGAAACATCTGTAAGAATCGCACGTCATCATAAACTCCTGCTAAATTTAGTTCGTATCTATCGAGCTAAAAATAACTGCACATTTCGGCAGGAGATTGGAAGGGGACCGTAGACCGGTGTAAACAATTTGTTCTGAAAACTGCAGACCTTCCCAGAACGTAAACATAGCCATTCACACTTGCGCATTCCCTCCTTCACCTCTAGCGTCTTAATCAAAGGTTTCCATTTTCTTTCACATGTGTTCCATATTCCAGCTTAAAGAAAAAGAATGATAACATATGCAAATCCCTACATGTTTTCGTTACATTCGTATGCAGTTGCATAGCTCGAGATATGTTGCAAGTTTGTATTACGACGCACCACTGCTGCTGATGTCTTGAGGACAAGAGTGTTTTTGTTTAATATTAACGAGCCGAACAGGTCTCTTTAAGTCAGAAGCTTCATTCAAGTCAGAGAGAACCCAAAGACGCTTTGCACAGCGCCCTGGAAGACATCATCTACCAGAGGAGGAGGTTGCACCTTAATTTTGAACATTACCACACAGACGTAAACAAGGCTTCATAAGTCCAGGGTGTTGCACGCTCGTGGCATCAGTGTTATTCGTCTCATATCAAAAGGGTAATGAAACTTTATTTGTATTTTTTTTCGGAATTGGGGGTTCCTCGTTCTCTGGCATCGTACCTGCCTGGAGAACCATGTTCTCGGAACACGCCCTCGCACCCGAACGCCCACAACGCCAGGCCACTCCCTGATGCGCGTAGGGACGCCCATCTCTGCCTCTGACACCCCCCTACGTCTACATCTAATAAGTGCGCACACACACACACACACACACACACACACACACACACACACACACACACACACACACACACACTATAGATACGGGACGCCCAGTTTCCGCTACTTGTGTCAGAGTGCATTGGAAGCAAACCCATTTGATAAGAACGGGACTGAAATCACTTGGATATGGAGCACATATTCAGTACTCAGTTATACGCCAGTGTGGTTGACGATGTAGCCACTGGTAGGAAAATGTACCCTCTGAGCACTTAAGCGTTCAAAGAAAGCTTCTGCTTTAGTTTAAACTGAAGGAAGAAGAATGGATTTGACGAGTTTGACTCGAATATGGAAGACTTCTATGTGAACACACGCACATACGCACACACACACACACACACACACACACACACACACACACACACACACACACACACACACACACACACACACGAAGCATACGAGAGTTAAAACTCGTGATAAAATATGATTTTGAGGATCGAGTACCACCTGAACCATTTTCGCTTCCGAAGGAGTACCGTGTAGAACCTCCCTGTCGCCAACCGAAGCGAAAGGACAAGTGCCAACCGGTACGGAAGTGGTTAAATGGGAGTCAACACAAACCCAAGTAAATAAACACACACGCACGCGCGCGCGCGCGCCCACGGCGTCAACGGGCGCAGCAACCCTGACCCGAAGAACCTATCGATATAAACAAAACTGTTTCCCACGAGTATTGGGACCTTTTTCCAACGAGCAAAACCTCGCAGGACAAAACGCCTTCTACATCGTCGCGGGAGGAAGCGGCGGCGACGACAGCCGTCCAGGTGCACGCCGGAGCCAACACTTCCTCCTTCGGGAGCGTCGTCCGCCACGCCCCTGGGCTTTCATCGCCTTTCCCCAGGGGCCGAGAAGAAGAAATAGGTATGGTCCTCCTTTGCCTACCTGGCTGTTTGGTGGTCGAGCTGGGTTACGTGTGTTTACAGGCGTAGGGTGTCGTCCTCACAGGGCATGGTCGGCGCGAGTCAAGCTACCTCGACCAACTCGCGCCTTCAGACCAACTGAGGAAGCACGAGAAACCGCTGCCAGCCGCCGCCACCGAGGGGAGCAGCGGAGGAGCGCGCGCCCTGCTGCTGCTGCTTCTGACCGGCAGCGGAGGCAGCAGGGAGGGGACGGTTGGGCTGCCTCAGTACGATAATGCAGCTACCAGCTTGTTCCGCTCCATGCTGAAATGTGCTGTAATTTTCGTCTAACGTGCTTCGTGCTGCCTGGTGACTGCCGAGGGGTACCTCTGTCCAGGTCAAGAGAGCTCTGTTTAATGTCCATGTTCTGATTCTAAATAGTAACGTTGCCACAATGATAGTGTATTACTATATTTCCAGACTAATCGCCACGATTCCAGTCATATCGTCGTGCGTACAGGGTTATGTCAATAGAGAGGCTTTCATTAGATTGGGAATATACCTTAGAAATGCAAATTCGTTCTAATTCCGTCAGGATTTTACTGAAAAAATGTCATTTGGCTATTAAGAAAAATAGCCTTTAGAGGGTCTGCCCCCAAGTGAGCATTTTCCTTAGCACGGCGACAAAGAGTAGCGAATGCTTTGTGGCATATTTGAATCGCCTCCTTTGTGACGAAAACGCACAATAATACTTCAGCAAGAGACGTCACAGTGCTCGATAAACAGTTACGTCTCCAACGAGGTCATCTTGCCTCTGGCAGCCCACAGCTGGGACGACACCAACGATATCGATTGGGGTGGCTGGTTGGTGGCGTAGCCCACCGCGGGGCGACGACGACGACGACGACGATGTCAGCGGAAGGAAGGAACAATGCGAACTTAAGAACACTATAAAGTTCCCCTCGGTTGACAACCAACCGGACGCTTGGGTTCGATATTCCGAAGAGGTCTCCCAAGGCGCCTCCTGTAGAAGAAGGCGCGAGTTAATCAATGGCATTGGGTACTGGTGAACTGCCAAGCAGTGTTTAGAAGCCCGTACGGATTTCTGGCAAGGGCTGGCGTGTTCTCCAAGGGTTTGCTGGGAATGAATGGCCCTTGTGGTTGGTCGAACCAGGTAGGATGACCTTGAGAGGTTGAAATGTGAGTCTGGAGGAGAACCTACCGAAACCAGCGGCACTCAACGCATCTACACCAAAGTCTTCCCGTCCTTAAACTAGATTACCCGAGGTCAGAAAAAAAAAACTGCTAAGGGATACCATTGCATCGGACGAGTTAAAGTGTTGTGAGAGGGAGTGGTGGGGGTGTGGGGGGTCAAAATAGTCTCTGGACGAGGCTGGAGAGGTACAAATATCGACGCTGAGGTGGTGTGGTCACGCACACCACGGAGGGAACACGCAAGAGGTGATTGTCGCTCATGAGGCTGACTCGACCCACCTCTCCACAACCGCCAGTGCGCTCCACTGCCAGAGTGAAAAGTCATGGTAGTCTAATTGTAAGTTTACACATGAGCGTGTGTGTGTGTGTGTATGTGTGTTTACCTTATTGCATTTATGTAGTTCTAATATACATGAAAAAAAAAGCAACGATCGTTGGATCCTTTCTCCTATTCTCCAATTTAGCCTCAAATTCATGTACGTTCCAACTTGGTCTATATCCTTGATTTCCAATTATCATATTTAGATTTGAATTCATGTATTGTTCTAGCTTGTGTGTGTGTGTGTGTATGTGTGTGTGCGCGCGCGTGTCTATGTTTCCTTGTCGAGTGCTACAAGAATGCCCCAATCTGGCAATATCTTTCCTCTATTGACCGAAGCTCAACTCAAGATTGGCACGTTATGAACTGCAATTCCATTCCCTGTTTCCCCTTGAGGGGAACTGCCTCAATTTCCAACACCTTCCGTACCGTGTGATACTTCTCCTTTCGTCCAGGCCACCACCAGGCGATTTTATTCACCCCCTTGACTACCAGAGTACCACGGTCCCCAGACTTTCTCGGTTAACACGTTTCGTGTCGGCTGACACTTTTCCCTTCAGCCTGGCTCTCTGCGTCTTATTCCATTCACTTCTGTGAGAACCCCTCGGGTGTAAAGTGTGTGTGTACATATTGGCGTTGTGTGGTTATGATTTCATGTAGGTATCTGGTTGGGGCTGCGTCTGTTCGGGTGTACACGTGCGTGTCTGTGTGTCTTGGTTTATATCCTTTTTTGTCGTCTCTGTGTCCTGAATGGTTTTTTTTTTTCTGTCGACCCCAATCGCTCTCCTCATCTCTTCTTTTAATTTATTTATTTTTCTATTTTTAGCGACACCTTTGATCTTCTTTTTTTTTATTCTTTCTAGTTTTTACATTTCTCCAAAGTCATTGTCTTCCCAAACCTTTCCCGTGAGAACGAGTCAAGCCAGTTACTGAATACTGTAGATTATTTCTGCTTCATTGACTGTTTGTTCTATTGCAGGTCTTGTCTTCATCTAGAATAAAAAATGTACAGACGAAATTCTAACGTTTATTTAACGTTTAGTATATATTTTATTCTATTTTATTTAATTTTCATTCATCTTTCTGCATCCCACCTTGTTGTGTACCAAAAGGTCTCGTATTGGAATTGTAACTCATTGTCTACCATACCTACGCTTATGACTGTCCTCTTGACGTGGTTACAAAGTTTCTTGTTTGTGGCTTCTTCCAGATTATATTCCTTATCTGACTGACATGGTCTCTTCTAATTGATGTACATTCCTTATCGTATACGAGCTATTCCCCACATACAAGACTCGACAAGCTGGTAGTGAACTCTCTTTGCCTCCTCTGGTTCTAGTTGTGTTTCTTAATAAAGTCCTCATTTCTTCAAAGGCTTGGTATCATCTGCAAATACACTTAGCTAATAGCTTTTCCCAGGCCCATTCCGAGTCGTAATATTGATTTTACATTAAGTTCAACAACGTCATTCTAGCCCCTTCCGTGGGAACATATTGATAGCAAAGAGAGAATGTCCTAAATGTCCCCTTCCGACCTGGGTTGCATTTTTCATTCAATTCTATTCTATTCATCTCTGCGGCAGAGTTCTGATAATGAAGTAATGATAGGATATCGAAGATTACTTATTCCATTCCGGCAGGCAGATTTAATTTGATTTTAGCTAACAGTGGGCTATTTTAATTTACCTCTACGGCAACCCTTTGATACTCATAAGATAATAGTCTATTTTGAGTAACCCTTTCCGTTCAGGAAGAAATATTTTATGGATTAAGAGATAAATTCTGTTTGACAACAATGGAAATATTTCGTGCGCAAAAGCAACCCCGAATAGAAGTTCATTGATATTTCCTTCGGCAAGGAACAGTACAAGAAGGTAATCATGAGAACAGAATACAAGGCCAAAAGAGAGTAAAGACCAATCGTGCTGGGAGTGTTATGTGTGGTGAGGGATGTCTTTCAGAGCCAAAAATAGAAAGAAATGAAGCACAACAACGTAGGCGATATTAATCATAGCATTTCGTCGTCTAGACTCGGGAAAGACGCACCATTGCAGTAATGACGACCTTAAAAGGTCATGGAACCAACATCAAACGTGTTTCACAAACTGTGGATACGCTCATTGTCCCAAACGTTTTTGGGGGAGATGTACAGGCAGGCAACTGGGATAAATAAAAAAGCAGAATTAGCAGGAGACGAAAACTACTAATGAAGAAGGATGTGGAATTTAAGAAAAGGAATATCAAAAGGTGACGATATACTTGGCCTAAACAACACCAGAATCTTGCGATTTAGATCCAGTTTATGTTATAAATAGTCCATCATGTGGTTCAGTATTAGAATGGTTTTTTTTTCTTCTTCTTCTTCTTCTTCGTCTTTGATGATGTGTATCTCCGAGCCTTCCATGGATCGACGAAGCGGCATCTTTCACATTCTTCTGAAGTTCTTTGGGACTA
>NC_134778.1:59442302-59499802 GCF_046742065.1 Oratosquilla oratoria | reverse complement strand
TATAAATACATATATTTTTTCTTTTTCTTCCTCTTCTTCTTAAGAAAGAGTCGCCAACTTGTGGAGCGGCCTATCGGAAGATGTTATCAATACTTGGGGTAATCAAAAACAAATGTGATTATAAAACTAAAATACATAGATTGGTCACCGACAAAGCACAATTTATACAACAAGAAGAAAAAGAAGAAAGAGAGAGAGAAAGAAGCTGGTGTAATAGGCTTGAAGTGGGCATCCTACCGGAAGACTATAAGTGAGGAACTCCTTTGCCAGACACAAGCGGATCAGTACCCTCTTCTGATACCATACACGCCATCAAAAACCCTCACGGCGCTCGTTTCCCTCAACCTCACACAAGTGGCAGTGAGGGGGAGAATGATAACATGGTGACCTGGAGGAGCAGAGAGAGAGGGAGAGAGAGAGAGTAGATACGCAGAGAAATGCCTAATGAACGAACCCTCCGAGCGTGCGCGCGCGCGCACACACACACACACACACACACACACGCTGCGAGATGCAGAGACGTGATACCACGAGCGTAGCTCCCCTTCCCATAAGATACAACTAGGTAAATACACACACTCATACACACACACGTCTCGTGGCGTAGTGGTAGAGTTCGTGACAGCCACTAAGGTGGTCCGGGCTCGAATCCCACCCAGGGCTGAAATAATTTCAGTATCGCTGCACTGCGAGTCGTTACTCCAACTCTCGTGGGCGGGGAGCTGGGAGTGTGTGTGCGTGTAAGGTCACAGCATTACCCATAGATAGGTTCATATATGAGCTCTGAGCTCTCTTACGGGAGGGAAGTAGCTGTCGATCACGAGTCCAACATGTGATACAAGACCATGGGTGAATCACACACACAAGGCCGCAGTGACATTTATGGGTAAAATAAAACATTTCCTGAGCCATACACACACACATATGTGTGTGTGTGTGTGTGTTTGAGTAAAAAGAATATGTTTCTGATAATAAATACTGATACAGGGAAAGAAAAAATACAGTATCAGATAAGGAGATGTAAGACATAATCCTTACACGTGGTGTGCCTGAATACGGAAGTAAATAGAGGTCACAACACGCAGGAAGGGTAAGGGGGGAGAGAATTGAGGAAAATGATGGAAGAAAATAAAGGCAATCAACTTCACAACACACTTGAGCTTTTGTTTATCTCAATCCGCTCATGACCCAAATAAACGCGTGATTATTTGTGTTTCATCTAAAGAAATACACTTGGCAGGACTGAATTATTGTCGGGGAAGCCACTGGACAAGCATGTGCTCATTACAAAGAACGACTCTTCAACTAAAACTATCTCTCTTTCTCTCTCTCTCTCTCTCTCTCGTTTGATACCAGTCCTCCTCTCTTGCATGGCGTGAGGGGGATGGCATGCTATAATGCCTGGATGCATTGATTGATCTCTGCCTGTCGCTCCTGCTTGCTGGTGCATTCCTCCCAGGAGTCGATGCCAGGTTGCAGTCCGTTGATACAGCCAGGATCCCATTAGAGAAATGGTCTAAATTCTTCAGGTCTTTAACCAAAAATTATAGTAATGATAATAACAAAATTAATGATAATACTAATAATCGTGATGATGATGATAACAGTAGTAGTAATAATAATTATAGTAATAATAACAATAGTAACAATAGTAATCATAATGGCAATAATAATTCTGATAATATTGCTAGTAATGATAATAATGATAATTATAATAACAATGATAATGATAGTTATAATGATAATAATAATATTAATAATAATAATAATAATATTAATAATAATAATGATGATAAGAACACAATCAACAGTGTTGCTTCACTGAGCTGTCTCTTTACACTCTTAACTCTTTCTTCTCTTCATCAGTGACTTGGCAACACATTTGACGACTCAGCCTTGTCTTGTTATCATTTTGTTTCCAACCTTTATCTGTGGCTCGAATTTCGTCCCCTCATATATCTTTTTTCCACGGATTTGTGAATCGTTTTCGACTGAGGAAACTATCATTTTTAAGGAACTATATGATACAAAATTAAATAATTTTCACTATGGTTATGGAGCTTCTTCAGGTTTTGCACCTCAAGGTAATGTAAACCTCGAAGCGAAGTGATAGATGATTATATTGGGGCTTCCGTCAGATATTGCAAATCACATACCTCACCCATGCCTAAGAATAGACATGAATATAAAGGATCATAAATCAACCACAAAGGTTGACACGAAAAATACAGAAACATAGATATACAGATGTACATTAGACGCATATAAGCGCATAATGAAACGAATACAAAGGAAGGTTCACGCATGCGTATACTTGGAGGGGCATAAAGTCGAATCACCAGACCAAGAATACTCGGCAATATATACCATCTGGAATCGCATATTTACATTAAGAGACACAGAAACACGCCATAAATTCATTTACAACCGCACATTTACAGATGAAAAGACACTGTGACATGTCAGGAACGTATGAAGCCAAATATTTACATGTATGACAAGGACACCTATCATTCAAGGACATCAAAAACAGCCAAGCGGGTCGCCAGACATGCATTTGTTTTATAAAACAAGATTCAAAATAAGTATTGTGTACAATACATGCAATCACAGGATCGCAATAAAAAGACACGGGATTACGCTAGATGACAAGTGATACACACAGAAAGACAGGGAAATATATAGGAAATTATTTAAAGGCGAAGTAAAACTGTGATGATGAAGATAAAGCGTGGAAAACGGTGAGACCGTTAAATTCGTATGTAACGGATTTGTTTACCAACGGTCGTCAAGACAACGCAGCCAAGCCTGAATTGTGTCTTACACTGTCAAAAGTACAACACGCAGGTAAATAAAAAGGCTGGCGTTCGCTAGAAAAATAAAGAAACGTATATATATATTCCTAGGAAGGGAAGGGTGCTTGAGTGGAACAGCTCTATTGTTTCACATTTTGTCTAGATCGCATGTCAATTTTTCGATTGAGTGTATCAACTATGAACTCTCTTACAGTATGAAAAAATAACAATAGTTAGATAAGATGAATAGATTAAATAAATGAATACATTAATAAGAATGATAAATAGATAAATATATCAATAAATAAACAAAATCAAAAGATAGATATATAAATGAATAAAATTAAAATTAAATAGAATAAAATAGAATTAGAATATAATAAGATAGAACAGAACAAAATAAAATATTTATAATGAGTTGTGGTGATATTTGATGGATTCTCAATTCCCTGCCATTTTGACCTGGGGGCGAGACCAATGATAACTGCCTTCCATTGGTCGTTCTACGAGGCGGACGTAGGAGAGAATCATCTCCCTACCTCTAATCTTCAAAACTTTTCAGTACTTTCACCCACCCATCTGGAGGTGCGGCCCCGAGGGGCTGGGAGTCGGTCAAACGACCGGGGTAAGATAACTATAATTTTTTCAACCTACACACGCACACACACACGCACACACACACACACACACACACACACACACACACACACACACACACACACACACACACACACACACACACACACCAGTCTTAAGTTTCTTCTCTGATAAATATATTGGACACCCAAAGGACCGTTGCCGGCTGGTGTGGGTGTGCGGGTTTCCAGTCACTGAAACTCGAAGCGGAAGTTATTATAACCAATAGTAACAGTATCGGTGGGAATACTGACATTACTGGAATTACTATCACGGGAAGTTGTTATTAAATGTTTTAGAAGCAGAATTATTGTGATTAACCTTGTTGATATTATCATTATTATTGTTATTGTTATTTTTATCATTATTGTTATTATTGATAATATTTATTATCATTATTATTATTATTATTATTATTATTATCATTGTTACTCTTATTATTTCTATTATCATTATCATTATTATCATTATCATTATTATTATAATTATCATTATTAATACTACTAATATTATTATTATCATTTTTGCTATTAATGTCATTATTATTACTATTATCATTAATGTTATTACTATTAATATTATTATTACTATTATTATCATATTACTATTATCATTATTATTATTATTATTATTATTATTATTATTATTATTATTATTATTATTGCCATTATTATTGACTCGTTCATCGAAACATTTGTGGTCTTTTTTATTTTGTCACTATTATTTTTTAGGGGCTGCAACCAGTTTGCAAATATTGCTTTTATTACTTCTGTTTCTGCAATTCTCGCAAATCTGATGACTGCGCTAAATCGTAGTGTAGTTTGCAGGTAAAGGTTACAGCGTTATTTGCTCCATGGCAGGGCTGTCGAATCGATGACAAAATAAATAAATAAATGAATAGATAAATAAATAAGATAAAATAATGGAATGCAATTTCTCAGGAAGAAATATTCGGGTGGGCAGGCAATACAATAACAATTATTATTTATCTATTGTTGCATATTACATTTACTTATTTACTCATCTATTTTTCTATCCATGCATATCTGTCTCCCTGTTTATATACAAAATGTTTGTTTATGCCTATCTATTTACATGTACAGGTTATATTTTAGGTTCTTGCCTTGATACAAAGATAATTGTATGGCGTTAACTATAATAAAATTTGTAAAGGCGTCATGGCAGCGAAGACACACGCGCGCGCACACACACAAACACACACACACACGACTCGGTGGCGCAGTGGTTAAAGTTCCCGGCCGCCAATACGGCGGCCCGTGTTCGAATCCCACCCAGGGCTGAAATAGTTTCAGTATCGCTGCGCTGCGAGTTGTTACTCCAACTCGTGGGCGGGGAGTTGGGTGTGTGTGTATGCGTGTAAGGTCACAGCATTACCCATAGATCGGCCATATATGAGCTCTGAGCTCTTCCAGGAGGGAAATAGCTGTCGATTACGAGTCCAACACGTGATCCAAGACAATGGTGAATCGCACACAACTGTCTCGACTTCCGCCAGACGATTTTATTCATCTCTGTGGCACAAAAAAATCGGAGTTGAAGGGGATAACATTTCACTCTCAGACTCATATATTATATATATATATATACACCAACAACGTATATGTAAATATTTACGTCAATTTATTTTCAAAACAGAAGCCTTTGTCATGTGCTAACGAACGAAATAGGAGTAAATGTCGTTTCTAAAATTTCAAAACATTGCACTTGGAAATCATACATTTCCTTCCTGTTGCCCGAAAAGTGATAATGATTAAACAAATAAAAGAATAAATATATAAAAGTGAGGATTTATATGTTAGATAATATTTTCCCGACAAGATTTCACGGGAAATCGAACGAAAATTGAAGATCGAGTTTCAGGTCGGCTTTGGTCAAATGCATCAGCAGAAAATTTCGTTTGATTTTTAAAATCTAGTCCACGGGTTTGTCTCGCAACGCGCATGCGCTAACTTTCCCAACCTTCTTTGAAAAAAATATCTTTAACCCAGTTTAACTCTCATGCCACATCAAACCTATTAATCCCGTTCACAAAACTGGGCCAATATTCATTAATTAAAATTGAATAGAGTAAAATACCAAATACTTAATTTCTTTGATATATATATTTCTATACATAGCAATATTCTGTATACAATGTCCCTCGGTAATGTGTTCCATTTTTTTCTTGGTTTCTCTTTTTGTTAAAATCGTCATGTTATCTCCAAGGGATAATTTAACCCTCAGTATGGGAAGCACAGAGTGCAAAGGATGGCCACGTCGTCGAGAGAATATCAATGTCGTCTTTGTTTTTGAAGACGACTTCTGTACGCTCGTGAGGTGCTTTGACAAAAACTTTTTGACAGTTTGGCTTCAGTCCTGAATGGTAAAAAAAAATCTTCATGTAGTTCCGCAGTTTATTGTATATGTATACCTTTCTTTTATTTTTTTTATGTGATGAACGTGGTCTTATGTTCCAAGGAGGAAATTTGAATGTGGGCACTGATGCATCTCGTCGACTGCCTGTTTCTGGGTCAACCGTTTGCAACGACGACCCAGATGTAGCAGGAATCACGACACATCTCTTGTTCGACGTTAGAGGTGGTGGTGGATGGGGAGGGGAAGGGGGTGACAAAGCCTGCCTACGATTCGGGACAGAAATATCCTCAATCAGATCACGATATACGCAGTGCCGGCTGTCAGCACGTTCACATAAGTATGTATGCATGCATGGGTGCAAACAATGTCCATCATGTTATTATCAGTCAGGAATAAAGGGAGGGACGGGAGTTTTAAAAGAAAAAGTCGATTTGAAAAGAAACGATAAATTGCCTCTTTCTGGTAGGAAGAATTAAATGTACTACAACAGGCTGTATCATGTATTCATTTTTTACATACATTTTCGTGCTGTATTCTTTGTATATTAAGTGATGTTAAATAAACAACTGACAAATGCTGAAAATCAGCACGAATGGCTGATGTTATAGATCTAGTTAGGATAAGTTGAATTTTTTAAAATAACGGTTTTAACCGTTTTTCTACGCGAAGAGGGAGTTGCTTTCACTCAGCTGGTTCAAATCACCTTGCGACAACCAGAACACTTCTGTACGTTTCTTCAATTGTAGTGAACAATGTTAACATTTCCTTTTATTCTGCCTGAAGTCAGGCGATTTTATTCATTCTCTTGGAATCCCAAGAGTTCGAGTCCCACATGTCGAAACTTCACAACCTTCCTTCCCCTTTGTGCATCTGCCAACCACAATACTTGTCTCAATGCCACACTCTTCCTTCCGCCCCAGCTCTCCGTCGCCACCGAAGATGTGACCCTGCAGCCGAGATGATGCGAATAGTTTCACATTTTTGGTCGAAAGAGAGAGAGAGAGAGAGAACCCGCAATGTACCACATGAATTCCGTTGCCCGGGTCGCTTGGAGCGTCGAGCCGGGGGGCGGGAGCCGGGGAGGGTCTCTCTTGGCGTCTAGTGTCCGCCGATCACGTGCGGACATTCAAAACTAAAAGGCGCACGTGCGTGCACGCGCAATGCACGTGTGAACATACTCGCGTGCACGTGTGTCCTAAAGTTGTCTTGGTACTGGTTGTGATGAAGTTTGCATAAATGTGATTTTTCTTTTCTTATCTGGTTCTCTGATTACGGTTTACGGTGGTCTATAATCCTCTTGGTTTCCTTATTAGCTGGAACTGCGTCTGTAAATACTGGAGACATTGTTCCGGAGTCTGTTTAGGTCTGCATATTATTGGGCGGGCACACACACACACACACACACACACACACACACACACACACACACACACACACACACACACACACACACACACACAAAGATATGCAGCAGAGGTGTAGTCTCAAAGTAAAATGAAAGACACAAACGAAGCTGAAAGAGCAGCAACCAAATCGGTTCCCAACCTTGCAGATAAAATGTATGCAGAGTGATTAAAAGCACTGGACCTTTCATCACTGAGAGAAAGGAGAGAAAGAAGTGGCTTGACAGTAGTGTTCATATCGTCAAAGGGAATATATGAAACTGACAAAAAGATATATTTTGTTCTGGAACGGGAGAGAATCACGAAGTCTTGGAAATAAACCGAAGAAAAATAAATAAGTAGATAAATGAATATAAAGAAAAAGAAATAAACACACAAGTAAATAAATAAAGAATGAAAAAATCAGCTTTCCATACAGATGAATCGACTCCTGTAGTAGCTTAGAAGTTGATAGAGCTCTAGTTGCTTAGTAGTCGATATAATCCAGAAAGCGAAGAGTTTGAGAAAATGAAACAAAACACACACACACACACACACACACACACACACACACACACACACACACACACACACACCATTATATGCACTGCGATGCACATGTGAAAGAGCCAAATGAGGAGAGTGACAACAAACAGTGGTAGTTGCCACCCGCCCGCGGTGTACGTGGGGGCAGAGGACCGGAAGAAACCGATCACCCTCGCGTGCTCCACCCCATGTATATTGTTTTTGTGTCTGTTAACGGTGTTAGGAAGCCTGTGAGGGTACGTGTGATCCCTATGTGAGACAGCCAGGCATTGGGGGGATGCATTGCCTAAACCTGTCTTGGTGTGTCTTCGGTGTTGTGTACTGGCCATGTTGAAATTTGCATATATGTGGTCTAACTTTTTTTCTTATCTGATTCTCAGATTCAGGTATACGTGGATTAGAATAGTCAAGAATCCTGTTGGGCTCCTTATTAGCTGGAACTCTGTTGTCTATAGATATGATGCATGTATGTTCCGGAGCCTGCTTAGATCTGTATATTAGTGGGTGGTCTCTCATGTACTGTGGTAGATACTGTGGATTTTGTTTGGGGGATGCGGTGTGTGCCGCACACGTCGTCAAGATTGCGAAGAACCCAGATTTTGATCTTTGTGTATATATGATATAAGGGTGTTATCTGGCTGCAGCCAACTTTTGTTTACATTGCTTTGTTTTGTGTGACCCGTAATTCTTGTTGCGTTTCTGAGATGTGTGTATGTGTTTAATAGGGTTTAATGCCATCTTCATGGTTACCACTTGTGAGGTTTGTGATTCTGGACTTGGTTGGTGCAAGGATCAGTTTGTTAGTGATTGGTCATTATCGTGTTCGCATGTATCAATAGAATTGACCTGTAACTACTTCACACTAGTGGTATATGCATATGATCGTGATGTTGTCAGAGCGGTATGAAATATGTATCCTGTTCTCCCCGAGTATGGGTTTTAGACTGTTGTACATATTAAAGTTCAGTATAGGTGAGGGAACCAGGTCTCAAGGGACTCCTTGTGTTTGGTGCGTGTGCAGTTGATATGCATTTTCCATAAGCGTGCCTGACTGAAAGGTATTTTAATAGCCATGGTTTTATGTTGTGTAGTGATATGTTGTAATCTTATTTTCAAGGGTAATTCGTGGATGGAATCGAAAGCCTTGTTTAAGTCTATTGTAGTGATATGGTGATATGATCTATATACGTGATATGGTCTAGATAATAACAGGAATAAATTTTGGTTTAGAATAGTTTCTTCGGGAAGAAAACCAACGACATGACGTCACAAGGAAACTGCTTCGATTCACGCATCTTCCTTAGAAATCTTGAATCATTTTGGTCTACGTTCGAACGAATCTTTCTCAACCAAACGGGGCCATATCTCGGTTTGAATGCCACTTCAAAGGTTTCCAAATCTTTGACCGAACCCATCCTGGTTGAGAGATGCAAATTATTGAAACAGGAATTGAAAAAGAGAGACACGATATTTGAACATTTCCGATCACGTGTAATTAATGCGATTCTTCTTCGGTCTGGATAAATCTGTATTCAGAGATTTCAAAATGGAGAAATGTAATTCACTACCCATTCAGGGGATCTTTAATTCTGACAGACACCATTTGATGCAAAATGAATAAATAAACGAATGAATAGATGAGCAAACAAATACATAGGTAAATAAATAAATAAAAATAAATAAATGGTATAACAAACAAATTAATAAATAAATTATAAATGAATTAATAAATAATCAAGTAATCAAGTAAATGAGAAAATAGAATTAGATAAATATAGTATAGGGAGATGCGATTTAAAGGCAATATTGACCAGTCATTCGCAATATTATATACAATGCCTGTGAAAGATAGACCTTACCTAACAAGGAAAAAATAAAGAGAAAAAAAAACTTCTTTCTGTATCCACTACTTTCAGGGAGATGGACTTAACATAGCAACAGACTTAAAAAAAAAAAAAAAAAAAAAAAAAAAAAAAAAAACGAACTTCCATTGTAACCATGGAAACAGTTTTGTCCGTAATATCACTTATATTCGGCCAACGAGAAACTAATACCCACGAGACATAATGACCAATTAAATGTGGAAAGTAGAACACTGGTAGGTCACTCACCGTCTAGTTGTTAGTTGGAAAAAAATGGTAAACTGCAAGATCATTCCTTCTTCAGGGTTTAAATGATTACGTGAAAAACAACTGCACGCACGCTAGTAGTGTTCCCGTGCATAGTACAAATATGAAATCACAAGTTGCCTTCACATACATACATACTAATTCACAGTGCTTGTAAACATGCAAGTAGGTTTTACATACAAACGAACAAATATATTTGTTTATACATATGTGGTATTATATTTGAAAAGAGTAGTCGTATCGTTTACATGCATACATACATATAATTGCTTGCGTTACACGTATATGAGACTTCTGATGACACCAGGGACTAGCGTGCTAAACGTAAACTGGATGCAATTTATTTTCAATTACGACATATTAAATCCTGACTCGAACTCAGCGGCGAAGTCACTTTTTTCGTTGATACCGACTTCCCCCCTCACGACCCTCAGGTCGGTTTCGGGTCGTAGCCGAACAAGAAGAAGTCCTCGGCGAAGAGATGGGCGAACTCCTGCAGGAGACGCGGGTCGGCGCGTTCCAGAAGCGTCTTCCGGTACGCCGCGAAGTTCTCCGCGTCCCTCCCTCCAACGCCCACCGACTCTATCAGGTCCTGCCTCCCCAGGTCTCGCAGAAAGCGTCTGACGTCATCTTCGAGGGTGTCGTATTCCCCGACAAAGGAGTAATTGATCTGACACGGCTGACAGATCCGGCTGAGGGTAAGGAGGTGGTACGTGGTAGCGGGGTGGGTGATGTTCATCGTGGCAGAAGCTACAACAGAAGTGACTTCCTCGGCTGCCAACACCTGCTTCAAGAACTCATCGAAGTCGAGATGTGGGGGCAAGCGGCAGGCGAAGCTTTGTTGGGATGGAGGACAGACCGAACTGTCTCTTTCTACTTCGAGCGATAACTTCTGTATCTCATGGACGCTGCAGTAGGGTTCTTCAACCACTGGCGCTTCTGTCTTGGGGTCAGTTTTTCGTGGTAAGTTCGTGTCATTCCCTAAGTGACGTCTGGGAGCTTCTGGTAAACTTTTGGTAAACCCAAGTGGACGCATTGTAGGTCCTGATGGGTGTTCGGTAGCTTCTTGAGATTGCCTCCTCGTAGAGGTCATTGGGTTGTGGGTACCTCCTGGAGATCCTCTAATTCTCATGGTAGAAGACCCTTCTGGAGTATGTCTGGTAACTCCTGGCATCAAGGTCATTGTAGAGTTCGGCGGGCCAGTGCCAAAGACACTCCCTCCCACACAAAGGGAGCGGACGCTGCTCAAGGTGGCCGTCACGCCCAGGAAGGCGCTGACCAGCCTGTCCCAGGGACTTCGCGCGAACAGGACGCCTTGCCAGTGCCGGAGGATGTAACTCTTGTGGTCCTCCTCTGAGTCGAGTAACGTCAGGAGTGGTCCTGGAGGGAAAGGCGAGGGTTTCAGTAGGGAAGGAAGGGACAGGAACGCAACGATAATGAAGAGGAGTAGGGGTGGGTGGGTAGATGGGTCGGAGGTGGCGATGTTAGCCCTTGATCTTGATATCACCCTTGGAAAAAAAGATACTCTGACCAATGCTAGGTGATATTATTTAGCCTAACAGGGAACCCCTGGACTAGATAGGGTTAAGTAGAATAATGTTGATATTTGCAGGGAGTGAGAAGAATGAAGGGCAACGTGTCTGAACCTAGAGTACTCGAAAAGGACTCCATTATATGCACTCTGGTACATTTAAGTATCACATCGTCAAGAAGCTACACGTGAAGAATAATTATATTCCCGAAAATCATACGAAATTATAAATAATTCTATTTCTTATTTGTTGATTTTAATTTTGTAAAGACTGTAGGTCTCTGATTTTCGATTTTCTTAATTTTACTTCTGTACTTTCCCTCACTCTACAATATTGTAATATTCATGAAACGTCTTAATGCACACTTTAATTTATTGAAGCCTTTTTTTTTCATTTAACAAAATTGAAATAATTGTTAACAAATCAATCCTTAACTTTCGGACTTTCTTGTCTTGTTTGCTTACTCTCTCTTCCATTAGTCGAATAAACCCGCCTGGCGACAACCAGAAAATAATACAAAAGCTCTCATCACCGTCTTTAGGTTAACTGATTAATTTTCAGTGAAATGGAAAAAGGAGGTTGTGGGGCTCAGCCGCATCGTTCGCACGAGCATCTCACAGTGCCTGTTGACATAAACGAGAATATTGTTCTGAATGACCGAGCAACTCACTGCCTCTGTCTGCAGGAGACAAAAAGATAAGAACGCATTGCTTCTGGTTTGTTTTCTGAAGACAAACATAAAGAATACTTTGGTTTGTCTTCCTCAGCAGACTAAGACGAGGCCGTCACCGAGAGCAATATTCTCTTTTATGTCTGCAGACACTGTGAAATGTTAGTCCTCACCGGATGGGATTATTGATAATATTGTCTTATGCGGCCAAAACATAGGGACTTTAGTGATATCCCTACGGACCAGAGTCACTCAGGATTCTTTTACAAATGAAGAATTGTCTTCCTTGAGAGAATGCTGATCATTTTCAACTTCTACTTTCCCTCCTCAACGACTGACCCTTTTCGATGCTACATTGTCCTCAAGGATAGAAGCGATGGACATCAAGAAATAAGTAGATAAACAGATGAAAAATGAAATGTAAAGAATAAAGTAGAAGATAAGAGAAATAAGATAAAAGGTGCTTGTCTGGATGAGCCTTAGGGTAGAGTGTGAGTACCTTGTCCAGGAGCGCTCACCTTGATCTGTCTCCGGACCCAGCGTCGTTGTCGTAGGAACCCTTCCTCGCTGTGGTTCGCGGCCGCTGCTCCTTGGAGGAGGAGAATCCTCGAGCGCCCGTAGGAGCCCGTTCCACGCTGGACTCCATACCTGTAGGAGGAATGGTCGAGATAAGATATAACTGGTCTTGTCCCCGCTGAAAGTACTACCGCCATGACTTATAACTGGTACTGTACCAGTTATATGTGCTGGTGATTGTACGTGTACCCATACACGGGTAATGAGCGTTGTAACGATTACTAACCAACCCGTCCTTGGGAATTCCATAAACGCGACCAGTTGATTGGCACCATACGTCTGGAAATGTGCATTGCAAATTTTTATTATGGTTAACATTAACGCGGTTTTTTTTTTTTAGTGACCCGAAACTTATTAAATATTTCTTGACGTGTTGGTCAGAGGTTTTTGGTAAGTTTCTGGGTTTGGTATTTTGAAAGCATATTCCAATTTTCATGAACATGTACTTAACCTTTTTCGCAACATTTCTTTATCTATTTATTTTTTGTAAAATGTTTGGTCGGCTATTAGTATATAGATGACGAGGAAAATGTACAAATGATGTGCGATTTTTTTTTTTTTTTTTTTTTATTGTATGCCTGGAAGCAAGGCACTCCTTTCGTACTGGTTGACCCTTTGCCTTTCATTGTGGCTGACGCCAGGCGAGTTTATTAGTGTTTGTGTCGCGCCTTCTCGGTGTCTTCTCCCTTGTTGATGAATTTATTGCTTCTGTACTGTCAATTAGGTACAAGCTGGGGGCATATGTTCCTTTTACGATGTTGTGTGCATATATCTGAACTGTATATCTGTATATCTGAACTGTTATTATATGAAACGCCATTACCCGAACGTGATATATATTCATTGTATGTATGTGTATATACTACACACACACACACACACACACACACACAAACACATATGTGTGTGGGTGTGGGTGTACATAGATATACCACTTTTATTCCTTCAGAGCTGAACATTTACCACTGGAGTGGCGAAGTGGAGACTGAAGGAGAGCAGGGCTTGGGATCGGGGGATCATTTTACCTCGCGAATCCGAACACTCCTCAAATCCGAACACTGTGTGGCCTAATGAGTTCGGATACGGGAGGGATCACTGCCATTTCCTACATAAACTCGGGCACAACTTGGCAAATCGACGCCCCGAACGTTTACTTTAGAGTAACACTATGGAGGAGTTCAGCACATGAAAGCTGCTTGTTACTACTAAGGGAAAGCTCGGCAGTCCTGCAGTGACCTTGCAGGCTGAACACAACATACAAAGAACGCAAATATCACAGTGTTGCACTGTACCAGGTCCAAGTGTCCTCCACCCGGCGGTGTTTCAATCTTGAGACGACTTGTTGAAATGGTTCTTTGTTTTTGTAAGACTGCAACCACTGACCAAGTGTTTGAACAGGACTACAAAACTAATCAAGGGTTTGCCTTAGCAAGCAAGAACCACACAAGTATTAATTGAACCACATTGGTTCCCAATAAAGGTTTGAATTATTTATAAGGTATATGTATTGATTTACCAAGCCTTAAAGTTAGGGAAATCAGAATGTATTAGAGATCTATTACGAAGGTTCCAACCAGAGACACCTATGATGCTGAGACATTGTCTAGACCCGCATCGATTGGATGAGCCGAGGAGCAATTTTGAAATTGGTTTCAGGGTTTTTGCAAGATATGCACCGAGGCTGTATAACAGGCTAACTGGTGACAGAAAGAGTATTGACTGGAAAGTGATGTTTAAAAAGAAACTGAAAAACTCATCTGTTCACTGAATGCTACGACCTAAACGAAAGGAGTGTTGGAAACAACTGTAAATGCTAAAAAGTTTATACAATGTGGGGCCCTGCAGAGCGCTGTGTCAGCAGTGGAGCGGGGTCCTGGAAATCGACACTTCAAGTAAAAAGTAAATGTAGAAGAAATCTTGGTTCGATAAGGTCATAATCGAGACTGGTTATAGCCCCTTTCACCACTGAAGAGGTCCCACATAAAACGAATAAAATCACCTGACGGAAGGCAAAGTTTCACCAGGTACGGAAGGGGGTAAAGGTCTTTGGGGGTCCTCTGAGGCTTCCAGAAACCACTGGCAAAGATTCCATGAACTCGTCTCATTTTAATATTAGAGATTATATATCTACAGAATACATTCAATTGTAACCATACTTCACCTGAGGGACACTACAGAAGAAGAGGTCGTTTTCCTGCAGGAGGACCAAACTCAGCTGCGTCAGAAGGGAAGGGGCTCTGGCCGCCTCTCGGCGATCGATCTCGCCTCCGCCGGGAGACGACATGTGCTCTTGGCAACGCCGCTGAAGAAGAGTTGCCCGATCTTTAGGACTCAGCGGTGACGGACTCGTCGGGCCTGCGGAATTTGGTGCCCCTTGGGGAGTCTTCCCCGACTCGGCGCCTCCTGACGTGGCCGTGACCGAAGTGGAGCTCGAGAGAAGGGAGGATGTGATGCTCGCGAACAGTGTCGTCATTGGTGTTAGGGTCGAGGTTGAGGAGAAGGAAGAACTCATGGTTGTGACCACGGGGTGGCTGGTCATAGTCCAGTGGGTAGAAGAGTCTGGGGAGGTGGTGTGGGGTGAGCCGGGGTTGGCGGGGGACGTAGGCGTGGTCGAAAAGGTCAAGGGCTGGGGCGGGGATCCGAGCGCACGGGCGGTCACTGCGGAGGGCGTGGGACTGAAGGTGGGCGTGGTAGATTGGACAGGGGCGAGTGGGTCCGAGGGGCGGGGACGCAGATGTATGAAGATGGCTGCTGGAAAGGGGGAACATGGGTAAGAGACGATTGGTTATATGACCCGTGTATTGGGCTCGAGTGGTGGTGCAGGAAGGAAGAAAGGGTGATGATGAAAAGGTAAAGAGAAGAAATGAGGAGCGAAGCTAATAGAAGAGAAGCAAAGAGAAGAATATCACGTGTGGGAGGGAAGGGCAGGTAAATGAAATCCCCCGGAATGAAATATATAAAGTAAGCCAGGTCACTTCGCCGAAGGGAACAAACCAGCAAATTAGTGAAATAAATGTTTGCCAACTTGTAGCCAGATAATACCACTAGGCTGAAAGGATTAAGAACGAGGAGGGGAAGGAGAAGGAAGATAAGGAGAAGAAGGAGGGAGGAGAGGAAAGAGGAGGAAGCGGGGAGAATGAAGGAGACGAGGAAGAGAAGAGAAGGGAAGGGAAGACTCTGGGAGGAACATAAAGGGAATGAAGTACATAAGAGATGATTGATGTGTAACGTCAACTGGAATTGGAGAGGTGGGATAAGTGAAAGAATTAGATAAAAAAAAAAGTTGGTAGAACAGCGGGCTGGTGAGAAGATCGTAGATTCGAATCCCGCTTTGTTCTACTGAGTTTTCAAAAATTACCCACATGTTCGTACACTTTTAACGTTTTCCCTAGTACCTACGCGCCTATAGAGGTACAACGAACTTCAAGGTCCCTACATTACAACACACACTAAATGGTCCCCAGTACATAAATTTTCATCTTATCAACCACATTAACTCTTACATTTTAATTCCTTGCAGACACAATCGAGACTAACAGGAGCTCGATGGAACCATATTCGGAAACTGATACGCTGTCGGGCTGAGGACTCGAACCTAGCCGATACGTAACAAATGGACAGTGATTTAACCACTTGCGCTATTAAGAAGTTCAATTGGTTGAGTCACTGTCCACATTCGGAAACTGATACGCTGTCGGGATAAGGACTCGAAACTAGCCAGTGCATAACAAATGGACAGTTACTTAACCTAATGCGCTTCTTGATAGCGTAATTGGTTAAGTCACTGTCAATTTGTTACGAACCGGCTAGATTCGACAGCGTATCAGTTTCCGAATATGGTCCCATCGAACTCCTGTTAGTCTCGATCGTGCTTGCAATAAATCAGAATGGAAAAGATAATGTGGTTGATAAGATGAGTATATACATATATATATATATGTGTGTGTGTGTGTGTGTGTGTGTATATGTATGTGTGTATACATGCAGGAGTAACCCTTTGGAAGAAATCTCAGTAAAGCAAAGTGTTTCATATAGTAAAATCTTGAGTGATTCATGCATTTAAATATAATACGAAAGGGCCATGTTTCAGGTTTCTGTTTCCTAATGGATATCTCTGTATACTTGAATACAAATCATCAGTGTTTTTATTGTACACACACACACACACACACACACACACACACACACACACACACATATGTATATATATATATATATATATATATGTGTGTGTGTATACATATATATATATATATAATGTATACACACACGCATATATATATATATATATATATATATATATGTACATATATATATATATGTACATATATATATATATGTATATATATATGTATATATATATATATATATATAAATATATATATATACATATATATGGAAATAAACTCTTCTGCTGGGATTCGAACACTCGCCACAGCGGCTTGCTTCTTACAAGGCGAAGACCGTACGCGTCACTCCACCACGACCCTTCAAAACAGAACGAATTAGTTCACGGACTAATCATTCTGGCGAGGGTTCGAATCCCAGCAGAAGAGTTTATTTCCAAATGTCAAAATGACACACATATATATATATATATATATATATATATATGTATATATATACATATATATATGTATGTATATATATATTATATATATACATATATATACTAACCAAAAGATGATAATTTTAATTTTGATAGAATTTATTGAGGAAAGTTACACGTATCAATATAACTCAATGGAAAAGGTAACACAAATAAAATGTTAAGTGAGAAAAAATCAATTTGAGGAGGGAGACGCCCTTTGGAAATAAAATATACTCGGCCGTAAGAGAAGAATTGAACCAACCATTAATTATTTTTGAATTGGAATATATTACCGCCCGCGAAAAAGTAAAATAAAAATAACCAACATTTGAACAATTGGTAAAATTATACAATAATTTTATATTTACATGATTTCTCCTTACAAAGGCTATCATAGTTTGTGGCAACATTAATTTCACAAATATAAATAATATTTATGAACACATACAATGGTTTGTTTAATCATAGTAATTTTTGTCACAAAAATGCTATGCGTGTTAAGGGGACACTACAGTAGTGGCGTGTTACCACACCATACCCCTTTAACCCTTAACCCTAGCCAAAATATTTTTTAATGAAATATAGTTATCCAAGTACCTGGAGTGATAGGGTATCAGAATATATATGGTTATGGGGGTCTATCTCCAAAACCCTAGGAGTTCGTGAACAAACAGACAGAGGCTACTACTTTATTATAGTATATATATATATATATATATATATATATATATATATATATATATATGTGTATATATGTATATATATATATATATATATATATGTATATATATATGTATATATATATATATACATATATATATACATATATATATATATACGTACATATACATACATATATGTGTGTATCCATGTGTATGTGTATGGGTGTGAACGTGCGTGTGTTTGTGTTTGAGCTGACATCAGGTGTTCTGATCCACAGGAGGATCGGGCACCATATTGATTCTCCCTCCCCACCCCCCACCCACACACATCCTCCCCCACCCTCACAGACTCCCTTCCTGACCTTTGACCGACTAAAAATTGGCTGACGACAACCAAAATAGAATGTGTTATGCATGACACACTGAAGGAGTCACAAAAATGAGGGTCTCAAGGTCGGGTGGAGGTGGAAGGGGAGGAGGAGGAGGAGGAGGAGGAGGAGGGAAGTGATTAGGTTCGATGAGACAGGGTAAACTCTAGAGAAGGGGTTGGGTTGGAGGTGGGGTTGGTTACGAAACTCCCAAGGACAAGGAAGCTGCAAGAAAATTGAAAGCGGTCGCCTTGATTATGTTGTAAACATGTGACAAACACTGAGGCACTTAATCACCGGATTTCAGTTCCTAACCACTGAGATAAAGAAGCCACTCGACCTTTCCCCAATTCTCTATCGAAAAAGGTCAGGCCTAGGGTTGGGTGACTCTCAGATTAAAGGGTAATTCGGGTTGGTCACCGTTCCGCGGGCGTATCCAGTAGGTCCTCTTCGTCAGGCAACTACCCGAGCTCCTCCCTCGCCGTTCTTCACCTCCCCCCTCACCCCCAGCTTACCTGTTACTAAAACGACGAGTGCCCAGGCCATGAGGAACCTCCAGAACATGAGCACCTGCCGTAGGCGCAGAGACGCCATCCGGGAGATGAACCTCATGGCTACGAACGGAGCGAAGTCCCGGGTTCTTGTCCTGTAGGAGGCACTGGCAAGGTCGTGCGGACTGAGGGCGTCCAAGGGTGACGGAGGACTGCGCTCAAGCTTTGCCGTTGCACACGGCGTCGGGAGGTTGGGCTTGCCACGCGTCCTCTTCGTATGAGGAAGTAACCTGCAACCTGCATTCG
Source organism: Oratosquilla oratoria (assembly GCF_046742065.1). Taxonomy (NCBI): domain Eukaryota; kingdom Metazoa; phylum Arthropoda; class Malacostraca; order Stomatopoda; family Squillidae; genus Oratosquilla; species Oratosquilla oratoria. The sequence continues at coordinate 59,480,742 of NC_134778.1, read as the reverse complement.
GTCCATTTGCGACAAGGAGGAAAAGAAGCTACATTTACCCACAGATCCTTCTTATATATATATATATATATATATGCATATGTATATATATATATGTATATATTTATATATATAAATGTTATATATATACATATATCTATATGTACATATATATATATATATATATATATATATATATATATATATGTGTGTGTGTGTGTGTTATCATTGTTATATTTTTCTTTTCGTTAGTTTTCGAGCTTTGCCAAGACCGACTCGTTCGATCCAGATCAGTTTCTGACAAGTTCAAAATGAATAGAAGGATAGAAGTTGGCGTCATCTCGACAGAGTAAGCTTCTGTACCGCGTTGCAGCCCACAGCCCCTCCAAAGTCAGATGGATTCCTTTATCTATTAGGCAGATGTAGTCACATTGCCCCGACTAGATTTCTTGCTATTATTGATATAATTATAAATGTTACTGGTATTATTATTGTTAATACTATTATAATTACTATTTCTATTATTATTATTATTATTATTATTATTATTATTATTATTACTATAGATGTTACTGGTATTATTATTATTGTTAATACTATTATAATTACTACTATTATTATCATTATTATTGATATAAATGTTATTTATTATTATTATTGTTTATACTATTATCATTATTATTATTATTATTATTATTATTATCATCATGTTATTATTGTTATTATTATTAATAGTAATATTATTATTGATAGCACTATCGTCATTGACATAATTATCATTTCGTATGATGCTTCCAGTGTGAACCCATCAAGACCCATAGACATGCGGTTGAATACCCCACATCCACTTCTAATCCACTTCCAACCGCTGCCCTCCCTAGTAGAAGCGACACAGCACCTGAAAGAAATAGACCGATGGGCGACTTCCAATTTCACCAAATTGCATGTCGCCAAAATTACATTCTGCCAAATTCAATATCGCCAAACTCCTTTAGGTTAGGTTACGTTACGTTAGGAAGTTTGGTAAACCTTGGCGGCGCTGAATCGATACAGTTGCCTGTCGACCTTTATTTCTCGGCAGAGGTGAGGAGGTACGTCCGATTCACGCTCGCGACTGAATACAAACGCCTGACGTCATTCGCAACAAGTACACAAGTTATGAAGAGAACAAATCTATCAGGATTAGTTTAGAGCTGCTAATGAATTTTACGATTTTATTTATTGTGCCGTCAGGTGATTTTATTAATCGAAAAAAATAATAATAAGACGCCGCAAGGTTTCTGTCCGACATGACGTCATGTCGTCATCGGGAATCGTTTGTGGAGTCCGGCGGGAGGAGTAGGAGGGGGAGGGGGAAGGGGTGGTACCAGGCTGTCTACATACCGGAGCGTGATGGTGCTAAACTACAGGAATGTCCGGCTGTCACGTCAGAAGGTGTGCTTAGATTGACGTAGCTATAGCTCGGAATGAATGTTAGTCTATGCCAAGAAAGTTTGGAGATAAGACGATAAAGAAGTATTGGCGATTATTCTCCTGAAATGAAATATAACGAAATCTTTTGAGGAATAAGGATTTTTTTTTTTTTTTTTTTTTTTTTTTTTTTTTTTTAAGGATGTAGGCAAAGCATTCTGGTAGAATTTACGCGCTGATCAGTGGAGGTCTGGGGTGCTCCGCCGTCACTCAGGCACACGCCGTCGCTCAGGTCATGGTAACTTTTGTTTTATTACCTAAGCTAACCATATCTAGCCACACCGGACGTGATGGTGCTAAACTACAGGAATGTCACCTACACACAGCCACATCGTGAATGAACATCAAGATGACCAGCTTGTGTAATATTATTGGCTTGAATATTACTTATAGTAATATAATAAAGAATATATAATATCACTCTTAAACCTATTGGTAAATTATAAATGCTTATTTAAAACACTTGTGTTTAAGTATATGTGAAAGTGTCTGTATCATTAATGGAATGCCGTCGCCTTGATATATGTTGTCATTTAGCCCTTTTATAACAGATCAAAATGATAACACTATTGATAACTGAAATTTTAATAATAATAACAAACAATAATAATAACATACAATAATAATAATAATGATAATAACTGATAATAATATTACTAGCATTAATAACAATAACAACACCAATAATAATAATAAACTGACATAATTCGTGAATTAATAGTTTGGGGACCTATAGAAAGTCTTAAACTTTACTAAGGGGTCGATGAGCTGAAAATTTTGGGAAGCATTCTGGTAGAATTTGCGCTCTGATCAGTGGAGGTCTTGGGGTGCTCCGCCGTCACTCAGGCACACGCCGTCGCTCAGGTCATGGTAACTTTTTTTTATTACCTAAGCTAACCATACCTAACAATTAATGCTCCCAAACTGTCAACTGAGTAGTAGAAAAAGTTACCATGACCTGAGTGACGGCGCTGAGTGACGGCAGAGCGCTTTGGGCCTTTGTTGGTGAATGTGTATTTACCTAGTTGTATTTTGCGGGAAGGGGAGCTATGGTCGCGGGGTCCCGCCTTTGTATCTCGCAGTGTCTAGTTTGCTCTTAAACTCATGAATGGTTTTTGCGCACGCTATTTCTTTGTCCAGTTTGTTCCAAGTGTCCACCACTATATGTGGAAAACTGTTTTTCCTCAGATCTCTTCTGTAGCTATGCTTTCTTATTTTCTTTCCATGTCCTCTTGTGCTTCTCTTGTCCCAGTTTAACAAGTCCTCTCTATCGAGTATTTCTGTGCTTTTCATGATTCTGTAGATGGCCAGTAGGTCACCTCTCTCTCTCCTCTTTGCTCCAGAGTCGGTAACTCCAGTTTTGCCAATCTCTCCTCATATGACAAGTTTGCAAGTGCAGGTGCCATTTTTGTTGCTGCTCTCTGGATTCTTTCTATTTTCTTTATATTCTTTTTGGTACTGGGTGACCACAATGTCGCCGCATATTCTAGTCTAGGCCTTATCAATGTGACCAATATCTTTTAAAATAATTTCTTCGTTGCAAGTTGTAGGATTCTCCGACAATTTTGTTTATCTGTTTGTCATAGGACAAGTCGTTTGAGTTAATTACGCCCAAATATTTTTCGGATCTCTCTTTCTTTACCTCCTTGGTTCCAATTTTGTATTATCCTGATATTCTGTTTTTGCTTTTTCCAAAATCCATTATGCTACACTTGTTAATATTGAAGTCCACTTCCCATTTCTGACTCCAATTCCATACCTTATTCAGGTCTTCCTCCAGTGATTCGCGATCCTTTTCAGTTTTTACTTTCCTTAAAAGTTTGGGGTCGTCTGCAAAGAAGCTCATGTAACATTTCACATCGTCATCCATGTCATTCACATAAATAGCAAACATTATTGGAGTCAATACAGATCCTTGCGGTACTCCACTGATCACCTCTTTCCAACCTGAATATTTTTCTCTGAGCACTACTCTCATCTTTCTACCAATCAGGAAGTCCTCCATCCATTTTAATAGGTTCCCTTGTATCCCTCGTATATGTTCCATTTTTTTTTTTTTTTTGTGGTACTTTGTCAAAAGCTTTTTGTAAGTCCAGGAAGGAACAATCAGCCCATTCCTTCCTTCCTTGCATTATGTCTATTAATCTTGAGTAGAAACATATTAAGTTTGTGGTACATGATCTTCCTTGTCTGAACCCAAATTGTCTTGGGTTTATTATATTGTTGTCTTCCAGGTGTTTTACCCATCTATTCTTGACGATTTTCTCACAAATTTTGGCTATAGTGCTTGTTAGTGTGACTGGCCTTTAGGTAGTTGGTTCTTCATTGTTTCCTCCTTTATATATTGGTACAATGCATTTTTCCAGTGTTTTGGTATTTTTCCTTCTTTGAGTGAGCAATTCATTATGTTATGTATTTTGTCCATTAGTTCTTTTTTTATTCTTTTAGAATCCAATTTGCAATTCCATCCTGGCCATGTGATTTCCTGACGTCAAGGTTTGATAGGTGTTCCAATATTTCTTTTTGTGTCATTGTTATCTCGCTCATGGGGTGGGGGGGGAAAGATCGACTTTCATTACCTTCGTCCCAATATTGTGCTTTCTCTCTAGTGAAGACAGATTTGAAGTGATTATTCATGACTTTGGCCATTTCTAATTCTTCTGTGTATTCTATATTCCCTTGGCGTAGTTTCACAATTTCCTGTTTAAGTTTACCATACACGTATCGATAGAATACATTGGGTTGCTCTTTGCATTTATTTATTATATCCTTTTCATGGTTCCTTTTTTTCCTCTCTTCTCACTTTAACATACTCATTTCTATAGTTTATATAAACTTGCCATTTTCCAGAGTTTTTTTTAAATATTTTCTCCACCTTTTCCAAGCTCTGTCCCTTCTGTCTTTTGCCTCACTGCATCTTTTGTTGAACCAGTATTTAATGTACATTCTCTCTAGCTTCTGTCTTGGTACGTGTCTATTCACCCCTTCATTGTAATTATCCATCAAGATATCCCATTTCTCTTCCACTTGTCTCTTCCATATAATTTTTTTCCCAGTTTGCATTCTGGAAGAATTTCTTTAGTTTTGCAAAGCCCGTTTTGTTGTACATCAATCTTCCGCTCCTATGCTTTTCATTTCTCTCCATGTATATTTCTTCCTTTAGTTCAGTTTCAGTGAGTATATGGTCACTCTTTCCAATTGATGTCTTGTATATGATTCTATCCACAATTTCAGGTTCTGTTGTAAATATTAAATCTAGTTTCGACGGCGCCTCGTTATTTCTGTATCTGGTGTTTTCACTGACCCACTAAGTCATTATATATTCCATGGTCATATCCAGTAGTATATTATCCCACAAGTCGTCTCCTCCTCTCACTGTCATGTTTTCCCAACAAATTTCTTTACATTTGAAGTCCCCCATAATTACCAGATTACCCCCGCCCAATAATATCTCATTTATTGATTGCCTTGTATCTTCTAGTATTTTCGTATGCTCGTTCTCTTTCCAAGCGTTCGTTTTTGGGGGCACATAAGTCACCACAAACCTACTTTTCATGTTCTTGTCTTCGAGTTTTATCATGATCAGTTCTACATTACCTTTGCCCTCCACAATTTTTGTCACATTCAAGATTTTCTTGGCCAAGAACATAATTCCTCCTCCATGTTTCTTGTCTCTGTTTTTAATCTAGTAATTGTATAGTCCATGTTCAACATCGATGGATGGTATTTCATCCCTTAGTTTAGTCTCCACAATTCCCATTCTTCTAGCAGGTAATCATTAAGTTCATTCAGTCCTGAAATTAATCCGTCGATGTTGATATAGGCCACTTTTAATTTTCTTTTTTCTCTTTTTTTCTATCTTTGGTTCGCCCATTCTGATGTACCATTTCCTCAGTCTCATGTCGATTACTCTCCAATAGAATTCCTTGCTTTCTGTCTCCGTTCTCTTCGCGTTTTTCCCTTTGCTTCATCGCTTAGTGTCTTTTCTTTTTCTAATTCCTCAATACTCATTTCTCTTTTTATCCATATCTTATTGTACTTTTCACTTCTTGCCAAGTTACCTACTTTTTTTAATATGTCTTCTATTACCATTTGTGATCTTAGTTTTATCTTTAGGGCTCGATTTCTATCCTTAGAATAGTGACCAATCCTATATGTATCGTCAACGTCTTTACCTGCTTCTTGGGCTCCTTCCTGAATTTCTTTTAGGATTTCTATTGCTGTCCCTTTTTCTTCTTTTTCTCTCATGTACCTCGCCAAACCATGTTTTTCTTTTAGTCCATACACCACAATACATTTTTTCCTATCCACTGTGTCTCTGACCCAATTTGCTTTTCCATTAATTACTTAGATAATGGTGTCTTTTGCATTTTCCTGCATTTGTTGTTGAACCATTTCTTTGAAAACTATTTCTTTATTTTCAACGTTTTCCTTCCATTTCTTAATCTTTTGGATACTTTCCTCACCTAAGTTCTCTTCGATTTTTCAGTCGTTTCTTGTGTTTTGTTGTTTACCTCTTTTTTAAAGTTTTCGCTATTGGTAGTATCATTAATTCTCTTCTTTTCATTATCACTCTTCAGCTCCCTTATATCCCTTTTCATTTCCTTAATCTCGTTTCTTAGATCCAAGTTAGTTTTCCTCAGGTCGGAAATCTCAATGTTTGCTTGCGCTAAGCAATCCAATAGGCCAACGATTTCGTTTCTTAAGTTCATAATTTCATTCTCCCACCGTATCCTATTTTTGTTCATTTCCCTCTCTATCTCTAAGATTCGACTTAAAATCCTGCTTTCGTACTTACTAAATCCAGAAAAAAAGCATCTTTGTGATATTCCCGCGTGGTCGTAGGAGTGTTATAATGTTTCTTTACATCGGGGTTCGGCATAGTGTCATTAGATGGCTCTGATTCACAGTTGTCGTACGACCCAGACTTTTCGTTATTTTCCTTAATTTTTGCTAATTACGTCTTAATACATTTAACTAGCACTGCAGAGATATCATTTCGGACACCCACGATTTCTCCCCTTCCATACAATACAAACCAGGTTTCCTTTTCGTCGTTTATCCTCTTGTTTGGTGCCCAGCGACGACGATGGTGTTGACTGCTCCGTGCTGAAGGAGTGATTGTGCCAACAGCACTGTATGGGGCAGAAACATGGAACATAAGATAGGAAGAGAGGAGAAGTTTGAATGTGTTTGAGATGAGGTGTCTGAGAAGTATGATGGGAGTTACTAGGCTGGATAGAGTGAGGAATGAGGAGAACAGTGTGTGTGTGTGTGTGTGTGTGTGTATGAAGTGTGGGGGGATCCAAGAAGAATATATTTGGATAATTTTTGTTTTCCCGACACCAAATCAATTTTTGCTGTCATCATATCCACAGTGGTTAACGATGTTAGGTTAGGTTAGCTTAGGTTAGCCTAGGTTCTGAAATGAAAAATAAATATGGAAACGATCAAAGAAAAAGTGGTGTCTGGAAAATAAAAATGACTCGATCTTAGTTGGGTCAGTGGTGTCTTAAACCGTCGACCACGAGGGTTCAAAAAGAGTTTTCTTTTGGTTGTCTTGGTGAACACCCTCCCCCCCCCTCCATTTCCCGAGACAAATCCTACTAACAAATATTTTTGATTGTGTTTTTCTTTTTTCCTTCATATAAAAGTTAAAGGAGGTTGATAACTATAGGTTACGAAGAACAGATGACGAAAGGTGAGGTTGAAATTATTAACAAGTATGAGGAACTTGTAATATTTTTTATAACTGCGACAAATTGTTTTTTCCTAAGAACATGGTCATTGGCCACGAGTTTTTAGGCAAACCTTGAAAGTAACTTCAGTTGTATTATATAATCTATTTTGGCTTAACACTGATTAAACACATGCTGCTCAACCCTTTCATTTTAAATTTAACTTGCACCTTTATTCAAACTGACACCAGTCAATTCTATTCAGCTTAGAGAAATCCCCTCGGCACCAAAAAGAAGAATGTGGAGCGGGTTCCCTTCTCTCTTGATGAACCATGATGCCACACACTCGAGTAACTGCATTATTGTATTTAACGTGAGTTCTCCCAGTGGCCTGCGAAACGACGCATAGGATATATAGAATGGCTTATTGCAATTTCCCACAAAAATCGAACTCACAGAAGCATGTGATCTATCATTCCTCCCTCTCCCTCTCCCCCCACTCCCTCTCCCTCTCCCCTCACTCCCACTGCCCTTTCCTTCCTCAAATCTTTTTTTTTCAGGATTCGTACGAATTGTTGTTTCTGTTTCCACGAAAACGTATGGTTACTACAATCACCACGGAAATCATAATTTTCGGGAAAGTCTGAATAACACCATCTTTTGTAAGACTACAAAAACAGTTAGTGAGAGTGGTTGGGTGGTATTTTTTTCTAGTTTATGGAAAGGAGGGATAACGTGCTCTTTTTCTGGTGACTAGGTGTAGTGTAAAGAATATTGAGTGTGGGAGTAAATGCCATGTTATATAAAAGTGCAAGCTGTCTGCACCCGTGGGTGTTGTTCTGTAGGTAAGGAAGGAAGTGTGGATTAGTGTCTATAAACATTCGAGTGCAGTCTTTGGACATGTGAGGTATAAAGTGACGTCGTGACTGGAATTCAAGGGCAGTCGTGCGACATATGAGTTTCAGATTTGCGGTTTGCATCGTTCAAGGCTGACGATTTTGTTTCTACCAGTAGCATCTGAAGGGTCGAAGAGGTGAGTTCCTTGCTGACAGGGAAAAGGTACGAAAAGTGATTTGTTTGGGGGTTTTCCCGAGTCTTTGTATCATGTTTCGGGGATGAGAGTTTAGGAAATGGTGGAGGATGTATTTGTCATGAAGAACGACGTGCCTGATGCATTATTCGATGACCATGTACTGTTGCTCTTGTAAGGCAAAGAGAGCGACCAGAAATTATTCCCCTCTCTTGACAAAACTTGACAACCCTACACACAATAAAATCGCCTTCTCACGAATAATAATAATAGGTTAATAATAATAATAATAATAATAATAAAAATAATAATAATAGTAATAATAATAATATGTTTATTTGGCATCGAATCAATATACATGAAGTACAGATAATGAAAAGAACACATTTCGAAATAACAATTACAAATTCCGAGGATAACACAAAAAAGAATGTAAGCTTATTCCCATTGTGGTCGAAGGGATAAACTTCAAATATACAGCTTACCAATGAATTAATTTCGACATTTATATTGTTATAAATATGTAATTTCTCATGTTCCTGAGGAGCCAGTGTCAGGCTGCATCTGTCTTACCGAAGTTTTGAAATATTTATCAAACGCTCACGCTAGTGCTTGACACATTTGCCCTATTTTGTTAGTTGAATTTCGATCTGCGAGTTAGACACTGGCTTAGGAATCTAGGATGTGTCATATGCATTACTTTACTTACAAAAAGAGTGAAAGAATCAATGTGCTAACAGTCACCGCAAGCTTATTAGTTAGTTAAGGTTTATTCAACAACATAAAATACAATTTATACATACATGTATAAAATTTTTTTTTTACAAAATCAGTTGTTGAAAAGGGAGAGCGTGAAGCAAAGCTTATGGGAGTTGCTCTCCCTAGGAAAATAATTATTTTTATTCATTTATTTTTGTTACATTTTAGTATGATACATACATACACATATACACATATATATACATATATATACACACACACACACACAATGAGATGCGACACGACGCCCGCTAACTCCGACCTCACGTAGTAATAATTATAATATGACTGATGATTTGTCTCTATTCTATTTAATCAACGTTGTACTGTTCATGCAACGCACTGCTGTTATCCTATTGTAAATGACAAGTGAAAACATCTAGAAATTGAATTATAATTTCTTATTATTTCATCTGATTTATAAAGGCTTGTGCAAAAAACTTGGGAAGAATGTAAATACTTATCGAAGTTAAAGTGAGGATCTATACTTTGGGGTTCAATTGCGTAGCTTTCCTTATAATAAATCTAGCAGTCATTCCGCGTTAATATACTGTATCTTATAGCATTTCATTAGCTTTTCGTACTGCGTTTTCCTGAGCAAATTTTCTGTGTCTACGTCACTTCCCTTCTCTATTCTTCAGCGCCTATCGTTGTTCTTATGTGCCACATCAGCATTCATTTTATACTACGTATTCTAAACATTGACTATCAGTAAGGTATATACCTTGGCATATGATATTGTAATTTAGTTTTACTAGTAGCAATAATGATTATTCATAGAAAAACGTAGTAATTTGGATGATACAAGCAAATATACTTAACCATCATTCTTACAGAAAATTAAAGAAAATGGTTGACATTATTTGCTTTCAAAGAAGATTCTTTTAGAACTAAAGTAAGGGGTAACCTTAGTTTTTTGGTTTTGGTCTTGTTCTCATACAGGATTACGATGAACTATTTTGTTTTGTTTTTATGAATTTCTGCTCATAATCATGGTAGATCTTGATTCAGATAAGTTCATTCATCCAAGTGTCGATTACTTTAAACATAAAAGTAATGTATAATGCTTGTTCTTTACGACAATATAGTACTCGTATTAATATTATTGATGAAAGTCGTAGTAGAAATATTCTGCTTTCTCAGGTGTAACATGTGTTGGCTTTTTGTCATGATTAATACACCTACAGTGGTGCAGGATCCCTTTACAAATTAACAAATCAACAGCTCTGGGCTTCACAATCTGTAAGTCTCAGATTTTTTATATTAATCTAATATACCATTCTATATGTAGGACTACAGTAGCTTGTGGAGTTATTGTTTGTAGTTTTGAAATAACTTAGAGTGTAATTATTTTGAATAAGATTTATGCTTCCAGGTTTGCTTTTAGATAAGAGGCATAGTGATCCATTAAGTCTTAATACTGTATTCGTAACACCAGGTTCAGGGAGAGGGAGTGGGGAGGAATTCTTAGTAAACTGTGTGGGTGCTGGGCTGTAACTTTTCCTCCGACATTCATATGCCACATAAACTACCTAAACTGTTGCGCAATGGAGACAAAGATCGATGAATAAATAGATGAACATATAAATATGTAAATTATACACACGCACACACACACACACACACACACACACACACACACACACACACACACACACACACACACACATATATATATATATATATATATATATATATATATATAAATATATATATATATATATATAAATTTATATATATATATATATATATAGATATATATATAGTGTTATATATATATATATATATATATATGTATATATCAGAGGATAACACAAATTATAATGAAGTTGTGTTCAGGGACTTAGTGCCCCTTCTGTAGATTACATCATTGCGATAAATATCCAAGGCTATTTAGGATTTAGTACAACTTTGATAGTTCTCCGGTGTCACTGGTCATACACATGTAAATATATGAGCATGCAGTGCTGAAAACACACACACACACACTGCGGTTAGAGTTCTCGCCAACCACTACGGCGGTCCGAGTTCGACTCCCGCTCAGGGCTGAAATAATTTCAGTATCGCTTCGCTGCGGGGTGTTACTCCAACTCTCGTGGGCGGGGAGTTGGGTGTGTGTGTGTGCGTGTAAGGTCACAGTATTACCCATAGATGGGTCATACGAGCTCTGAGCTCTCATCCGGGAGGTTAATAACTGTCGATCACGAGTCCAGCACGTGATCCAAGACCATGGTGACCATGATGAATCACACACACACACACACACACACACACACACACACACACACACACACACACACACAAACATGCACACGCAGATATATACTTAAAATCAGCACATGGTGGGGGGAGGTCAAATTTCACAGAATGTCAGACACGCCCTAGATTAGGATATGCTGCGGTGCTGTGGCCCCCCAAATAAAGAGGAGGGGTAAATAAGATTGAGAGAATGTAAAGAGCAGCGACCAAATAGGTTACTAATCTTACAGATAACACATATAAAGAAAGACTGTCTTGGATCTGTCATCACTGGAGGAAAGAAGAGAAGAGTTGACAGTAATGTTTAGGTCATTAAAGGGAATGGATAAAACTGAAAGTAGTTTCTTAGTCTGGGACAGGCAAGAATCAAGAGCTCATCCGAACAAATTAAGAAAAAATATAAATGATGCAAATTTAGTTTTCTACATAAATACATCAAATCGTAAAATAAATTCTAAGTTGAAATAACCCAAGCTAAGATAATAAACAATTCAGAACTAGGTATCATAGTTGGATAAATACATATATACTTGATCCCGTGTGTTTAGCGCTTTCCTATACACCAGTTGCACACACGCGCATGCACACACACACGCGCGAGCGCGCACACACACACACACACACACACACACATTATGGACTTAGGAAACGAAATCGTTGGACTAATGGATTGCTTAGCGCAAGCAAACATTGAGATTTCCGACCTGAGGAAAACTAACTTGGATCTAAGAAACGAGATTAAGGAAATGAAAAGGGATATAAGGGAGCTGAAGAGTGATAATGAAAAGAAGAGAATTAATGATACTATCAATAGTGAAAACTTAAAAAAGAGGTAGATAAAAAATACAAGAAATGACTGAAAAAATCGAAGAGAACTTGGGTGAGGAAAGTATCCAAAAGATTAAGAAATGGAAGGAAATTATTAAAAATAAAGAAATTGTTTTCAAAGAAATGGTTCAACAACAAATGCAGGAAAATGCAAGACACGATTATCCAAGTAATTGATGAAAATGCAAATTGGGTTAGAGACACAGTGGATAAGAAAAAATATATTGTGGTGTATGGACTAAAAGAAAAACATGGTTTGGCGAGGTACATGAGAGAAAAAGAAGAAAAAGGGACAGCAATAGAAATCCCAAAAGAAATTCAGGAGGGAGCCCAAGAAGGCAGGTAAAGACGTTGACGATACATATAGGATTGGTCACTATCCTAAAGATAGAAGTCGACCCCTAAAGATAAAATTAACCTCACAAATGGTAGTAGAAGACATATTTGAAAAAGTAGGTAACTTGGCAAGGAGTGAAAAGTACAATAAGATATGGATAAAAAGAGAAATGAGTACTGAGGAATTAGAAAAAGAAAAGACACTAAGAGATGAAGCAAAGGAAAAAATGCAAAGAGAACGGAGACAGAAAGCAAGGAATTCCATTGAAGAGTAATCGACATGAGACTGAGGAAATGGTACATCAGAATGGGCGAACCAAAGACAGAAAAAAAAAATGAGAGAAGAAAATTAAAAGTAGCCTATACCAACATCGACGGATTAATTTCAGGACTGAATGAACTTAATGATTACCAGCTAAAAGAAAAACCAGACATAATGGGAATTGTGGAGACTAAACTAAGGGGTGAAATACCATCCATCGATGTTGGACATGGACTATACAATTACTAGATTAAAAACAGAGACAAGAAACAGGGAGGAGGAATCATGTTCTTGGCCAAGAAAAACTTGAATGTGACAAAAATTGTGGAGGGCAAAGGTAATGTAGAACTGATCATGATAAAAGTCGAAGACAAGAACATAAAAAGTAGAAAGTTTGTGGTGACTTATGTGTCCCCCAAAACATAAGAACATAAGAATAAAGGAGACTGCAAGAGACCATAAGGCCTACAATAGGCAGCTCCGCATCCATCACCACCTGTCATCTCCATCCATAAAGCTGTCTAATCGTTTTTTTAAAACAACTGATAGTTTCAACGCTTACTACATGGTTAGTAAGTTTATTCCATTCATCGACCACCCTATTAGTAAACCAATTCTTGCCTATTTCCTTCTTAAATCTAAATTTGTCCAGCTTATACCCGTTACTGCGAGTCCTGCCCTGTTGTTTTATTATGAACGATTGGAAAGAGAACGAGCATACGAAAATGCTAGAAGATACAAGGCAATCATTAAATGAGATACTATTGGGCGGGGGTAATTTGGTAATTATGGGGGACTTCATAAAGATATTTGTTGGGAAAACATGACAGTGAGAGGAGGAGACGACTTGTGGGATAATATACTACTGGATATGACCATGGAATATACAATGACTCAGTGGGTCAGTAAAAACACCAGATGCAGAAATAACGAGGAGCCGCCGAAACTAGATTTAATATTTACAACGAAACCTAAAATTGTGGATAAAATCCAATACAAGACACCAATTGGAAAGAGTGACCATACACTCATTGAAACTGAACTAGAGGAAGAAATGTACATGGAGAGAAATGAAAAGCATAGGAAGGTAATACTTATGTACAACAAAACGGACTTTGCAAAACTAAAGATATTCTTCCAGAATGCAAACTGCGAAAAATTTGAATGGAAGAGACAAAGATGGAAGAGAAATGGGATATCTTGATGGATAATTACAATGAAGGGGTGAATAGACACGTACCAAGATAGAAGCTAGAGAGAGTGTACATTAAATGCTTGTTCAACAAATGATGCAGTGTGGCAAAAGACAGAAGGAACAGAGCTTGGAAAAGGTGGAGAATAGATAAAAAAAATGGAAATATATATTTATATAAACTATAGAAATGAGTATGTTAGAGAAGAGAGAAAAAAAGGAACCATGAAAAGGATATTATAGATAAATGCAAAGAGCAACCCAAGGTATTCTATCGATACGTGAATACATACATACATATACCAAAGGCTTTTTCCCCCTACACGGGGGGTAGCCAAAAAGAAAAAGGGATAGAAACCACTCCCACTCTACTGAAGGTTAACAGACATAATGTAAGAAAGGAATGGATGGGCTGATTGTGCCTTTCTGGACTTACAAAAAGCTTTTGACAAAGTACCACACAAAAAATTATAAAAAAAAAAACTGGAACATATAGGAGGGATACAAGGGAACCTATTAAAATGGATGGAGGACTTCCTGATTGGTAGAAAGATGAGAGTGGTGCTCAGAGAAAAATATTCAGGTTGGAAAGAGGTGATCAGTGGAGTACCGCAAGGATCTGTATTGGCTCCAATAATGTTTGCTATTTATGTGAATGACATGGATGATGATGTGAAATGCTACATGAGCTTTGTAGACGACGTCAAACTTTTAAGGAAAATAAAAACTGAAAAGGATTGCGAATCACTGGAGGAAGACCTGAATAAAGTATGGAATTGGAGTCAGAAATGGGAAGTGGACTTCAATATTAACAAGTGTAGCATAATGGATTTTGGAAAAAGCAAAAACAGAATATCAGGACAATATAAAATTGGAACCAAGGAGGTAAAGAAGGAGAGATCCGAAAAAGATTTGGGTGTAATCATCTCAAACGACTTGTCCTATGACAAACAGATAAACAGAATTGTCGGAGAATCCTACAACTTGCTAAGATAAATAAAAGTGGCATTTACATATTTGGACGAGGAAATTATTAAAAAAAATATTGGTCACACTGATAAAACCTACACTAGAATATGCGGCGACATTGTGGTCACCCAGTACCAAAAAGAATATATAGAAAATAGAAAGAATCCAGAGAGCAGCAACAAAAATGGCACCTACACTTGCAAACTTGTCATATGAGGAGAGATTGGCTAAACTGGAGTTACCGACTCTGGAGCAAAGAAGAGAGAGAGGTGACCTACTGACCATCTACAGAATCATGAAAGGCACAGAAATACTCGATAGAGAGGACTTGTAAAACTGGGACTAGAGATGCACAAGAGGGAATGGAAAAAAAATAGCTACAGAAGAAATCTGAAGAAAAACAGTTTTCCACATAGAGTGGTGGACACTTGGAACAAACTGGACAAGGACACTTGGAACAAACTGGACGAAAAAATAGTGTGCGGAAAAACCATTGATGAGTGTAAGAGCAAACTAGACACTGCGAGATACAAAGACGGGACACCACGAGCGTAGCTTCCCTTCCTGCAAAATACAGCTAGGTAAATACACACATACACACACACACACACACACACACACACACACACACACACACGACTCGGTGACGCGGTTGATAGAGTAATGGACTGTTAGTACGGAGACGCAGCAGTACCTGGTTCGAATCCTGCCCAGGGCCGAAATTATTTCGGTATCGCTGCGCTTCGGGTCGTTACTCCGACTCTCGTGGGCGGGGAGTTGTGTGTGAGTGTTTGCGTGTGTAAGGTCAAAGCATTACCCATAGATCGGTCATAGGAGCTCTGAGCTCTCTTCCGGGAGGGAAATAGCTGTCGATCACGAGTCCAACACGTGATCCAAAGACCAAGGTGAACACACACACACACACACACACACACACACACACACACACACACACACACACATACACACACACACACACGTACAATGTGTAAGCGATCGATGAAGTAGTACAGGCCAAGCCATGACAAGTGTTTGACCAGTGTCCACTGCACTCTGTCCTTGAGCCAACCCAGCTCATGTATCATTTACATACTGTACCACATGTTAAGGAAGCCACGATTTGTATGACCGTAAATTTATTATAAAGTTCGGACATGGTCCAGTCCTGGCAGTGGACCAAACGACCTGTTTATTCATTTATTTATTTATTCATTTATCTATTTATTATTGTAATTTAGCATTTCGTAGACACATATTTACCGCGTTGTTACCCAACGTTTTGACTACCTAAGCCATCCAATCATTTGTTTTATCTCCTTGATAAGCCTAAGTCTCCCTGTTATCATTCAAATACCCGCTCTTACAGTAAATATGTTCATACACATGCGTATACAAAGGCTTTGATCCTCTTTATTGGAAAATATGAACATACTTAATGAATTGTATCATTCTGGAAGAAAAGTAACGGTTCCAGAAACTATGTATCGGCCTGAGTTTGCGCCCCGTAATGAATAGACAAATAGAAATTAATATATTAATCGATGGCAAGATAAATAGATAAGTAAACAAATATATTATTAATAATAGTATATATGATAGCAGTAATAGTAATAATAATAATGATAGTAATAATAATCTATATATTAATACGATAGCATGTGTGTTATTTATTTATTTTGTGTGTCACGCAAAACTGAATGGTTGAAATAAGGCATGTTTGTTCCGTAGACTTTATTATTATTATTATTATTATTATTATTATTATTATCTATATAATAATACGATAGCGTGTGTGTTATTTATTTATTTTGTGTGTCACGCTTACATCAAAAGCAACGACCTTCCATGGTGTCGAAGTTCTCGAAGCTGCCGAAGTTCTCGAAGGTGCCAAAGTTCTCGAAGTGCCGAAGTTCTCGAACGTGCCGAAGTTCTCGAAGGTGTCGAGGTTCTCGAAGTTCTCGAAAGTGCCGAAATTGTCGAAGGTGTCGAAGTTCTCGAAGGTGTCGAAATTCTCGTAGGTGCCAAAGTTCTCGAAGGGGCCGAAGTTCGCGAAGGCACCGAAGTTCTCGAAGGCGCCGAAGTTCTCGAAGTCGCCGAAGTTGTCGAAGGTGCCGAAGTTCTCGAAGATGCCGAAGTTCTCGAAGGTGCCGAAGCTCTCGAAGGTGCCGAAGTTCTCGAAGGTGCCGAAGCTCTCGAAGGTGCCGAAGTTCTCGAAAGTGCCGAAGTTCTTGAAGGTCTGGAAGGTCTCGAAGTTCTGGAAGGTCTCGAACTTCTGGAAGGTCTCGAAGATCAAATGAAAATGAAGAAAGAAAATATGGACAGCTCTATATAATTGAAACAAATGAAGCATTAAATCTGAGGTCTCCCAGAAAAATAACCATGCAATTTATTGCCGGCCCTGATGCGAGGAGATATAATAATCCAACAAATGATGAAATTGCAGCAATATTTGTCGGTGATGATGGAGCACCTCCTGTCCAGCGTGACATTATAGTGTACCCTGAAGGACAACAGAGGGAGAGGATATCCTACCTCTCTTGCCATCTTGATGCAATGATATACCCTCTTCTCTTTCGTGTAATTTACACAGGTTCCGCTAGTAATAATAATAATAATAATACATACATACATACATATAGCAAAGGCTTTTTCCATTTTACCAGGAGGTAGCCAAAATCAAAAGGCATAATTCCACTTCCACCCATTTCATCCTCACCCATTCCATTCCCATCCACCACCTCCCCCCCTCGCTCATCTTGGCTCCTCGTGGATGACGGGTCATTCCTGCATCTCGCCCATCACCCTGGATCAGAATCAAAGCAGCGAGACACAGCGCATCCACAGCAAGGATGTCTGTTGTGGGAGGAAGAGGGTAGAAGATAGGGGATGAGTAGAGAATGGCTGTGTATAAATGATAATGTGACGCATGGAGGGGAGCGGGTGGGGAAGGGGGTGTTAGGGAGTGGTTATGTGTGAATAATGTTTTGACGCAGCCCGAAGGGATTTCTCCCCGTCTTCAGTTTCTGCCTGAGGGGAATGAGAGGGGGTGACGCCGATTAAATGAAGCGGCCTTGCTGTGAGTAATGATAATAATAATAATGATAATGATAATAATAATAATAATAATAATAACGACAATGTTGGTGATACTAATGATAATAATTATGATAATAACAATAATAATAGTAATAATGATGATGAAAATGATAGTAATACCAAATAAATGAATAAACATTTGAATTCATAGTTAATAAACTTAATAAACCATAAGGTATTTATTTCTATAACTGCATTTCCTACCTAAAAACTACA
Source organism: Oratosquilla oratoria (assembly GCF_046742065.1). NCBI lineage: Eukaryota > Metazoa > Arthropoda > Malacostraca > Stomatopoda > Squillidae > Oratosquilla > Oratosquilla oratoria. Next base: position 59,462,668 of record NC_134778.1, on the reverse strand, counting down.
AGTCTATATGGGCACGTGGTTACACGAAGGCAAATAAACTGAATTACCTCTTTTCTATGTCTTGCTACATTGCATCTGACTCAGGCAAATGGGCGAGATACAGGGATGACCCGTCATCCACGAGAAGCTAAGATGGGGGTGTGGAATGGGTGGAAGTAAGTACGTGCCTTCGACTCGGCTACCCCTCCTTATAAGGCGGGAAAAGCTCTTGGTATACAAATATATATAACACGTTCCCCTTATATCAACTGCCATAGTCTGTTCCCTTTACCTCCTGGACATCCCTTCGACAGCAAAAGAAAGTTTCTTAGAAGAACTTACAAGTTCATTTGCCCTTGTTGCCGTGGAAGTCTGGTAGGTATTCAGACTGACTTAAAACAAATTATAGATGAATAAATAAATGAATAGATAAATGAACTAATAGATAAATAAATGAAAATAAATAAGTAAAACAAACACGCTCACTAGATGGATGGTCGTCAGCCAATAGAAGCATTATATTATTTAATAATCGAATATTATAAGGTTTCTAAGACAACAGAGAATATTTTTGGCATGTACAATGGTCAACTCACGTACCACGGGTGGGGCATTTCCTTTTAATTTGACTGATTATTATATTAATCTGATCTTTGGAGGAAGGGAATGAAGAAACAGATATATATTCTGCACGATTAGTTTTTGTTAAAGGAACTAGATGAATTAATATAAGAAGATAATCGGAAAAGGACACGATCTCTCTGTCTCCTCAGTTAGCCACGCAATATTTTTATTTCAAAAGCTAAACAGAGATAAGTATAACATTATGCTATATGTTATTTTTTATATTAACTGCTCATTTATAAGCATAAAAAAACCGTCGTCATTTTAATTCTAGGGTGTGTGTTTTCCATTAAGGAATATCATTAATGAATTGTGAATTTCTCTAAAACCCAGGATTCGTTCTGTTTTTGAGTTTTGTTCTTCCTGCTAAAAACACACTTGATAGTTTGATTTTTTCCATTTACTTACTATCAATGTAGTTCTCATCTTATCAGTTTTCTTAATTTGTCTTGCATTTAGAAAGTTTGTGTTTATGCACTTTACACATTCTTGTGCCATAACGCATAATGTATTAAGAAACTCCGTGATAGTCATGTATTTCATTAAGGTGCAAGTAATCAATATATAGATATTTTTTCTAATGTTGGTGGTGCAATTTTATTATGCTATTATTACATTACTTCCATTATCCTCTCTCTCTCTCTCTCTCTCTCTCTCTCTCTCTCTCTCTCTCTCTCTCTCTCTCTCTCTCTCTCTCTCTCCATGTATATATATATATATATATATATATATATATATATATATATATATATATATACATATATATGTTGATGAAGGTGGAAAAAGAAGTCACGGGTCTAGTTCCGAGTTCCTGAGTTTATTCCTGAACCGTTTAGCTCTTTGGTTCTTATGTAGAAGCAGAGCGAAAACGGTCAGGGATAAACTCAGAAACTCGGAGCTAGGTCCGTTACTTCTTTTTCCACCTTCATCAACTTGTCACAATGTACCAGCATATATATATATATATATATATATATATATATATATATATATACATATATACATATACATATATACATATATATATATATGTATATGTATATATATATGTATATATATATATATACATACATACATATACCAAAGGCTTTTTCCCCCTACATTGGGGGTAGCCACAAAGAAAAAGGCATAGAAACCACTCCCACCCATTCTATTTCCTATATATTCCACTCCCCTCCACCCTCCTCCCTCCCTCTTATCTTGGCACCTCCTGGATGACGGGTCATCACTGCATCCTGTCCACTGCCCTGGGTCAGAAGCAGTGTCGCAAGACACAGCGCATCCACAGCAAGGCCGCTTCATAAATTTGGCGACCCACCTCTCGTCCCCTCATGCAGAAAAGGAGAAGACGGGGAGAAATCCCTTCGGGATGCGTTAATTTTCTTCTCACACATACCTCCCCACCCCCACCCACTCCCCCTCATGCATCATAGCATCATCTATACACAACCCCTCTCCATTCACCCCTATCTTCTGTCCTCTCCCGTCCTTCTTCCACAGACATTCCTCTCTTTTGTAATGCCCCTTTCACCCCATCCATCCATCTCATCCTAGGACGTCCCCTCATATTCACTCCTTCCACCTCTGCCTTCCATACTTCTTTTACTAATCTTTCTTTACTCATTCTTTCCATGTGTCCAAACCATCCTAATACCCTTTCATCAACCCTATCTCCCAGTTCCCTTTCCACCCCTGTTCTCCTCCTCACCTCCTCACCTCCTCATTTCTTACTCTAGCCTAGTAATCCCTATCATACTTCTCAGACATTTCATCTCAAACACATTCAAACTCCTTCTCTCTTCCTCTCTCATGTTCCATGTCTCTGCCCCGTACAATGCTGTTGGTACAATCACTCCTTCATATAACCTCCTCTTAGCATCCATTCCCAGATGTCTATTTCTCATTACACTTTTCAATCCACCAAGGCATTTACTCGCTTCTCTCAATCTACATTCTACCTCCACCCCCGCTCCTCCCTTTCCTGCCACATTCGCACCCAAATATCTAAAACTATTCATAAGTTTACAATAATATTCCCTAAGTTCCCTTGTCATTAGCTCATTTTGAGAATTCTCTTTATCATCTCATAATCATTTTTGTGTATATATTTCGATCTTAGGCATAAGATTATGCTTTACTTGAACTGACATTTTGATGACGTTATTTTACAATGTCTTCTTTCAATTAGTATTTGCCTTCAAATATCAGTCTAATATAGCAACATTCTTATTATTCATGTCTCTCAAATATTGAAGAGAGCACGATGACTAGGATACAAATACTGATAAACTACTGACAAGAGAGGGTGGGGAGAGGGGGAACGGACGCTGTGTCGGTTGTTCTTATAATTTGCTCGCTTTTTCAGATATGTCATTTATTTATTTCAGTGACTTTCCTTTTGTCTCATACAGTGGTTCTATAAACAATATTATCACTGTATCATGTCCTTATGTTTATTTGGTATTCTTGAATATTTTTCGTTGCTACAGTATCGTTTATTACAAAAATTATAGTATCTTTCGCTGAGTTGGGTCTCCAAGCTTCATTTTGCCAAGTCACCAAATTCTTCCGTAACAGTTGTCACTTTCATCTCTACTCCAGCCATTTCTTTCTCTGCCTCAGTTAATGCTTTCTTCTTCTCGTTGACTACAGACTAAAATCTCATCTCATGGCCTAAGATTTCTCCAAACATACGTTTGCGTTTTATTTCTTTCTGTTATCTTTATCGTTTCAGTTTACACATTAGTTAATTTTCTTTTCTGCAGGAGAGTAGAATGTCGCCACTTCTGATCGCTTTATTTTTATTGCTTACATTTCATAATAATAATTTGAAATTATCAACAACTTCCTTTAATAGGTATTAGCTATACCATGAAGTTACTCGTGACTATCCAGTGTTACATTTTAAAGACACTAAACGCATATGAAACAAGGTGTTCCAGACCTATACTCTTCAAAATAAAATCACATCGAATATTTTTTTCAAATTGAATGCAACCTATTTGGTATAATGTGTACTAATTTACAAAAATCTGTATGGGAAAGGCGAAGATTTATCCTTATCAGGCATGTAATGATGCATACATAGATGATAGAGGATTCTGAAAATCCCGCTGTCTCACCTTCCTGTTTTTTTCTGTTTGTGAGCTGCTTAAGGCATGCAGTCTTAGAATATATTAATTACATTAATCATACGATTATCGATAATGTTGCACCAAGTCATGTCAGTTAATAGATATTGTGACAGCAAATTTGTACAAATCTCAAGGACTGTCTGTTTTGGTCCCCCTCTCATTCTGCCATGAAAAAGTGAAAGAATACAATGGTGAGATATGTCATTCTCACACTTTATTTTCATAAAAATAACAACAATTAAAGTTGAATAAATAAATTTGTGTTGGCAATCGCATAAAACCATGCGATATGAGATATGTGGGGCCAACTGTTTCTGGGAGGCTGTCTGTGTCGGAACATTCCGTTCATTGGTCTCGGGTCTGGGAGGCTCTGGCCACCAACTATGTGTCAGTAGTTGTTGTTCTGATCGAGTAGTGAGTGAAGTCCAGTGTTGCGCGGATTATTTTCTATCTTTGCCGTTACTTGTATTATGTAAACAAGTAAGTAAAAAACATATATTTTTAATTTAGAATATATATAGTATGACAGATAAGTAGAATTTAGTGTTTTGTTTGGCCATCGCAAGGAGAAATTGATAAATATACACACGTCGTCTGCTCTTGAAGTGGGTTTGGTGAGGGACAAAGCGATTGGTTGTACGTATACCAGCTGTTTTGGACGTATAACTGAGAAACTCACAGGTGCTGCGCACTGCATATTATTATATCTTTGTTTTGTCGACATGCACAGCAGGGAACAGTAGTTGTACAAAGGCGAAATAATCAGTGAAGGACGAAAGTTACGTTAGACAACAAACATGGTGGAGTGTATGTGTTTTGCTAGGTCAAAAGTATTGATTATCTTGTGTTATGTTTACTACCAAGAAGTTATAGTTTTAATGAATGGGGCCTGTTTGTACAGTATATTCATATGAACAGGTGCTGCCTCCCAATGTCTGCAGTGTGAAAGATTGTGCATATATGATTATAGCAGTCAGTCCTTCCTCTAGTTAAAACTACAGAAAAAATAACATTGTGTTAATATTTTTTGTACTGTATTTTTTCATAAATACGCAAACAGAGAAATTGAAGGTAGTTTGTATAAGGCATAGGCATAGCACAAGAATCAAATGTGTGAGAACATAAACACTATTATGTGATCTGAATTTTTTACAACATTGGTAAAACCAAAATATTCCTAAAGGAGGGTTTTTGCAATGGAATAATTTACTCGAATCTGCTGATGGCACTTGGATGTTTTCAATGGCTGTTACCAGGGGAGCAGGAGGACTTAAGCTTGGTGTGAGCTCCCTCCTTTTTTATGTAATAGATCTGCTACTCTTTTTAACTTGTTCAAGCTCAGCAAGTTCCATTTGTCCACAGTTTGATAAGAAAAGAATATATATACATTTCTCAATAACTAGTCTTGTTCTTCCCAAATAAATCTTGGAAATATGAATCCCAATGGAATGTTCCTCCTAATAAGGTGACCTTGTTTATTATAAATCCACACAAGACTGTTGAGCTCCTGTATGGAGTATTAATCGCTTGAGTTTTATGCAGTCAAAGTTTTTGCAATTTTAGAGATTTTCATGTGGACCAGTCATGCCGCATTGTTTTATCAATGAAGGTTAATTTCTGCTCAAGAAAGAATGCTGGTCACATTTGACTTCTATCTCTATTGGATTATACTTAAATCTGTACTTTATTACCTGTATGACTTTTTATTGCAATATTGTCCCCAAAGATGGAAGTACTGGCTGTTGCGAGCAAAATACCCATGTACAAACTTAAAAACCTTTATGTCCACGCATGTTCATTTTCATTGATGCTTGTTTAGCTTTGTCCAGATTCATAGGTTGGAGTCCGTGGCAGCCTCTTGAATTATGGTTGTCATTCATAATTTTAAAAACTGGCACTGAAATTACATTATGGAGAGAGCATCATTATGAGAGTTTACAAGAGCATGCCAATAAGTGAACAGGTCTTGCATAAGTCAAACAGTGTGTATCAGGTTGATGCAGAGGTATGGGTCAAATACAATGCATATTCCCATCTTCAGAACTTGTCAACATTCTCACATACAGTACATCTGTAGATGGTCAGAGCTGACACTCGCTAGACTGGGTCCAAGATCTCTTGGCTAACTGCAGCTCAATTCCTCTATCTTTTCATATAAAGAGAGCTGACTGTTGGTGACTGTGCCCCTACTCCTACAACTCTGAGCGGGTAACATAGAAACTGCCCAACAGTGATACAGCACGGAAACGATTCAGGGTTTCTTCCTATTGCTAGTTTTTCTTTTTTATTTATTTATTTCTTAATCCAGCCTGGTCAGCTGTTGCCCACAAAGCAAAGTGGTTGGATATGGGACCGGAAAATCTTCATCTCTTGCTCGCATCATGCACATTCCATTAAGCATATTTGTGAATGAAATTTTATTAGCTTGTTAAACGTTTTTGACAAAAAGTACCAAAAAATAGATGTTCAGTTGTGGTGAATTGCACATTTTTGTTCTCTTCTGTAGTTCATGGAGGAAAACTCAGTCTGTGGAATACTGTGCCTTCAAGAAGTGACACGAAGGAAATGAAAAGACGTACTCTCAATGTGACAATGCCCTCGGAGTGAAACTGGCCTACAACCCAATGTCCAGAGGAATTCATGTACCTGTCTTCTCCCTGAGGTGTGGCCCCTAGGGTCAGTACCTGGTCTCTGGAAGGAGTTTAATGCCAGCTTTTTCACATTGCTTCATTCTTTCCATCCTGTATAGGTTATTCTCGATTTATGGATTTATTTTTGGAGTAATATTGTGATGTGATTTTTTAGTACAATTTGAATTAATTTTCACACAAAATGCATGTAAAATAGCAACATTGCATCCCTGAGGCTTTGGATTTAGGGGGTTGGGTTTCTGACTTGGGAATACATGTAGATTTTTCTATCACACATATTTATTGTAAGGAAACCTGTAGTATTTGTACCATTATACTCATCACAAGCATATCTCAGTTTATAGTTTGACACACTAGTAAAACTTTCATTTGAATGTTGGGATTTTATTGAAATCTAGACTTAAGAATGTCAAAAAATATATATATAAAAATTTTGGTAATGAGGGAGGACTATAGAGTTGAAAAGACATTATGCATTCCAGTTATGCAGGCAGAAATATAACAAATTGTACCTAAGCTTTAGATGTCGGCATTAATGAACAAAACCAGATTGACTGAAGTGGGACACCTAGTGACTCCTGTAAAAACTAAGCCATTCACGAGTGGGATTTGAGTTAGCGCATTCCAATATTCTAAACAAGCCGTGGGAGGTAAAAATTACTGTGTTTTTGTATGTGTGTTTCAAGATGTGCCTGTCTTCTTGCAACTTTTTCAGTTATTGAGAGCAACACGCCAATGCTAACCCTCATACATGTACTGTACAAACTGGTAACACAGAAACAAACCCAAGACTTCGCATATGTCTTTAATGGACAAAATCATTCCCATGTGCAGACATCTGCTGTTCTTGGGTTCCACTTATTGTAGAATGCACCTTACTAAGACTAAACAACTGAAAACTGGAACAAATTGGATGTACTTCCTGCACTCGCTCAAATACAAAACACACAGAGGTGGACTCTTAACACATGCAAAAGCATATTATTCACCAATATAACAAAATAAAGCACTCGGAAAAACAGCAGCAGTTGAACATTACACTCGGAAACCAGAATCCTTCTCATGAAAATGATAGCCACACAGATCTTTGCAAAAGCTCGCAAACCCACCCGCCCCTCACATCACTTCACACAAACATTGTGTACCAAAAGCAACATAAAAGTAAGTGCAGCAGTATTATTTTCAAATTTCTACAAAAAACTATCCCCAGTACCCCTTGTTATATTCATACAAAAAAAAAATACACTCAGATCATGAAACAGGCATTTTAGAATAGAATATCAAGTTGGATACTTCACCAAACTCCCACAAATATTGTCCCAGTAGATAAATTATTCCCAATGCAAGCAAAAGCAAGCACTGACACAACTTCATTATTCAGGTCACCACTCTGCACTAAAACAGTACCAACACAGAATTAGCCTGGCAGCAGATGCTAATTGCCCTAGATGTAACTAAACACATTTTGCCTTGTGAGTTCGTAACATGTGGGAGGGTTTTTGTACTTGTGGTGCAAATGACAGGCACTTGCAAGGGGTGGTTTAGTGAAACAGATGTCAGTGGGACTCTGGCCATGTCTTCAGAACTTACCAATACTGTCAATATTAATCAATAATGTGAATACTCATCAATATTATTAGTATTTTTGTAGTTGTGCAAGAATTGTAGTATATCCCATTGGAAACCCAAGGTATTTCTTGGGGATGAATGGTTTTATCTTTATCCACAACAAAATCCTTGTTCATTATTCTCTGCAGTCATGTGAGACGGGAACTGGGAGTTTCCTCAGAACTGAATGAAATCGTCTGGCGGGTACAGGCGATTTTATTCAGGTGAAACTTACCTTCAGACTGAAAAGGGCGAGAATAGTTTCAACAAGTCAGTTATTCCAGTGACATGAACATTATCTGCCTTTTGTCTTTTTGTCCCCCGGGCTAAATGGTATAGCGGATGGGATTCTTTGGTTTGATTCCCCGGTTTAAAAGGTTAGGGGGTGGGGGCTAGTCAAGCTTGGCAACGATTTAACAAAATTCTCAGGTTCAGCCCGATTGAAGGTCTGTACTGGGTACGGTAATTGTGATTCGCTCTCGCAGTGTACCACGATAGCACCTTGCCCCGGGCAGCAATCTTCGAGACGGGGAGGGGGGAACCCACTTAGCAACACGGGAAGAGCTTCTTGGTGCCTGTCAAGTACTGGACCTTTCTTCCTGTCGTTGGGGCGGGGACCAGGGACCGAATTTATAAAAGATGATAACCACTAAGACTAGACATAAATCTTCAAAATGGCAGAGATTTTTACCATAATCGGCTGTCCATAATGCCGAGGTTATGTCTAGACATAAGCATTTAGGTCGTCGACACAGGGATTTAGGTAAAATCTCCGCCATTGGGTTTAGGATCTTTTATAAATTGGGGTCAGGATCTTGTAAATTCGGCCTCAGGCACCAATGGTGTTCTCGTATTGTGCAAGAAATGCACGGGATTTCTCCAACATCGGGAGTACGCGACAACTTCGTAGACTACACCATTTTCCTTGTGCGGCGTGGAAGGAGCAGGTTATGGAGATGGGCGGGATATTTTGCAATGTGACATTTTTTATTTTGTTTACATGTAATTGCATTTATCGGTTTATTTTTTATTGATTGTTAGTCGAAAGCCATTGGGTTCCGAGGATGGAAGTGGGACGGAAGTGAATAAAAGTTAACCTTCCGAGGCATTAATAAAATCTTCAAATAAACATGAATAAATACTAAAGTGTATAAATAGATAAATAAAAGAGGCTCTTGGTTCTGGAACGCGATGATGATTCAGGAAGTTGTTTAGGAAGGACATAAGTCCCCCCCCCCAACACACACACACACACACTACACCTACTCTGTAGCCCGTGCACGGTGTCGTGGTACAGCCTTGTATCGCTTCTTCTTTGTCCAACACACATGTGGTCATTATGAAGTTTTATCGTACGGTGATAATACCGAGGTTGGTGATATGCGAGAGGAGGTTGTTGTTGTTGTTGTCGTTTCCTAGACTGTCTGTCCGAGCAGTCCCGTCTCCCCAAGGAATGCCACAGCCGAAACTGGCTTTTCCCACAAATCCTTTATAGAGTGTATGTTGTGTTGTTTGCGTGCATGATTGTGTATAATGCAAGACCTGTATCACACACAGATACTCTCTTCTCTTCCTCCACAACAACCAAATACCAGCCTCCGGAAACATATTTATAATCATATCACTCACCGCTCCATTAACACACTGAAAGACAACACACTGCTGCATGCCAGACCCCCTGATACCCACCCTTCTGAATCCTCTCTCCCACGAAAGGACAGAGTCCACCTGGCCAGACTGCGGTGCGGCCACCACCCAGCACTTCTTAGCTACCAGAAGAGGCTGGATGACCGCATTGTGAACAGCTACCCAGGATGCAACACTTCACCCCATACCATACAACACATAATGGAAGACTGCATTATACACAATCATGCGAGAGGATGTTGTTTCCTGCGCTAGTGATAAGTATGGGGAGATTATTATTGTTATTTTTTTTTTTTTTTTTTGTGATTGGCGGTTGTGTGGCACGCTGAACATGTTGAGGTTGGAGAGTTTATATATATATATATATATATATATATATATATATATATATATATATATATATATATATATATATATATAACAAATCGCTAGCAGCAGCGGTGTAATTCAAACGGTTAGGCCCGGCCGTCGCTCGGAGGGACCCGGGTTCAAAACTTCGCGATGGCCGGGAAGGTGCCACGTAGTCGGTCGAAACACCACCCTTACTGGACGACGAGTTGGTGGAGATCCTCGAGGCACCCGAATTTACACGCACAGAATGGTGTGGTCGTGTTATGACCCCGTTAATACAGCACTCGGATAATCGACTCGTTGTCTAGAAAGGCTGGAGGTTCGAATGGCGAGTATGCGTGCGAGCAACCTTTAATGAAGGACTGCACCTCCTGCACGCAATGGGTCGTCGTGAACCTTCTCTGGCCTTATAACTTAAGAATAATTATAATAGTAGTAATGTTGATAATAGTAATGATAATTATGATAATGGGATCTTTCCCATTTTACGGCATGCAGTTGATTTCAGCAACTTAAGAGAGGTAAGAAATTAATATTAATCTGAAACCTAATCTGACCTAACCTAAAATTTCTGCATGCCGTAAATTGAAAGACCCTAATGATGATTATATATATATATGTATGTATATATATATATGTGTGTGTGTGTGTGTACAGTAGATGTATAATATATATGTATATTATATATATATTATATAATATATATATATATATATATATATGCTGATGCCAGGATGAGAGGTGTGTGTGTGTTCCTGAAGTTGTGTAGTTGGGGGATCCGTATCACTTAGTATGGTTGAAGACCACAACCCTGGTCGCAGTTTGGGGCACTTGGTAGTCCCCCCAAGGAGGCAGGAGTCCGCCGGTCGCAGTTGGCTTACTGGGTACCGGCCCAGTAGTTAGCCGGTTGACCATTTTGCTGCTCTGGCGCATTGTGACGCTGTCTTTTTTTCAACGTAGGTGTTCTTGGTTATTTCGTACTTTACACTTTTCTAGGTTCTTGTGGGTGTCTGGAATGGTATCTTTGTCATGAGAGAAATTGATGCTACGTATAGAAAGCTATTGAAGTTAGGGCACGCTTTAGCAGTAAGGTCTGAACGAATATGCATATATATATATATATATATATATATATATATATATATATATATATATATATATATATATATATATAGTGAATGCTATTAGAAAAGGTTGAAGCCATATATTGATCAGTTCTGTACTAAAAAGTATCCTTCGGAGAGGACGTATCCAGTTGATTTCGAGTTGCCTCGGCGGGCAAGGAGGGAGGGAGGGAGATAGGGGGTTGGTATCGCTGGATCGAAAAACTGGAAGCCCCACTGGACTCTGGCTGAGGGCGGAGCTCGGTCCTGGAAAGGTCGCGTGCACCGAGAACGCATTCTTGCACATAGAGATCGGGTGGGTGGGTGGCCCTGGCACTAAGGGAGGGAAGGAGAGCCTCACGCCGTATCAGATAACGTGAATTGTCCCTATATCCCCCATTGTGTTATTGTTGTGCCCAGGCTGGGTGTGTATGGGGTCTGATGTTCCCGAATACGGTTCTGGGCATGAGCATCAAGTGTATTGTGTCCTCGGCGTGTTCTTCCTTATTAATCTTGGTTTATTAAGTATCGACCCCTACACGCACACACACACACACACACACACACACACACACACACACACACACACACACACACACACACGCACACACACACACACACACGCGCGCGCGCGCGTTCCCGTATACTTCGGCATTATGCACATATGTCATAAAGACCAAAGGCGATCCCGTGGCCGGGGTTGTCCTGCAGGCAAACCAAGGCGTGTTTGGATGGTTCGGGCATGTGGGGAGAATGGAAACGAGGTAACCGGTGAGCTACATATTTTCTAGATGGAGGGAAGGGAAGGAAGGCGAAGGGCAAATGCAAGCAAGATCATGGGTGTGCAAAAGGTAGGGGTGTCGGTAGGAGAGAGTGGAGAAGCTATATAGAATACAAGGAGGAGGTGAAGAATAGAAGGGCGGAAACCTTAAGAAGAATTTACTGTTTGGTGTTCGACTGTGTACTATGTGTATATAAGGAAAACCAGAAACCAAAATTTTTGTGTACTGAGCGATTTAGCAGTTGCTTATTCTGAATCCGACGCTGGAGTTTCACCACATCCGGTGTCCAGATTGAGAATATTTTGCAACCACGTGGCCTCCGCGCATCCCTCAAATCACCGACCACCCGTCCACCAGAGTGCGAAGACCTTGCCCATGGGGAGCGTGGTGGTCGTCCGCCAGAGGGCGCGACTCTTCCCCCCCCCCCTTTCAGGAGGGTAGCCGATCGAGATGAGGGTCAGAAAGGAAACGTCCTAAGATGAGTTGGATGCTGGAGCGTGGAAGCTGTGTGGTGTCCTGCCCAGGCATCTGGGATCTTCTGTATCTGGTCACATGCAGGGACGTTCCCAATATCCCCCGGTTCCCCGCCGCGTTTCTGAATTTGACTTCAGAAGTCATCTACGCCATCACCAGCCTTTGCCACGTCACTCCTGCAAACTTCTGTCTTCTCTCTCCATCCGTCATCTCTTGTTGTCCATTCACTTGCTGTATCTTTCGGTCACTCAACTGACTGTCCTGCCCGTTTCCTTTTTTATTCTTTTAATTATTTTTTTTCTGCTCTTTTCGCTCTCTTTCCCAGGTTCAAGTGGCTTTCAAAGTTGTTCACAACACGGATCTTCATCGATATGGTCTCTCTCTCTCTCTCTCTCTCTCTCTCTCTCACACACACACACACACATACACACGCGCGCGCGCGCGCGCAGTCCTTACAATCTTCATTAAATAATGTAGTAATTATTACTGACGGTTAATTGATAATCTTGGCAACAATTGTATGTATATTATTATTATTATTATTATTATTATTATTATTATTATTGTCATTACGACTATAATTCCCGCCCTACTTAATCTGGCGTACATGTGTGAAGTTTTGATGTCAATAATTAATTCTTTACATGTGAGAAATAAGTGGAACACAGCTGTTGTCCTAGTAAAAGCGATCACCGGGACTTTTGTTAATTTTTTCCTCAATACTCGATGTGGGTCATTCCTGTCGCAAGTGCCACTCGGTACAAGGTCAGGTCAGAGTATGGAAGAGGATTACGTAATGGAGGAGGAAAGGTCATACGCATTTACATTATTTATTTGTTCATTTTTTTTATTTATCATTTATTTCATTTTGTTTTTATGTGATTTATTCGCTCGTTTATTTTAATTGTTTTATTCATTCATTCCTTTGTTTATCTAAAGCTACTTGTTTATTTATCTATTAATTTACTGTACTTAAGTTTTTTTATTTGTTGATATTTCGGTAAGGGATGTGTGCTGAAGGGGGCTCGTTGGGGTAAAGTGACAACTGCTAAAAGGGGTGTGTGGCATCGTTGGAAGAGAGAGGCTAAAGGGGCATTTACACAGTCAAACGGTTTGTCAAACAAGTGTTTGAAGTGATGTTTGACCGTGTGAAAGGGATATTTGGTTGTCAAACCGGGTTTGACAAACAGTTTGACCGTGTAAATGGCCCTTAAGAGGAGGGCATCGGAGGTGCTGCGCCCTTTGAGGGGAAGAGGAATGTCGGTCGAGGGGAGGAGGAAGAGAGAGAGAGAGAGAGAGAGGGCAGCGCCTATTGAGAATGTGGCTGGAATAGAGAAACCGTTGTCCTGATTTCGGTCCTGACATTTCGATGGTCGGGTCGAGGAGGCGAGAGAGGCCTGGCTGTTTTTTTTTTTTTTTTTTTTTTTTCGTCTTTCTCTTTTAGTGGCCCAGAGGTAAGGTAATACCATTTGACGTGAGCCAGAATAGAATTTTGGAAGGGAATAAAGGGTCTTTACTTTATTTAGAAGTGGCTTTCCCAAATATTAATTCACTCGAGTTCTGGAATTCCCCACATTTGGAATAGAAATGTTCTCTACGTTGTACCATGATGTTAATGTTTCTGGTATTAGTGAATTTGTTTGTTTTGGATGATTTATTTTATTTTGTGGTTTTTGCACTTTTTTCTAATATTGGTCAGTTTCGAACTTTTTAATTTTCCAGTTGGAGAGAACTGTTTGAATGCCATTCTCAGATGAGTATCTGTGATGTATGTCATGGCCTTGTGGTGGTCTGAATACGCTAGTGTATTGGGGAAATTTGCAGTAGCAGTATATGGGGCTAGTGGACCCCGCGTTTGTTTATTAAATCTAATCTAACTTAATTTTATTTATTTTTTTACACGGAGGTTGGGGATTTAGGTAGATTGGCTTAGGTTGTCGGTAAATTTTTATGGGAGCTTGAACGAAGTTTCCTCTTAAGATGAATTTGTGGCCAGTTTTTGGTAAAGTGAGAAAATGCAAGAAGGAATCTAGTGGTAGTTTAGTCCGTGTTTGTATCAATTCGCCACCACTGACGGAGGGAGAGAGAGAGAGAGAGACGATGCTACCATTCCCAGGTGTCTGGCTCGTTAAAACCCGTTTCTGCTACTCCGGTAGATACGTTGATGTGCCGTGCTCGAGTGTCCTCGGAACCTTGAGAGACGAACCGGTGTTACCGGTTCAGGAACCTGAAGCCGCTCCTGCCGAGGTGCACCTCGAGCCGGTTCCTTGCCCCTGTGGCTGTTGCCAGGATGATCGGGGATGCCGGGGGAGGGAGGTGGGAGGAGGGAGCTACGTCTCAGCAAGAAGACCAAAGTAATTTCGTTTAATCCAGAGCAAAATTATTAAACCAACCGCTTTAAACAAAGTGCTGTATCATTGGTAGATACTTGATAACAACGATTGATTCATTCAATTCAGTACGTTAGGTTGAGAGCAGGTATTCTAGGGAGATCTAAGTTGATATTGAAAGCACGGAAGAGGTAATAGATGCTAATACTAGACCGTATTGACGGATCTCTGTACGTGATGGTCATCGCGCAGGAAGACGCAAGACCTCGGGTTATGTAAAAGGAGACCGCCGGACTTCGCCCTGAATCCAGACACATGCACACCTCTCCTGCGGGCGCACACATACACGCACGCATACACACACACACACACACACACACATACAGGGAGAGGCATAAAACACCAAGTGCCGGTAGGTCTGAGAGATATATATAGGTATAAATAAATAGGAAAGATAATGTAGACGGGGAGATATATATATATATATATATATATATATATATATATATATATATATATATATATATATATATATATATATACACACATACATACATATAGTGTGCGTGTGTGTATGTCGTCATGTTACTGTCCTCGGTTCAATAGCGGAGGTGATGTGATTGGCGGATTGGTGGCCAGCCTGCCAGCTTTCCTGCTGCGCCTTATCGTGATATCGTTATCGGGGTTCTGAGTAAGGGGTTGCCTAACAAGCAACACTCTGCGTCGTTAAGAAAGGAGCAAGAAAAGAGCGGGAACGGTTAACTTAACTGCTTTCTTTCTGGTTAGAATATGAAGGCGGTTATGGTGGTGTTCACTTTATAGTTAGTTCACATGACCGGGTTATGAACCAGCCCGATGACCGTGGCCGGTTGACTCGGGGGCTGCGGGTTATCTTGCGAAAGATAAGCGAGGCCACAGGCTGAAGGTGACTATCACGTGTCCTTGTTTGTTAACTTGGTCTTGGATCACGTGCTGTACTCGTCATCGACAGCTATTGCCTTCAAGGGGTGAGAGCTCAGAGGTCGGATGTTGCCCAATCTATGTGTAGTGCTGTGACCTTACATACACACACGCATGGAAAATGCCATACACGTTTTTCTACTGATGTCTCTCTGGGAAATGTGACTTTGCCGTTATTTGATCCTTGTGCATTTGATTTAGAGAGCCCAGTTTATAAACATAATCACTGTATTGCAAGGGCTGGCCCTTTCATGGTTATTCACAACTCGTGCATTGTCCCTGGATGCTGCCAGGTGATTTAATTCGGCACAACGGAACCCTGCGCGCTTAAGTTGCATCGAGAAAGCTTATGTAAGGGACCCTTGCCTGTATCTGCCTGGCGCACTGGCTTGAGTACAGGTACATACTGTACATACATACGTACATACATACGTACATACCTCTATGCATACATGCATTCGTACACACACCATACATATCCACACTTGCATACACATGTACATACACACAAACATACGCACATAGAACCATATATGTAATTCCGTGTAGCCAGGTAGTGTATTTTCTTGTGGGCAAGCGAGGTTAATGGCTACTGAGGATTCATTCTTGCTTGTTTTATTGCGAATATGGTCAATACGACGCACATACATACATACATACATACATACACGCATAGCGCATTCATCGTGTCCTGCCACAGTTTAAACCGAGTTAGTGCGAGTTAACTTAATTGCGTTATTTGATTAGCGAGATGCTCGTGTTCAGGACAATTTTGGCCTCACTCTCCGCGGGTGGGCGGATGCGGGGGGGGGGGGGGAAGGTTATCCCTCGGCCGAATAATATCGCCTGGCGCCAACCAGAAATTTTATATAATTATTTAGCTGGGGACAGGTGGCGGTGCTACATTTTTATTCATTAATTTATTATTATTATTATTATATATTTGTTGATCTGTTTGTTTTTAGAATTAATGCAAGATATCTGTTCAGGCGTACCAACTGTACTCAACTACTATCACGAGTTGAAGTCGTTGGAAGTGTTGACGTTGTGCCGATGAGCAACTTTTTAGTTAACCGGTTAAAAATCGGACAACTAGAAAGTTGTTTGATTTACAGCCAGGCAACAGAAACGTTTCCTAATCAAACAACTGGACATTTGTAAACGGAAAAGTTGTCTCGTTAAAGGGTAGAAAAAAGTTGTCTTGTGATAAAAAATCGGCCCACTAGAGTTATCTTGCGACAACTTTTTAATTGGTTACAGCTGTGTGGGTTACATTCTCTGTCACGATTTTACGTCACGTGATTTCGTCACTCCTCCCGCGAGAAGTTCACGTCACAAGGGAGCGTTATACGTCAGGGTCACATTAGGTCACGTGATAAAGATCTTTATCACAAAGTTTGAACGATTCCAAGACACGAGACATTGAATACATACTGTAGTCAAGTCATTGAACGAAGTTTCAGATCATGATGAGGTATACTAATGTCGACCTTATTGCTAGAGGGAATGAAGACCATTCTTGCTTGCTCCGGCGTCATATCTTTCGGAACCCGGAGACTTCTGTACAAAACCTCGACTGCTGATTGGAGGGCTAATGTGGAAACTTCCACGTCAACGACCAATGGAAATAGACTTGATATGGCAATCTTATGATGTCCGTGTTTACAGACGAGGATGTACGTCGGGAAGGGAATATACGTGTGACCTCGGAAGTTTCCCTCCGCTGAATAAAATCGCCTGGCGGCAGATAGAATCTGCATAAGATTCGTTGATAGGTCTAAATGGCCACTTACACGGTCAAACCCGATTTGTCAAACAAGTGTTTGAAGTGTGGTTTGGCCGTGTGAATGGGTGTGGTTGTCAAACACAGTATTGTAGTGCGCGCAGTGCCAAAGAGGGGAAGCTGTGCCACCTCTTATGAAAATGGTCTGCTTTGAAGGAAACTCATTTTCTTTCGGCTAAACAGTCTTTAAATTTCATTTCAATGTTAAGAAAATTAATTTCTTTAAGAATATTTTTAACAAGACTAGCGCCAGGCGATTTTAATCGGTTGGGAGGCCGATGTAACAAACAGAACATCGATTTTTTTTCTCTCCGTGAACAGGCGTAAATGTTCTTACTGAACAGACACTATGTTATCGTGGTGTGATAACACAGCTGGAGGCAATGTCAGGAAAGTGTGAACAGTAGTCCCGGGTTGTGGCGTAACCCCCTCCCCCCGAAAGAAAAACACAAGACAGCATTGCATAGGATGAATATTGCAGTGGTTTATGGCTGTGTCAAACATCATGAGGCAATGTTAGGTCAGGTCAGGTTATGTTGGATCATCCAGGGATTCGAATGCTCATAATGCATTGAGAATATATATGTATATATTTAACAAAAAAAAATATATATATATATATATATATATATATATATATACAAGCCGCGGGGTTCGCTCTCCCCGGCTTCGCCGGGAGCTTGGCTGCGCAAACAGCGGCCTACGGCCGCAGCTTTGCGCGCTCTAATCCCTCGTTTTCCCCTTCGGCCTCCGCCTCGGGGCGGAACCCCAACACGGGATCCCCAGCACGAAGAAGAACGCGAGGAAGAAGACCGCGAAGAAAATTGCGAAGAAGAACGCGAGGAAGAAGAAGAAGAAGAAGAGGAACGCGAAGAAGAAGAAGAAGAATACCATCTGACCCCGACTTACCCAAGCGCTTTTTCAAGAATATTTTTAGGACAAAGTGTCACCGTAATACCACCTGTCCCCGACTTCCACAGCGTTTTTTAGAAGAATATATATATATATATATATATATATATATATATATATATATATATATATATCTATACATATATATATATATATATATATATATGTATGTATATATTACAAGTAATACAATGTACTTTTTTTATCAGTTCATCATCGTTCAGTACCAGTCATATGAAAGTAGAGCCCAAAATGGAATTACGGCTTGTTAAGTTGTAACGGGTTGCGGTTATCCTGGTAGTAATACATCCTCGTCCATTCCGGTTTTGCGTCCGGTATATTACTGATTCTCTGGGCTTGCCTCGGCACATACATGCATACATTGCTTGTGATAGATCTCTTCAGGATGTGTCGTAGTTTATCTTTGGTCTCGCAGGAACTGTACGGGTAGGCGAGGAGGGATAGAAAGGAGAGATAGACAGACAGCGTGACAGAGGAGGGTGGTGAAGATTGCGTGGCATAGAGAGGGAGGGGCAGAGAGAGAGAGAGAAAGCGTGGCAAAAAGAGAGAAACAAAGTGCCTGTTGGCACCGGTGCCAACAAGCACTGATGTATGCACTCAAGTTACAGAAGCATCATCTGTATTTTAGATTTACACACAATACATAATTAATCACTGTTGGGAATTATTATGTAGCCATGCTAACTGTATGCTTATGACATTTATTTATTTATTTATTCTATTTTATTATTATTATTTTTTTTTTTTTGGTGGGGGCTGTGATGACCATGGAAGCAAAAATCGCTATATTATTTGTACACACATCAAATGCCACATTTCGTCAGCCTCAGCAGTTGAGGTGCCACAAACGAATAAAATCACCAGACGGCGGCAGACGACATGAAAAGGAAAGTGCCGCCCGGTATGCCAGGACAGGGCGCCACGGGGACTAACATAATCACCTGGCGACGGGATGCGAGAGCGACCGTGGCATCGGGGGCGAAAGGGGGTCGAATTCCTTGTGTAATCACGTTTTTTGATTCCCTAAACACCATTCAGAGGGAATTGAAACTAATTGTGTGTGTGTGTGTGTGTGTGTGTGTGTGTGTGTGCGCTGAGCAGGAAGGCGGGTGGTTCCCTCTGTTTTTTTCCAAGACTTGCTTAACTGCCAATTACTCTTCGGAGAGAGAGGTTAGCCCCATTTGGATCTCTCTCTCTCTCTCTCTCTCTCTCTCTCTCTCTCTCTCTCTCTCTCTCTCTCTCTCTCTCTCTCTCTCTCTCTCTCTCTCTCTCTCTCTCTCTCTCTCTCTCTCTCTCTCTCTCTCTCTCTCTCTCTCTCTCTCTCTCTCTCTCTCTCTCTCTCTCTCTCTCTCTCTCTCTCTCTCTGAGCATGTGGATATATGAAAGCTGGCATCGGGGTCATGTGTACTAATCATACATACGCAGTGTGTGTGTGTGTGTGTGTGACTGCTGCAAGTGCATGATGCATCATGCATGTCGTGCAGGAACTCGTTCCTCTCTTCAGTTCCTGGTTAGATGATGACCCCGATGCCCCAGGGCGCGGGTTCTCGAACTTTGTTCTGGTTCTCGAACTGATGTACATCCCCTCCCCGGGGGGGGGGGGGATGGTGTGCGTGAATGGCTCTCAGGAGGCGCTGTGTACTGTCACCTCACATTTATTAAACAAACAATATATATGTTTCATTTATGTCTTAGCTGATTTATTCTTAGTTAAAGTCGTGTTTTTTATGGATTAAAGGTGGGCACTAATTTGACAAGTAGTTACGAGAGAGAGAGAGAGCTGCCTTGAGGAATGGATAAGCTGGTTGAGATGATCTAACGGTAGAAGAGGATGGACCAATTTTTATTTATTTTTTTATTCATTTTAGAGAGAAACATGTTGGTTGGTCACTGGTCAATTTTGTTCTTCCTGGAAATAAAATGACCACTTAAAAGAAAAGAAGAAAAAATGAGTTTTTAGTGAACAAATACGAGTCCACTACTAAACAAAGGCCTCCCCAACCTCTT